>NC_049250.1:1200000-1800000 GCF_011100685.1 Canis lupus familiaris | reverse complement strand
TTTCACTTATATGTGGAATCAAAAAACAAACTCATAGAAAAAGAGATCAGACTTGTGGTTACCAGAAGGTCAAGGGAGGGGAGATTGAAGAAAGGTGATCAAAAGTTACAAACTTCCAGTACTAGGGAGATCATGTACAATAGCATGAGGCTAACTAACACCACCCTATGATATACAAGGAAAGTTAAGACAATAAATCCTGAGAGTCTTCATCACAAGAAAAAAAATATTCTTTTCTTTTTTTCTTTTTATTCTATCTACATGAAAAGATGGATGTCAGCTCAACATATTGTAGTACACTTTCACAATATGTGTAAATAAAATCATTTTGTTATACATCTTAAATCTTAATATAGTAATGTATGTCAATTATGTCTCAATAAAACTGCAAAAAAATCTATTTTCTAAACTTTTCAAACTGTGACTTCCTTATTCTACGTCATACCACTTCTAATATTAGTATTATTATGAACTGATACAAATTAAATACCCATTTTATTCTACTAGTGTATAGGGACTCTACAACCATTTTTTTTCTTAAGATTTACTTATTTATTTTTAGAGAGAGAGAGCAAATGGGGGAGGAGCAGAGGGAGAGGAAGAGAGAGAATCTCAATCCGACTTCTCACAAGCTTAAAGTCCAATGTGAGGCTTGATCTCAGGACCTGAGATCATGACCTGAGCTGAAACCAAGAGTCCTATGCTCAGCCAACTGAGCCACCAAAGCATCCCTACAAGCATTCTTTTTAATCCTTAAAATAACTTCACAATAAAAAGTGCTATTATTTCCATTGTATAGATGAAGAAACAAACTGAATTATCAGATAAATTGTCTAAATGAAAATATAGGTACTTAAATCCTAGTTTCTGTGGTCCCAAAACTAAAGACCTCTTCTTATAATTCTACTATTCAATAATTCTATAATCAATGCAAATTAACAGTAAACAAAATTTTTCATTGGTCCCCAATTTTGTTCATTAATAATGTAAAAGGTTAGATTTTCAGTTGGTTCATACAGTAGTTATTTCAGGATCTAAGCCTAAATAAGACCAAAATCCCTACACAGTTGTTATAAACAATCTGCCTACTAATACATGTCTTTGGTTGACTTGTGAGAAGGATCATACAACTGGTTTCCCCACGCTTTGAATTTAATTGTGTTAAATTGCAGCATTTGATGTCGTTGTTAAATGTTTTTCAAATTACACTTTCTCGTTATTGGTAATTAAGAATAAAAGAGGAATTTATATGATACATCTGTATCTTATTCTGGATTTGTGTATTCATCCCCCAAATTCTTCATGTTTCTCATTAGAGACTTAAAAAAGCTGAAAGAGCTTCTCCTTAAGGTAGTTTTTAATTACCCCATCTATGATATTAATTTAACATAGATTATTTAATGATAACATAATAGAATCAGCATTTACTAATTTTGTAATCCAGATACAATATGTTGACTTATTTAAGGTCATTAAATAACGACCAAGATGCCTACACTTATCTACTTTTTCTCAATGCAATTTAGAAGTCCTGCCATCCCATGCCTATCATAACTAAATTACAGTGTGTGATGTATGCAACCAGCTCAAAAGCATTGAGAATTGGTTATTTGCATCTCATCCTGACTTCTCAACCGCAGTGACATCATGTAGACAACTAGATCTTCATGGCAGGAGTATTTATAGCATGGATAAATGAATGGTAAATGGTATAAATTAGGACTTTATTTTTTAGATAAACTATTCTATAAGCCTACCACAGATTATAATCCATGGGAAAAATTAAACAATCTGTGCTAATTTTTACTTAAAATAAAAGGAATTTTGGAAATTTCCAATTTAAAAAAATAATGTGATGACTTCATTAAAATTGACATTAATTTGGCATATTTTAGACAAGTAAGTCAAAGTTTTCTGAGGCATTAAGTGTGAAATACAGAAAAATTTGAGCCTGAGTGCTGGCCATTTGGTAGAAAGAATCAGTCATAATGTTTGTTTTGTACACAACAGAGTCTATAAGGTAAAAATGACAAATTTTGCTTTTTACAATGTTCTCATAATTTATTTTAAAAGTTAATTGTTTGCTTATCAGACTGTCCCTGTTCCATCCATCATCATAGACTTAAGAAGAGAAAGGTAATCAAACCAAAAGGAAAATGTGCCTCATTCTCACAAATTCACTACCAATTTCAAACAGCTAACTTTTCAATTCCTGAAAAATAAGTCTATCTGTTATAAAGCAAGCGCCTCTGGTACAGGAATTGAGGTGCTACAGAGAGGTATTTTTTCTATAAGATGGAAAGTAAGTGAAACTATTTTGAATTGTAATTGAATGCAAGTCTTATTTAAGCCAAGAATGGTTTAGTGTGGTTCCTCCACTTGGCTCAAAAAGAAAAAGAAATTCAGTGACATGGGACTGCTATTTAATATGCTCAGATTGCACATCTTCGATCTGAAAAGAATGTATTAGCAAACCAAGCTGGAGAGCTGAGCTTAGTGTGGGACTCATATCCGGCTGCTTTCATTCTTTAATAGTAATGGAGATTTCCCGTCATGGCAGTGACTACATGGCATGAGTCTTACTTCAAGCCTCTAAGCTTGAATGGGATGCTACAAATACACGCATCTTCTATACGGTGTTGACCACAGGCAGCTTCAAAATTTTGCCTTTTCCAGAATTATTATTAACTTGAAAACATTGTGTTAAATTGGTAAATAACTAATTTCATTTTAACAGAGGGCTCACCAAGGTCATCAGCAATTAGTTAATAAAGACTCTCTAACTTACAATGGTTTGACTTGATAATGGTTTGACTTGACAATGGCTTGACTTTAAAATGGTGTAAAATGATACACATTTGTAGAAATCAGATTGTGGATTTTGAATTTGGGCCATTTCCTCTGCTGGTGTAAGTTAGTCTGGCTATGTTGGGCAGTGGCAGCAGACGCAGCTCCCAGTCAGCCATGTTATAGCCAGAGTGAACAACATTCTGCACTCATTCTGACACTTTGATTTTCATTTCCAGAACAGCAGTCCATACAGTACATGAGGCACTCAGTACTATATTATAAAATAAGCTTATGTTTTATACTTTTGCCCAACTGTAGGCTAATGTTAGTGCTCTGAACTCTTTTAAGTTATGCTATGCTAAGCTACTATGTTTTGTAGGTTAGGTGTATTATATGCATTTCAATTTATTATGTTTTCAACTTACAACAGGTTTTTTGGGGTGCAATTCTATCATAAGTTGAGGAAGATTTATGTTGAACTTAAATAATAAACACTTATGCTTATTAAGTGTTTTCTTTACTATTTGTTATCAGAGGTAAAATTAAAAGTGGTTACTATATTGGAATCTTCTTTAATATAACTAAAAATAAAATTTCATTAAGAAATAGCAAATTTGCAATTCACTATCCATTAGTTCATTCAACTCATTAACTTTACAGTAAGCTAACAACTATTCATAGACCAAACAGTTTAACAGTTACTGCCAGTTTAAGTTTCATTATCTCTGCTGTGATAGAACTGTAAGCCCAGAAGAAGTAAATTCAATTCCTTCCAGCTTATATCTCCCCTGAAGGACTGGTTTTGGCTTTACAGGATAACCCATGCCACGTAAGGGTCATTTTCTATGAATCTTACCTAATATATCTCTGCCATAACTTGAATGATGCAAATTTCAATCCTGCAGTCCTGATACATAATATAAATCCTAAGAATCTGAGTGTTGATTCAAATGGTAGCAGTGGCAAAAACAGTCCCAGTTAAAAAACCGCACTAAAAATTTGAGTCACCAATATTGTTTAGCAGTTCTACCTCTTTCCTTTGGCTTCTGTTAGGTTGTTAGTTAATGGGACATAGTTGAGAAACTACAGAAATAACAACCAAAGAATGAAAAATGTCCAAGACATATTATCTAGGCACATATAGTAGCTTTAAAAATGTAAATAGTATTAGCATCTGAAATAATATTAGCATCCAATGTGGAGATAGGGAAGGATGTGGTTCACTGGATAGTTGGTAGAGTGAGGAACAAAGTCAGGAGCCAGCAGCCTGCAGACAGCCAGGTGTGCAACCAGCCAATAGCAAAGTCAAAAGGAAGACCAGACTATGAATTATGACAATTTTGAACTTAAATAAGATACCAGCAGGGCAAACAGAATCAAGGTGAAAAGGGAACATAAAGCTCAATAGATAACAGAAAGACAGTACCTCTTCTGAGAATCCCAAGGTGTTTCTATTGCCATGGAGTCATTCAAAGCATGTGTCTGGCTATTCTTCTGCAAGGGCACAATTTCTGCTGGATAATCAAAAGGAAGAAGAAAATGGACTTTTTATTTATTTATTTAAGACAAACTGAATTTCGTAAAACAAAAATGCAAATTATTTTTATCCTGATACATTTAGTAGATGGAGCTATACAAAGGTTCTTTCTGCTTCTTCTCATTCTTCTTCTTATTATTATTGATACTGAACATGTAGGCCTCTTGAGAAAAACCTACATTTTCTTTATACCCTGAGTTGCAATATCAGTTGAATTTTTGGCAAGTCTATTATAACTTAAAATATGATGGGCCAAATATTAATCCCTATAAGCATTTCTTAAACATCTGAAGTAAATTACTAATTGATGACATACATTTCTTAAACTTCACAATTTAATAAAGGCTTAATATTAAGTAGGAGATAGGTGTCTAAATGTCAGAGCCCCACCCACACCGCAGAACCATCATAAGTTGCTGTAAGGAAAGTTATTTGATGTTTCTGAATCTTGGAACATTAGTGGCCAAATTACTAAATAGCTCCTAGGTTCATTCCTGACACATAGGAAAGCCCTGTAAATGGAACATAGTATTACAAATATTTGGAAATGACTAATCGAGAACAAAGACAGAAACCTCAAAAATATCAAGCTTTATATACTCAGGAAATTAGTCTATTATAATCTGCATTTTAAAAATTGACTAGTTTTCTTTTTATTTATTTATTTATTTATTTATTTATTTATTTATTTTTATTGGTGTTCAATTTACTAACATACAGAATAACACCCAGTGCCCGTCACCCATTCACTCCCACCCCCCGCCCTCCTCCCCTTCTACCACCCCTAGTTCGTTTCCCAGAGTTAGCAGTCTTTACGTTCTGTCTCCCTTTCTGATATTTCCCACACATTTCTTCTCCCTTCCCTTATTTTCCCTTTCACTATTATTTATATTCCCCAAATGAATGAGAACATATAATGTTTGTCCTTCTCCGACTGACTTACTTCACTCAGCATAATACCCTCCAGTTCCATCCACGTTGAAGCAAATGGTGGGTATTTGTCATTTCTAATAGCTGAGTAATATTCCATTGTATACATAAACCACATCTTCTTTATCCATTCATCTTTCGTTGGACACCGAGGCTCCTTCCACAGTTTGGCTATAGTGGCCATTGCTGCTAGAAACATCGGGGTGCAGGTGTCCCGGCGTTTCATTGCATTTGTATCTTTGGGGTAAATCCCCAACAGTGCAATTGCTGGGTCGTAGGGCAGGTCTATTTTTAACTGTTTGAGGAACCTCCACACAGTTTTCCAGAGTGGCTGCACCAGTTCACATTCCCACCAACAGTGTAAGAGGGTTCCCTTTTCTCCGCATCCTCTCCAACATTTGTTGTTTCCTGCCTTGTTAATTTTCCCCATTCTCACTGGTGTGAGGTGGTATCTCATTGTAGTTTTGATTTGTATTTCCCTGATGGCAAGTGATGCAGAGCATTTTCTCATATGCATGTTGGCCATGTCTATGTCTTCCTCTGTGAGATTTCTGTTCATGTCTTTTGCCCATTTCATGATTGGATTGTTTGTTTCTTTGGTGTTGAGTTTAAGAAGTTCTTTATAGATCTTGGAAACTAGCCCTTTATCTGATATGTCATTTGCAAATATCTTCTCCCATTCTGTAGGTTGTCTTTGAGTTTTGTTGACTGTATCCTTTGCTGTGCAAAAGCTTCTTATCTTGATGAAGTCCCAATAGTTCATTTTTGCTTTTGTTTCTTTTGCCTTCGTGGATGTATCTTGCAAGAAGTTACTATGGCCGAGTTCAAAAAGGGTGTTGCCTGTGTTCTTCTCTAGGATTTTGATGGAATCTTGTCTCACATTTAGATCTTTCATCCATTTTGAGTTTAGCTTTGTGTATGGTGCAAGAGAGTGGTCTAGTTTCATTCTTCTGCATGTGGATGTCCAATGTTCCCAGCACCATTTATTGAAGAGACTGTCTTTCTTCCAATGGATAGTCTTTCCTCCTTTATTGAATATTAGTTGCCCATAAAGTTCAGGGTCCACTTCTGGATTCTCTATTCTGTTCCACTGATCTATGTGTCTGTTTTTGTGCCAGTACCACACTGTCTTGATGACCACAGCTTTGTAGTACAACCTGAAATCTGGCATTGTGATGCCCCCAGATATGGTTTTCTTTTTTAAAATTCCCCTGGCTATTCGGGGTCTTTTCTGATTCCACACAAATCTTAAAATAATTTGTTCTAACTCTCTGAAGAAAGTCCATGGTATTTTGATAGGGATTGCATTAAACGTGTATATTGCCCTGGGTAACATTGACATTTTCACAATATTAATTCTGCCAATCCATGAGCATGGAATATTTTTCCATCTCCTTGTGTCTTCCTCAATTTCTTTCAGAAGTGTTCTATAGTTTTGAGGGTATAGATCCTTTACATCTTTGGTGAGGTTTATTCCTAGGTATCTTATGCTTTTGGGTGCAATTGTAAATGGGATTGACTCTTAATTTCTCTTTCTTCAGTCTCATTGTTAGTGTATAGAAATGCCACTGACTTCTGGGCATTGATTTTGTATCCTGCCACGCTACCGAATTGCTGTATGAGTTCTAGCAATCTTGGGGTGGAGACTTTTGGGTTTTCTATGTAGAGTATCATGTCATCGGCGAAGAGGGAGAGTTTGACTTCTTCTTTGCCAATTTGAATGCCTTTAATGTGTTTTTGTTGTCTGATTGCTGAGGCTAGGACTTCCAGTACTATGTTGAATAGCAGTGGTGAGAGTGGACATCCCTGTCTTGTTCCTGATCTTAGGGGAAAGGCTCCTAGTGCTTCCCCATTGAGAATGATATTTGCTGTGGGCTTTTCATAGATGGCTTTTAAGATGTCGAGGAATGTTCCCTCTATCCCTCCACTCTGAAGAGTTTTGATCAGGAATGGATGCTGTATTTTGTCAAATGCTTTCTCTGCATCCAATGAGAGGATCATATGGTTCTTGGTTTTTCTCTTGCTGATATGATGAATCACATTGATTGTTTTACGGGTGTTGAACCAGCCTTGTGTCCCAGGGATAAATCCTACTTGGTCATGGTGAATAATTTTCTTAATGTACTGTTGGATCCTATTGGCCAGTATCTTGTTGAGAATTTTTGCATCCATGTTCATCAGGGATATTGGTCTGTAATTCTCCTTTTTGGCGGGGTCTTTGTCTGGCTTTGGAATTAAGGTGATGCTGGCTTCATAGAACGAATTTGGAAGTACTCCATCTCTTTCTATCTTTCCAAACAGCTTTAGGAGAATAGGTATGATTTCTTCTTTAAACGTTTGATAAAATTCTCCTGGGAAGCCATCTGGCCCTGGACTCTTGTGTCTTGGGAGGTTTTTGATGACTGCTTCAATTTCCTCCCTGGTTATTGGCCTGTTCAGGTTTTCTATTTCTTCCTGTTCCAGTTTTGGTAGTTTGTGGCTTTCCAGGAATGCGTCCATTTCTTCTAGATTGCCTAATTTATTGGCGTATAGCTGTTCATAATATGTTTTTAAAATCGTTTGTATTTCCGTGGTGTTGGTAGTGATCTCTCCTTTCTCATTCATGATTTTATTAATTTGAGTCTTCTCTCTCTTCTTTTTAATAAGGCTGGCTAATGGTTTATCTATCTTATTAATTCTTTCAAAGAACCAACTCCTGGTTCTGTTGATCTGTTCCACAGTTCTTCTGGTCTCGATTTCGTTGAGTTCTGCTCGAATCTTTATTAACTCCCTTCTTCTCTTGGGTGTAGGATCTATTTGCTGTTTTTTCTCTAGCTCCTTTATGTGTAAGGTTAGCTTTTGTATTTGAGTACTTTCCAGTTTTTGAATGGATGCTTGTATTGCGATGTATTTCCCCCTTAGGACTGCTTTTGCTGCATCCCAAAGATTTTGAACGGTTGTATCTTCATTCTCATTAGTTTCCATGAATCTTTTTAATTCTTCCTTAATTTCCTGGTTGACCCTTTTATCTTTTAGCAGGATGGTCCTTAACCTCCATGTGTTTGAGGTCCTTCCAAACTTCTTGTTGTGATTTAGTTCTAATTTCAAGGCATTATGGTCTGAGAATATGCAGGGGACAATCCCAATCTTTTGGTATCGGTTCAGACCCGATTTGTGACCCAATATGTGGTCTATTCTGGAGAAAGTTCCATGTGCGCTTGAGAAGAATGTGTATTCAGTTGAGTTTGGATGTAAAGTTCTGTAGATATCTGTGAAATCCATCTGGTCCAGTGTATCATTTAAAGCTCTCGTTTCTTTGGAGATGTTTTGCTTAGAAGACCTATCGAGTATAGAAAGAGCTAGATTGAAGTCACCAAGTATAAGTGTATTATTATCTAAGTATTTCTTCACTTTGGTTAATAATTGATTTATATATTTGGCAGCTCCCACATTCGGAGCATATATATTGAGGATTGTTAAGTCTTCTTGTTGAATAGATCCTTTAAGTATGATATAGTGTCCCTCTTCATCTCTCACTACAGTCTTTGGGGTAAATTTTAGTTTATCTGATATAAGGATGGCTACCCCTGCTTTCTTTTGAGGACCATTCGAATGGTAAATGGTTCTCCAACCTTTTATTTTCAGGCTGTAGGTGTCCTTCTGTCTAAAATGAGTCTCTTGTAGACAGCAAATAGATGGGTCCTGCTTTTTTATCCAGTCTGAAACCCTGCGCCTTTTGATGGGGTCATTAAGCCCGTTCACATTCAGAGTTACTATTGAGAGATATGAGTTTAGTGTCATCATGATATCTATTCAGTCTTTGTTTTTGTGGACTGTTCCACTGAACTTCTTCTTAAAGGGGAATTTTAAGAGTCCCCCTTAAAATTTCTTGCAGAGCTGGTTTGGAGGTCACATATTCTTTTAGTTGCTGCCTGTCTTGGAAGCTCTTTATCTCTCCTTCCATTTTGAATGAGAGCCTTGCTGGATAAAGTATTCTTGGTTGCATGTTCTTGTCATTTAGGACCCTGAATATATCCTGCCAGCCCTTTCTGGCCTGCCAGGTCTCTGTGGAGAGGTCTGCTGTTACCCTAATACTCCTCCCCATAAAAGTCAGGGATTTCTTGTCTCTTGCTGCTTTAAGGATCTTCTCTTTATCTTTGGAATTTGCAAGCTTCACAATTAAATGTCGAGGTGTTGAACGGTTTTTATTGATTTTAGGGGGGGATCTCTCTATTTCCTGGATCTGAATGCCTGTTTCCCTTCCCAGATTAGGAAAGTTTTCAGCTAGAATTTGTTCAAATACATATTCTGGCCCTCTGTCCCTTTCGGCGCCCTCGGGAACCCCAATTAAATGTAGGTTTTTCTTCCTCAGGCTGTCGTTTATTTCCCTTAATCTATCTTCATGGTCTTTTAATTGTTTGTCTCTTTTTTCCTCAGTTTCCCTCTTTGCTATCAACTTGTCTTCTAGGTCACTCACTCATTCTTCCACCTCGTTAACCCTCGTCGTTAGGACTTCTAGTTTGGATTGCATCTCATTCAATTGATTTTTAATTTATGCCTGATTAGCTCTAAATTCTGCAGTCATGAAGTCTCTTGAGTCCTTTATACTTTTTTCTAGAGCCACCAGTAGCTGTATAATAGTGCTTCTGAATTGGCTTTCTGACATTGAATTGTAATCCAGATTTTGTAACTCTGTGGGAGAGAGGACTGTTTCTGATTCTTTCTTTTGAGGTGAGGTTTTCCTTCTAGTCATTTTGCTCAGTGCAGAGTGGCCAAAAGCAAGTTGTATTGGGAAAAAGAGAAAAAGAGAGGAGAGAAAGAAGGAAAGAAAAGAGAAAGAGAAAAAAAAAGGGAAGAAAAAGAAAAAAACAAAAACGAAAAAAAAAAGAAGAAGAAAAAGAGAAAGAAAAAGAAAGGAGAAAAAAAGGGGGTGGGGGAAGGAAACAAATCAAAAAGCAAAACAAAACAAAAACAAAAACAAAAACAAACAAACAAAAAAAGAACCACCGGGGAGTATCTTCTGATTCTGTGTACTTTAAGTCCCTTGGCTTCTCCTGGAAGTTGTCCGTCTAGCTGGTGTTCTGGGGGAGGGGTCTGTTGTGCTGATTTTCAGGTGTTAGCAGTTGGGGGAGCTCCTGTGCCCCTGCCTGGTGCAGGGCTCAGTGGGGGTTGTTCACCCCGTGAGGCCGCAGGAGGAACAACCGCAGTGGCGGGGCCAGCCCTGGAGCCCTGGAGTCAGCTCCCGCAGTCACCACGGAGCTCTCCGTCTGCAGGGCCTGGAGGCTCCGGGGCGGGGCCGCTGATGTGCTCAGCTGGGGCAGGAGCGTCCTCGCTGTCCTGGGCCCTCCCGGCCTCTGCCTGTCCCGGGGGAGGCGGGATCCTGGGCTGTGTCCCGGCGCCCTGTGCTCCGGAGCCTGTGCTGGTGGATTCGCGCTCCCGGGCCGCGCAGCCCCCTCTGCGGAGCCGCCGCCCGAGCCCCTCCGAGCTGCTCCTGGAAACGCGCAGCCCCCTCCGCACGGAGCCTCTTCCTCTGCCCGAGCCCCCCCGAGCTGCTCCCGGGGCCGCGCAGCCCCCTCCGCGGAGCCGCCGCCCGAGCCCCTCCAGCTGCTCCGTGTCCCGCCGGGTCCCCCGTGCGCGCTGCAGCCCTTAGGGAGCTCGGCGCACTCTCCTGGGTGCGCAGTTGCTGTTACTGTCCCGGGGAGCCCAAGGGCATCCCCGCCCTCCCGGGTCCTGCTCCACCTCCCCGCGAGCCCCTTTCCCCCGGGAAGGTCGGTGCAGCTCCTGCTCCCCCGGGACGGGGCTCTCCTGTCCTGGGGACACTCGCCCGGGCCTCAGCCCGGCTCCTCGCGGGGCCCCTCCCCCTTGGAGGCCTTTTGTTCCTTTACTTCTTTTTCCCCGTCTTCCTACCTTGATAGAAGCGCGAACTCTTCTCACTGTTGCATTCCAGCTGGTCTCTCTTTAAATCTCAGGCCGAATTCATAGATTTTCAGGATAATTTGAAGGTTTTCTAGGTAGTTTGGTGGAGACAGGTGATTTGGAGACCCTACTCTTCCGCCATCTTGCTCCTCCCCCCTTAAAAATTGACTAGTTTTCTATTTTCTTTTTAATATATTAATAATTATAATGAAGTCTTAATCCCACCAAAATTTTGTTAGAGTAGCTTCAAAAGTACAAAGAGCAACAGTAAGTATCCTTACCCATGAAGGGTGCTATGAGTACTTGATGGCTGCTGGGAAAAAAATGAAAAGCCTTTGAAGAAAGAAAATTCCATTTCATAACATTCTTATGTTTGTGACAAGTTGCCGGCTTTACTAAAATCCTCTAAATTTCCAACTAAAAAGCTTGTGAAATAAGATGATATTTATCATTACTATCACTTCAAAGGAAAAATACTATCTTCAATTTTAAGGACTCATTCAATGTTCTCATTATTTTCCAATATAACTGGGCTACTGCAAGCCCATACATAACACAGTTAAATGCAATCCAGTCAATTTCAAGGGAAAAGATACTCAATTGTAATAAATTAACATTTGTTTTAGGAGTTTTAAATAAAATGGAAAAATTACATATTTTTTTTCTTTTACATTATACAACCAAGAAATTTTCTTTTAAACTTTATGAATAATTCATTCTCTGGATATAAGATGGACTTATTACATTTTCAGAGCAACAAAAATTGTTGCTAATCACTTTACTGAACAACCAAAACCTATGCAATAAAATCATAAGGCAAAAAAAAAAAAAAAAAAGAAATTATAAGGCAGCTTTTTTTATATCCAAATATTTATTTAAATATATTCTCTCAAACTATAAGCTCTTTCCTTGTCCCTGGATAAAATTTAGGGCAAGTTCCCTTCTTATTTCTTATAGGCAATAAAAGTTGCTCATACAGTAATAAATGGAACCTGAGATGATGTTATCTAGCTCTCGTAAGTAAAAGCCTTATGGGTCATACTAATCTACAGAGCCTTCTCATGGATTTTTTTCTCCAACAATGTTCATGAGAACAGAATGCTGGATCATAACGTAGTTACTTATTTGAGCCCCACTATTGTTGGTCTTTTTCAGGTATAAATTAGAAATCTGTTCATGGGGTCCACCCTACGCAAGCTTTTTAAAGTGGACCAGCCACAGCTCCTGCCCCTAGGCTTCGGGTGTAATTATGAGGTCCCCATGCTTGTGCATTTGGAATCACAGAAGACCCATGGCTCTCTTTTCTTAATTTAGATTTCTCTTTCTGTTGTGGGCCAAAAGTAAAAATCTAGTTGTGTTTCCCTTAATTTGTGAGTACTTCATAGTGTCAAACATCTCTTTAGAATGAGGGTTCTATTGTTTGGAGCATTAGCCAAACCTGAGTCTAAAATAAGTAGCTTTCTAATAGTTTCTTGTATGTTTAAAAAGTATAACAAATTTTCTAAGTATTCCTGATTTGAGACAATAGATCATGTTCTTAGAATAATATATTTTTTAACTTTGTGAGTTGTTTGATACAAGAGGTTTTTGTACATTAAAATAGGTCTCTTCAGTATGGCTGAGAATAACAACAGGTTTGCAATTAATTAAGCACATTTCATCCTGCCCCTGATCTATGACAAACATTAAACTACTTACTCTAAAGGTAAATGTTGTTTCTACTCTCAAAAATTTATGCTATCAGGGAAAATAGATTGAAAACTAAGTTTGATAATGCTATGGTCAAAGCACAGAGTGAAATAGGAGATAACATCACATTTAGATTCAGGAAGTAACCATACTGAATTAAAGCATTGGCTAGCACCACCCCTGATAACAAGCTCACATTTCTCCTTCTACCATGATATCCACAGAAACTCCCTCATGATAGGTCTCAGTTATACCTGGTATCGATCATGGAGTTTCACACAGATCATTTGCCTATAAAAGGGTGCTCTGTTTTTCTAATCAAACAATATATACACCTAGATGGAGCTAAACTATATTCATTCTTAATCTTTTCTTAAAAAAGAAAGATGTTATCTATTTATTTGGGAGAGAAAGAGAGAACACAAGTAGGCAGAAAAGCAGACAGAGAGGGAGAAGCAGGCTCCCCAATGAGCAGAGAGCCTGGCATGGAATCTGATCCCAGGACTTCAGGATCATGACCTGAGCTGAAGGCACATGCTAATTGATTGAACCACCCAGGTGTCCCCATTCTTAATCTTTTCTAAGATAGTACACCTAGGTATTGGCATCTGAAAAATATTCAGACCAAAATGCTTTTACTCTCCCAGAATGAAAAGACATATGCTCATAAATGAATATCAAGCAACTAAACAAATCAATTTCAGCCACTGACACCTGCCCATGTCTGCTAAGTAGGAAAGAAAATTCATAGATTCTTCTGCAAACGTTAAGTATGGTTACCATTGGTTTATTGCAAATATTATTAATCTGATTAAGAAAATATATTTTATTTTCCAGACCATTAAAATTTAACAGCTCTTAATTTTATCAAAATGTCTGTTAGGTTTTATCAAAAGCTTTTTCTTCATTTATTGATATGATCATCTGACCTTCTAATATTTTTTATTAATATGGTAAGTTTTATTGATTTGTATTCAACCTTTCAATCAACTTTGCATTTCTTGAATAAACGCCATTGATCTTAAGGTAATAACCTTTTTACATATTACTGTATTAGGTTTACTATTTTTAAAAAATGTTCCTGGGTTTTTCTTTTCTTTTTTTTTTTTTAATATCTTTGTCAGGTTGTGGAATCAAAATTATGCTGGTGCCATAAAAATAACTTGTAAGGCTCTTCTTTCCAGATTCTAGAAGAGTTTTTGTAAGCTAAATGCTACACCTTCTGTAAATTTTTAAAAGAACATGCCAGTAAAAACATACGGTCCTGTGGTTACCATAGAAGGAAGTTATTTTTTAATTACAAATGTAATTTCTTTATTTGTTATAGGAAAACTCAATTGAAATTTCTTATTCTGTGAAGTAAAAGTTTTACTTTTTAAGTTATTTAACTTCATAAATGCATTTATGTTGAATTGATCCTTTTATCATTATAAAATATAATTCTCTTTTTAAAAGATTTTATTTGTTTATTCATAAGAGAGAGAGACACAGAGACATATGCAGAGAGAGAAGCAGGCTCCATACAGGGAGCCAGATGTGGGACTCGATCCGAGGACTCCATGATCATGCCCTGCATTTAAGGCAGGGGTTGAACCGCTGAGCCACCCAGGTAAACTGATAAATTAAAAATTTTTATGTCTACAAATATGTATGTTATGTTATACATGAATTATGTTTAACCAGCTATTATTATTATTATTATTATTTTTATTGGATTCAATTTGCCAACATATAGTATACCACCCAGTGCTCATCCCGCCAAGTGCCCCCCTCAGTGCCTGTCACCCAGTCACCCCAACTCCCCACCCACCTCCCTTTCTTCCACCTCTTGTTCGTTTCTCAGAGTTACGTGTCTCTCATGTTCTGTCAACCTCACTGATATTTCCCACTCATTTTCTCTCCTGTCCCTTTTATTCCATTTCACTATTTTTTTATATTCCCCAAATGAATGAGACCATATAATGTTTGTCCTTCTCCGATTGACTTACTTCCCTCAGCATAATACCCTCCAGTTCCATCCATGTTGAAGCAAATGGTGGGTATTTGTCGTTTCTAATGGCTGAGGAATATTCCATTGTATACATAGACCACATCTTTATCCACTCATCTTTCGATGGACACCGAGGCTCCTTCCACAGTTTGGCTATTGTGGACATTGCTGCTAGAAACATCGGGATGCAGGTGTCCCGGCGTTTCACTGCATCTGTATCTTTGGGGTAAATCCCCAACAGTGCAATTACTGGGTCATAGGGCAGGTCTATTTTTAACTCTTTGAGGAACCTCCACACAGTTTTCCAGAGTAGCTGCACCAGTTCACATTCCCACCAACAGTGTAAGAGGGTTCCCTTTTCTCCACATCCTCTCCAACATTTGTGGTTTCCTGCCTTGTTAATTTTCCCCATTCTCACTGGGGTGAGGTGGTATCCCATTGTGGTTTTGATTTGTATTTCCCTGATGGCAAGTGATGCAGAGCATTTTCTCGTGTGCTTGTTGGAAATGTGTAGGTCCTTGTTGGTGAAATTTCTGTTCATGTCTTTTGCCCAGTTCATGATTGGATGGTTTGTTTCTTTGCTGTTGAGTTTAAGAAGTTCTTCATAGATCTTGGATACTACCTGATATGTCATGTGCAAATATCTTCTCCCATTCTGTAGGTTGTCTTTTACTTTTGTTGACTGTTTCGTTTGCTGGGCAGAAGCTTTTTATCTTGCTTAAATCCCAATAATTCATTTTTGCTTTTGTTTCCCTTGCCTTCATAGATGTATCTTGCAAGAAGTTGCTGTGATCAAGTCCAAAAAGGGTTCTGCCTCTGTTCTCTTCTAAGATTTTGATGGATTCTTGTCTCACCTTTAGATTTTTTATCCATTTTGAGCTTATCTATGTGTCTGGTGTAAGAGAATGGTCAAGTTTCATTCTTCTGCACGTGGCTGTCCAATTTCCCCAGCATCATTTATTGAAGAGACTGTCCTTTCTCCAGTGAATAGTCTTTCCTGCTCTGTCAAATATTGGTTGACCATAGAGTTGAGGGCCCATTTGTGGATTCTCTATTCTGTTCCATTGATCTATGTGTCTGTTTTTGTGCCAGTACCACACTGTCTTGATGACCATGGCTTTGTAGTAACCTGAAATCTGGCATTGTGATGCTCCTGGCTCTGGTTTTCTTTTAAATATTCCCCTGGCTATTTGGGGTCTTTTCTGATTCCACACAAATCTTAAGGCCATTTGTTCCAACTCTCTGAAGAAAGTCCATGGTATTTTGATAGGGATTGCATTAAATGCATAAATTGCCCTGGGTAGCATTGACATTTTCACAATATTAATTCTTCCAATCCATGAGCATGGAATATTTTTCCAACTCTTTCTGTCTTCCTCAAATTCTTTCAGAAGTGTTCTGTAGTTTTAAGGTATAGATCCTTTACCTCTTTAGTTAGGTTTATTCCTAGGTATTTTACGCTTTTTGGTGCAATTGTAAATGGGATTGACTCCTTAATTTCTCCTTCTTCAGTTTCATTGTTAGTGTGTAGAAATGCCACTGATTTCTGGGCATTAATTTTGTATCCTGCCACACTGCCAAATCGCTGTATAAGTTCTAGAAATCTTGTGGTGGAGTCTTTAGGGTTTTCTATGTACAGTATCATGTCATCTGCGAAGAGGGAGAGTTTGACTTCTTCTTTGCCAATTTGAATGCCTTTAATGTCTTTTTGTTGTCTGATTGCTGAGGCTAGGACTTCCAGTACTATGTTGAATAGCAGTGGTGAGAGTGGACATCCCTGTCTTGTTCCTGATCTTAGGGGAAAGGCTCCCAGTGCTTCCCCATTGAGAATGATATTTGCTGTGGGCTTGTCATAGATGGCTTTTAAGATGTTGAGGAATGTTCCCTCTATCCCTACACTCTGAAGAGTTTTGATCACGAATGGATGCTGTATTTCGTCAAATGCTTTCTCTGCATCTGAGAGAATCATATGGTTCTTGGTTTTTCTCTTGCTGATATGATGAATCACATTGATTGTTTTACGAGTGTTGAACCTGCCTTGTGTCCCGGGGATAAATCCTACTTGGTCATGGTGAATAGTCTTCTTAATGTATTGTTGAATCATACTGGCTAGTATCTTGTTGAGAATTTTTGCATCCATGTTCATCAGGGATATTGGTCTATAATTCTCCTTTTTGGTGGGGTCTTTGTCTGGTTTGGAATTAAGGTGATGCTGGCCTCATAGAACGAGTTTGGAAGTACTCCATCTCTTTCTATCTTTCCAAGCAGCTTTACTAGAATAGGTATGGTTTCTTCTTTAAACGTTTGATAGAATTCCCCTGGGAAGCCACCTGGCCCTGGACTTTTGTGTCTTGGGAGGTTTTTGATGACTGCTTCAATTACCTCCTTGGTTATCGGCCTATTCAGGATTTCTATTTCTTCCTGTTCCAGTTTTGGTAGTTTGTGTTTTTCCAGGAATGCGTCCATTTCTTCTAGATTGCCTAATTTTTTGGCATATAGCTGTTCATAATATGTTTTTAAAATCATTTGTATTTCCTTGGTATTGGTTGTGATCTCTCCTTTTTATTAATGATTTTATTAATTTGAGTCTTTTCTCTCTTCTTTTTAATAAGGCTGGCTAATGGTTTATCTATCTTATTGATTCTTTCGAAGTACCAACTCCTGGTTTTGTTGATTTGTTCCACAATTCTTCTGGTCTCTATTTCATTGAGTTCTGTTCGAATCTTTATTAACTCTCTTCTTCTGCTTCGTGTAGGTTTTATTTGCTGTTCTTTCTCGAGTTCCTTTAGGTGCAAGGTTAGCTTGTGTATTTGAGTTTTTTCCAGTTTTTTGAAGGATGCTTGTATTGCAATGTAGTTTCCTCTCAGGACTGCTTTTGCTGCATCCCAAAGATTTTGAACAGTTGTATCTTTATTCTCATTAGTTTCCATGAATCTTTTTAATTCTTCTCTAGTTTCCTGGTTGACCCTTTCATCTTTTAGCAGGATGGTCTTTAACCTTCACGTGTTTGAAATCCTTCTAAACTTCTTGTTGTTTAGTTCTAGTTTCAAGCATTATGGTCTGAAAATATGCAGGGGATGATCCCAATCTTTTGGTATCAGTTAAGACCTGATTCGTGACCCAGTATATGGTCTATTCTGCAGAAAGTTCCATGTACACTTGAGAAGAATGTCTATTCAGTTGCATTTGGATGTAAAGTTCTGTAAATATCTGTGAAATCCATCTGGCCCAGTGTATCATTTAAAGCTCTTATTTCTTGGATATGTTGTGCTCAGAATATCTGTCATTTGGAGAAAGTACCATGTTCAAGTCTCCCAATATAAGTGTATTATTATCTAAGTATGTCTTAACTTTGGTTATTTATTGATTGATATAGTTGGCAGCTCCCACATTAGGGGCATAAATAGTCATGATTGTTAGGTCTTCTTGTAGGATAGATCCTTTAAGTATGTTATAGTGTTCCTCTTTATCTCTTTGGGATACACTCTAATTTATCTGATATAAGGATAGCTACCCTGCTTTCTTTTGAGGACCATTTTAATGGTAAATGGTTCTCCAACCTTTCATTTTCACGCTGTAGGTGTCCTTACATCTAAAATGAGTCTCTTGTAGACAGCAAATAGATGGATTTTGCTTTTTTATCCCTACGTCTTTTGATGGGATCATTAAGCCCATTCATGTTCAGAGTTACTATTGAAAGATATGAATGTAATGTCATCTTAATACCTATTCAGTCCCTGTTTTTTTGGATTATTTCTTTGGACTTTCTCTTTCTTTTACAGAGTCCCCCTTAATATTTCCTGCAGAGCATGTTTGGTGGTCACATATTCTTTCAGTTTCTGCCTATCTTGGAAGCTCTTTATATCTCCTTCTATTCTGAATGAGAGCCTTGCTGGGTAAAGTATTCTTGGCTGCAGGTTCTTCTCATTTAGGACCATAAATATATCCTGCCAGCCCTTTCTGGCCTGTCAGGTCTCTGTGGAGAGGTCTGCTGTTAATCTAATATGTCTCCCCATAAAGGGTAGGGATCTCTTGTCTCTTGCTGCTTTAAGGATTTTCTCTTTATCTTTGGAATGTGCAAATTTCACTATTAAATGTCGAAGTGTTGAATGGTTTTTATTGATTTTATGGGGGGATCTCTCTATCTTCTGGATTTGAATGCTTGTTTCCCTCCCCATGTTAGGGAAGTTCTCAGCTATGATGTGTTCAAATACACTTTCTGGTCCTCTGTCCCTTTCGGCGCCCTCTGGAACCCCAATTAAATGTAGATTTTTCCTTCTGAGGCTGTCATTTATTTCCCTTAACCTTTCCTCATGGTCTTTTAATTGTTTTTCTCTTTTTTTCCTCAGCTTCCTTCCTTGCCATCAACTTGTCTTCTATGTCACTCATTCTTTCTTCTACCCCATTAACCCTAGTCGTTAGGACCTCCAGTATGGATTGCATCTCATTTAATTGATTTTTAATTTCAGCCTGATTTGATCTAAATTCTGCAGTCATGAAATCTCTTGAATCCTTTATGCTTTTTTCCAGAGCCACCAGTAGCTTTATAATTGTGCTTCTGAATTGGCTTTCTGACATGGAATTGTAATCCAACTTCTGTAACTCTGTGGCAGAGAGTACTGTTTCTGATTCTTTCTTTTGTGATGAGTTCTTATTTCTAGTCATTGTTCTCAGTGCAGAGTGGCTAAAAAAGAGTTATACTTGTGAGAAGCTCCAGCTCTTCTCTCTAGCATTCCAGCTCTTCTCTCTTTAAATCTCAGGCTGAATTTATAGGTTTTCGGGATTATTTGAAAGTTATCTAGGTAAGTTGGTGGGAACAGGTAACTTGGGACCCTACTCCTCCGCCATCTTGCCCCGCCCTCTAACCAGCTATTCTTTTAACTGCATTGCATTTCTTTTACTTTGTTTGTGCATGCTATATTTTTTTCTGCTTTCTTATATTCAACCAACTTGTGGCCTTATATTTACAGCATGCTCCTTTGTAATTAGCATATGGTTAGATCCCTCTTTTTTAAGATTTTATTTATTTATTCATGAGAGACACAGAGGGAGGCAGATACATAGGTAGAGGGAGCAGCAAGCTCCCTGCAGGGAGTCCAATGTGGGATTCAAACCCCCAGCGGTGATCATGACCTGAACCAAAGGTAGACGCTCAACCACTGAGCCACTCAGTTATCCCATAGTTAGGTCTCTCTTTCTCTTCCTTCCTTCTTCTTTCTTTCTTTCTTTCTTTCTTTCTTCTTTCTTTCTTTCTTCTTTCTTTCCTTTTTATTGAAGTATAATTGACATAGAATGTTATGTTAGTTTCAGGTGTAAAAGCTAGTGATTCAACAAGTTTAAAGGTTGTGCTAAGCTCACCACAAGTGTAGCGACCATCCATCTGTCACCATTAAATGCTCTTTAATAACACTGACTGTTATTTATATTCCCCAAATGAATGAGATATAAATAATAGTGAAAGGGAATATAAGGGAAGGGAGAAGAAATGTGTGGGAAATATCAGAAAGGGAGACAGAACGTAAAGACTGCTAACTCTGGGAAACAAACTAGGGGTGGTAGAAGGGGAGGAGGGCGGGGGGTGGGAGTGAATGGGTGACGGGCACTGGGGGTTATTCTGTATGTTAGTAAATTGAACACCAATAAAAAATTAAAAAAAAATAACACTGACTGTATTCCCTATCGCCATGTAGGTCCCCTTTCTTAATCCTCTCTGACAAGGTTTTATCTTTGAATTACAATGTCTTGTCCACTCATGCCATATTCTTATTTTCTCTTTGGGGAATTTAGTAGTCTTTGACTAGATTCTGATTATTTTGGGCTCATCACTACAAATGTTGTGATTTTGTTTCCCAGACTGGCTACTCCAGACATTGTAGTCAGCATCCTGAGCTGACAGCTGTAAAGCTGTGTGAGTCAGAGTTCTACTGTCAAAGATAGAGCAGTCATTGTTTGCTTGTAAATTCAGCGTCTTGGTTTTGGAAGAGATTATTGTCTTGAGCTGCACCCCAGCTATCAGAGGCTCCTCACTCCTACTCCTGTCCTTGCAATATGGGTTTTACTCATCTTTTCTGCTCCCAGAGGCTGCTTCAAGGGCACAGCCATGGGATGGTGTTGTGAAGAACATTTAGCCACTATATATGACTGAACCCTAATAACGCTTCTACAGAAACTTAAGATTGGGCCCGTGTGTGAGGGGATCTCCTGGTCTAGCTGCCACCCAAGAAAAGCTTCCTGTGTAAAATTCTTTGATCATTAAACCTGCCACTTACACAGGTTGAGAGTGGCCTGTCTCTTTCTGTGATGTCTCCCTGCCCTCCACAAATGGGGCCTGGTTTCGTATTACACCTGGGGTGTTCTCTAGAAGCTTTTGAACCAATACTTGGTGACTATCCTTTACTCTCTGTCTTTGTCTCTGTCTCTATCTTTCTTTTGGGGGGTAACTTTTCTGCTTCTAAATATATCTAGTACTTTTGACTGCATGCCAAGCATAATATATGGAAGAATTCTTGAGATTCCATTCTCCTATGGTAAATAGATAAAGTAAGGGATTTATGACTTCACATTAATCAAGAAAAAAATAGCTAGATAATACCAAGTTACCATATCTCTCAAGTTTTAGTTTACCCAATCTTTGTTTCTTCTGGTGTGTGATGTCATTACATTTTATTCAGCTTTTTCTATCTGTTGTACCAAAAGCATTAGTTTACTGTGGCTTACTAAGTCTCTCACAAAGGAATTAGCATTTTTCTGCACTATTATGAACAAAATCTGTCCCTGGCTACTATATTCAAAAAGGGAAAATAAAACAACAGTAGAGATTTAATTGGATACCGTAAGTATCATGTAACGGTATTGGATGAGGAGAAAAAAAGCTTTTTAAATTTTTCTTTGATATTATATACATAATTACTGAGAGATGTTAAAAAGAATTACCACCGATTTTAGACTGATCTCTACTATAATAATTTTTTAACCTCTGTACTTCATGGTTCCTTCAGAAATTTACTAAATAGTTCTCTGTATCAAAAGCACTCTGAACAATACTTATATAGTGCATATTACCCCAGGATAGGGAATGTTTCTAGTGTGCATAATAAGAGTCATTTTAAACCTAGAGCTTTTGATTCAGCAAGGGTCATTTCAGGCTCTTTATGTCAAGAAATTAGCAAAAAAAGACATGAGTTACCATCCGACCTGACGTAATAGATGGTGATCATCAAGAGATCATAGAGTTGTCATTATTAAATGAGAGTAGGGAAGAGCACACATGGCACCCAAGTGGCTCATTGGAAAATCTTGTGGTAATTTGTCTCCATATTTGACAATAAGTGAATGAGTGTAGCAGTGATACTTGAGAAAACATAATGGCCAATGTCTCAGATCACTTGAGAACAAGGGTCCAGGTCACTCAACTGGTTAATCCAACTCAACTAACAGAAATGCTATGCTATCTGAAGATAAAGCAAGTTGGTTAGAGTGGATGGAGGCTGATTGTGGGTTTCCCCAAGTCAAAGTGCAGGAGTGTGTGCATAGTTCATATCATGAATACCTGTCTTGGAGGGGAAACTGTTCTCCAAAAAGAAAGACGTTCTATATAAAGCAAATGGACCTGAGCTGCAAATAGACTGCAGTGTGTGTTGCCTTCCAAGCCTTCTTTCAGGAGTATTGGCTGCTGGTGTCTCATAATCTGTCCTTGCCTAGGAATTGCTCTTGTCACTGCCAAAGGATACTGCCTCGACTCATATTATGCTCCTCTTCAGAGACAGCCAATATCCAAAGATCAATGTGCAAATATAGAGACAGATCTCTTTGCTTCTATTTGAGACAATTCTTAAAAGTCATCACAGCTCCAGAGCTCTTTCTAGGAATAACAGGGTGCTGCTCTACTACAACTGCATCCCTAGTTCAACTTTACTGTTCAATTAAGCTTCCATCATTTCCTTACAGGGGTCCTGACAATGTTCTCAATTAAACTTCCTGTGTATAAACTTCTGTCTCAGAATGTTTGCCAGGGAACTGAGTTCAAGTATCATATTTACAAATAAATATTCCTTTATTTGTTGGCAAAGAGGGTACCAACTAGGTAGCTCTTAGAGAATAACAGAATAGAGAATAGCAGAAGCCTTTCTGAAATAACTCTTGTGTGAAAAGAAGTTGTTAAGCCAAGATTGGGAAAGAAGGCATCCCAGGAAAGAAAGAGAGAAACCAGAACTATGTCTATAAAGACCCTAATATAGTGTTAGGAAATGGAGAAAGCATAAATGGGAAAGAAACACTAGATATGGGATCTGTGTAGAAGGGGCTGAGACTTGGAAGGTTAGAGCCAACATGTAAAGAGTCTTTTATTGTCTCATGATGAGAAAGAGCAGTGTCACACTGAGAGTGCAGTGCAGCCAGAGTTGACTAAAGATCTATGACTTGTAAGAATATAGCTCCTTAAGCTACCTTCTACCAGTACAAAAAGAACCAGTGTTTTTCTGGTGCTATGGCCCAAAATAGTGGTTTATGTGAGATTATTTGCGGCCAGGTGGTGCCAAAGCCCAAAGGCTCTAATTCATCTTGCATAATCTTACATTTGTTTCACTGTAAATTCAGAGGGAGAAAGGAATTTGAAGAATAAGCCTTTCATATACATGAAACATGAATATGTCAGGAAAATGAAGCAAAGACATTTGTATTTGAATTCTAGGAGGCTTGGAAGAGATTGAGGTAAAGTAATAGTCTGACTAGGATTATTGTTCTTGAGGGCTATGAGGCCTGAGAAATGAGAAATTGTACAGGGAATGATACATGTATATATATATTCCCTAACATACAACTGAGAACAAAAATAGAGAAAGGATTCAGGTGATTTGAATTACTGACATTTCCACAAGCCCCTATAGTTCTCTAGTGATTTCTATTTCCCCTTTTGTTTATTTCTTGGAGCAAGAAAAAGAAGTGGTTATGAGAGTGACAAAAAAATGGAAGAGAAATAAGAATCAAAATCATAAAAATTATCTTTCATTTCTGCACAAAATTCATTCTATCTACTCATGCCAGAGAACAGCTGGCAAATCCTGTGCTTGGCAGGACTAAGAAAGCACTCCTTCCACCTGTCCCCTAAACTGTGGTCAATGGGGATTAGAATGAAGACCCTACCAAAGGTTCTTCATCAGAGACATTCCAGGGGTACAGCAAGGGCTGCCCAGGGCTAAGCTCTGTCACCCCAGATGATCCTTACCTAGTAGACTGAAGCTTTCTTTGACTGTGGGAAGTAATGCCCCTCCTGAGCTGAGATGCTCTCATTTTTTCCCTCATTTTATTGTTTATTTGTTTCCAACACATTAACTTTGGTTATTGCAGAGATGCAGAGATGATATTTCAAGTTTCAAACTCCAAAGACTGAGTTACATATATGTATAAGAAGTGTTATCATGAGGGAAAGGCAAATGGGAGATCACATCATATAACCTAAAATAGTTTCTTTCAATAAGTTTTTCTGACTCGGGATTATAAAATGTTCTTTTTTTTTTTAAACCTGGACGTAAGTGATTACTAAACCCTTTCTCCCCAAATACTGAAATTTAGGTTGTCAAGAGAGAAAAGATAAATTTACTTTAATGCATAGCAAATAAATAATATCAAGCATTATAATTCATGTTTCAAAACAATTCAAGTGTTTCCACCCATAATAGGCCCAGAAAGCTCTTTATGATAATGTCAACAATGAAACTATCAGGAGCGTTTCATTTACTTACAATTATCATTACAAAAAGGAGTCTAAATATGTCTGTGCATGTGTCAAGTATTTGATATTCTTTCCTTGTGTATCCTTTGATTCTTTTGTCTGTGCTTAATATGAATGAAACTATGGGAAATGATACACAAGTATTTTTCAGTAGGTTGTAATATTCTCTGCTCTCTCCATATAAAATACCTACACACACATGCACACACAGCCTTGCTCACACATCAATGTGTGCACACATAGTATATCACGAAAAGGTCAAACATTATCCAAGATAAACTCTTTATTTTCCATTTGTCAAAAATGAAGGCAAAAGAGCAAGTGCATTTTCCACTGTCACAAAGTTACTTAGTAACACAGTACGAATAGAAGACACAACACTTGAATGAGCATCTGAATTGTCTCTATAGAGTAACACAATAAACCCTATGCTATAGATTTAAATTAAATCAAGCATGATTATATAAAAATAACTAATTTAAATCAACACTAATAATGACAATAATTTAATGAATTATGTAACATTATTGCAAGAAAGATAATAAGCATAAGGATAATCTGTCCCCCATTCCTTAGGATATTGCCTATCACTCTGCATCTACAACAAAGGAAAGACACACAACTACCAGGAAAACCCCTGATTATCAAATTATCAACTAAGCTGAAAAGAATTTGGGATTCTGTAAACAAAAGTCATTTTGGAATTTAGAGTTTGACCTTTTCCCCAGTATATTGTGGACAGTTTCACTTCATAAGAGTAAATTAAAAAACTTCTACCAATGACCTACCCGAGTTTAAAATTGACTAAACATTATCAAATCTTATCTTTTTTTTATCAATTCAACTTTCCTCTAAGATATTTTTAAAATGATTGATTGCATCAAACCTCACTGTTTTGAACACTTTGGATGTGAACATCAGTGGCCACCAATTATCCTCCACACTTTTACCCACTGCAGTGCTGTCTCATCCCAGCACCCACACACAACCCACTGAATATCCTCCACTGAATCTCTTTCTTCAGAAATATGCTATACTTTTTGGACATCGTGCTCTATAATCTGCAACCTCTCTTATATCCTCCACCTTTTCTCACAACATTGCCTCTATTCTATTGCTTCATGAGAAAACTGGGCTTACCTTAAAGCTTCTTTAATCTTCTTCATGGCCCATACATCTCAAGATCACAAGGTAATATAAATGTCCTTTTACTTACCTGCTGTCGCATTTGAAATCATACCCACTGTACAGCGTTCCAGAACTTTCCTGCTTATTTAAGGTTCCTTTTTTTTCTTTGGTTATTTACCATCACGTAATGCTTACTTTTCTTTGCTGTCATCTTCAGAACTCATCATTGTCACGTATTTATTTTTAAAAAATTAGACAGCACCTGACTATTGAATTTCAGGTTCTGCCGACACTGTCATTGACAGTAGCAGCTCTGAGGGTAGTCTATCCAAAACCCAGGATCTCATTTCCTTGACTTTTTCATATCCTATTATCTCCTCACTTTACATCAGCAGTCTGCTACTGTTCACATCTGAGATACAGTCCATGCCACAAGTGGCATCAGCCCTAAAATACAAATTCCAAGCCTTCAACTAACCAATCATCATCTCCCATCTTTCCATTTCCATTGCAAATTATCTCAAATGCAAACATCTATTGACTTCAATGTTTCCAGTTCATGGACCCAAGTTCTTTCTATTATTTGTGTTTCCTGTCTTCCTTTCTCTCCTGCCATCACTTAGATTCCCCGGTTTGTAATTAAGCATAATTTCTTGCAAATACCCTCAGAACTCTTCCCCAATATCTTACTGTCATTAAAAGATAAAAACATGAAAATAAACATGGCAGCTGAGCCCAACAATTGACTTTCTCCAAAGAAGCATATGCACACTTGAACATGCATTTCTAAAAGGTACACAGTTACAGTGTCTACCTATATATTAAATTTATGATAAAGTATATCAAACAAGCATTTAACATTGCCTAAATATCCTACCACATATCCCACTGGTTTCTTCCTCCCTCCTTCTCTCTCTCCATCTCACTAACAGTTTTATTGATGGTCACATGCTTTAAAATTCACTCTTTTAAAGTGTACAATTCAGAAGTTTTAATATATTCACACAATTGTGAAACCATCACACCTAATCTTAGAACATTTTTTTAAATTTTTATTTATTTATGATAGTCAGAGAGAGAGAGAGAGAGAGAGAGGCAGAGACACAGGCAGAGGGAGAAGCAGGCTCCATGCACCGGGAGCCTGACGCGGGACTCGATCTCGGGTCTCCAGGATCGCGCCCTGGGCCAAAGGCAGGCGCCAAACCGCTGCGCCACCCAGGGTTCCCCCATTTTTATTACTCCCAAGGAAACTGGTACTTATTAGTCATTCCCTCCTAATTCCCCATTTCCCCAGTGACTAATACAAGATCAGTCCCTATGGATATGGATCGGCCTATGCATTTCATACAAATTAAATCATTCAATATGTGACTCATTTCCTTAACTTAGCATAATGTGTAAGATTCATCTATGCTATAGCATGTATTTAGCCCCTTATTATTGATATACTCCATTGTATGAATATACCACATTTTACTTATTCATTCATCATTTGATGGACATTTGGTTTGCTTCCAGTTTGGAGCAGTTATGAATAATATTATGCATGTTTATATACATGTGTTTGTAGTGACATATGTTGTTAAGTCTCCTGAGCATATTCTTAGGAATGGACTCCCTAGGTCATACAGTAAATCTATGTTTAACATTTTGAGGAACTGACAGTTGTCTTGAAGAATGGCTACATGACTTTATAGTCCTACCTAGCAATATATGAGGGTTCCAATTTCTCTGCCTTCTTGTCAACACTTGTACTTTCTTTTTCTATTTTGGCCAACCAAGTGTGTATGAAGTGGCATCTTGTGGTATTAGAAAGATTTGCATTTCTCTGACTAAAATTTTTACGTTCCTTTTCATGTAATTATTGGTCATTTCCATATCTTTCTTGGGGAATTATCTATTTAAACCCTTTGTGCATTTATCAAATGGATTATGTCCTTTTTTTTTAGATGTGAAAGTCCTTTATATATTCAAAATATAGATGTCTTATTCGATATACAATTCACAGTTATTTTATCCTATCGTGTAAGTTTTATTTCTACTTTGTTGTGGGATCCTTTGAAACAGAAAACTGTTTAATTTTGATCAAATACAACTTAATCATTTTTAATCACTTGTGCTCTGTGTGACATAACTAAGAAATCATTCCTTATTTTTTTGAGAATTTTTAAATTTTAACTCCTTACATTTACATCTTTTATATCTATTTTCATCATAATATGATATGAGGTAGGGAGTCTAGCTTCATTATTTTATTTCTCTGTTTTTAAGAGAGAGGACAGTTGGGAGTGGGCAGAGGGAACGGGAGAATTTACATAATAATAATAACATAATAACATTATGTTAACATAATAACAGAGAGAATTTAATCAGACTCATGCCCATTGTAGAGGCTGGCAGGCTTGATCTCACAACCCTGAGATCATGACCTGAGCTAAAATCAACAATCAGATACTTAACACATTTAGGAACCTAGACAGCCCTAACTTCATTCTTTTAAATGTGGATATCTAGTTTAACCAGCAACATTTGTTGAAAATCTATAAATGTAAGTATTTATTTATATATCCTCAAATTTTTTCTACAGATGTAAATGTCAATCCTTATGCCAGACCATTCTATTAAAAATTAATTAATTAATTTCTATTAAGATACAATTGACATTCATTACATTATTTTCAGGTGTATGACATTCTGTCTTGCTTACTATAGCTTTGTAGTGGGTATTGAAGTTAGGAACTGTGAGTTTTTTAACATTTCTTTTTTTTTTAAGTAGTTCTTATTCTTTTTTTCTATTCTGGTCTCTGAATTTCCAAAACAATTTTATGTCAACTTGTTAATTTCTGCTAAAATATTGGGGAGGTCAGTTGGAAATTTGAGAGGTATTGCATTCAATCTATAGATAAGTTTGTGTATATTGCCATCTAAACAATACAAAGTCTTTTGATATGAGAATTTATATGGTGGTATTCAGTGTACAAGTCTTATGCTTATCTTATTAAATTTATTCTTAAGTATTTTTTCTTTTTCATGACATTATAAACAAAATTGTTTTTTTTAATTTCATTATTAGATTGTTCAATTATTAGTGTTTGTAGTACAATTGATTTTTGTATGTTGATTTTGTATCCCACAGCCTTGCCAAAATGTATTAGCTCAATAGTTTTTTTGGAGATTTGTCAGGTATTATGTATTAGACTATGTCATTTGGGAATAGAGTTGGTTTTACTTCTTCCTTTCCATTGAGTGCCTTTGTTTGTATTGCCCAATTGTTCTAACAAAAACTACAATAAAATGTTAATAGAAGTGGCAAGAGTGAACATCCTTGAATTTATCTTGATCATGGGAAAAACCTTTTAATCTTTCTAATTAAGCATAATGTTGGCTATGGATTTTTTATAGATGCCCTTTTTGAAGTTGATGTTCTTTTTTTAATTTTTAATTTATTTTTCTGTTTTTAATGTGTTTTTATCATAAAAGAGTGTTGAGGTTGGTCACAGGATATTTTGCATCTATTGACAGGATCATGAAGTTTTTGCCCTTTGATCTGTTAATATAGTGTATTACATTGATTGATGCCCATGTGTTAACCAACTTTATGTTCTTGGGATAAGACCCATTTGGTCATTATACATAATCTTTTTTGATGTTGCCAAATTAAGTTTATAAGCCTTTCATTGATGATAGTTGCATTTATATACACAATATATACAGTATATAGTTTCTTCCTTGGTGATGTTTTTGTCTGGTTTTGGTATCTATATCTTAGTGACATCATAGAAAAAGTTGGAAAGTGTTTCCCTCAATTTTTTTTTATACTTTTGTGAAGGATTATGGGTAATTCATTAAATGTTTGATAGAATCCACCATAAAGGCAAATGGAATTTGGAAAAAAAAAAAAGGCAAATGGAACTGAGTTTTTCTTTGTCAGAAAATTTTTGATTGCTAGTTCAAGCTTTTTATTTTTTATTCTTCTATTCAGATTTTCTAATGTTTCTGAGTCAGTTGTGGAAGTTTGTGTCCTAGGAAGTTGTTTTAATTTGTAAACATGCATTTGTTCAGGATATTTTATAGTCTTTTTCATTTCTGTAAGTCTGGTAGTGTTGTTTTCTTTCTCATTTTTGATTTTTAATTCAAGTATTCTTTCTTTTCCTGTTCTACCAACTAAAGTTTCATTAATTATTTTTTGTGTGTATATATGTTTTAAGAAGTAACTTTTGTTTTTTTACTTCCTCTATTGCCTTTTTAAAACAAAATGACTTATTTTCACTTTAATCTTTATTATTTCTTTTCTTCTGTTGCTTGGGAATTTGTTTTTTTGTAATCCTAATTTTTGGAGGTAGTTGAATAGGATATTGATTTGAGATGTTTATTTTTTTAACATGGGTGTTTAAAGCTACATATTCCCTTCTAAATCATAAGTTTTTGTATTTTTCTTTTCATTTTAATTCATCTCAAAGTAAAACTTACTTTCCATTATAATTTATCACTTTATTTATTGGTTATTTATGAGTGTTAATTTACACATATTTATGAATTTTGCAAATTTCCTTCTGTTATCAAAATCAATTTTATTTTGTTGTGGTAGGAGGAAATGCTGGGTATGATCTGAATTATTTTCAATTTCCTGGGGCCTATTTAATTGTCTAATATAAGATATTCCTGGGGGAATATTTAATATGCACTTAAGAAGAATGTGCACTCTGCTGTTGTTGTGCGCCCTGCTCACAACTGTCTTCATTCTAGTTGCTTTTTTTTCCAGGTTTATTGGGATATAACCAACATAGAAATTTGTATAAGCTTATGGTGTGTAATGTGATGACTTTTTTGTATATTTTTTATTGGATTTTGATTTGCCAACATATAGTATAACACCCAGTGCTCATCCCGTCAAGTGCCCCCCCAGTGCCCATCACCCAGTATCCCCATCCTCCTGCCCACCTCCCGTTTCACTACCCCTTGTTTGTTTCCCAGAGTTAGGAGTCTCTCATGTTTTGTCACCCTCTCTGATATTTCCCACTCATTTTCTCTTTCTCCTATAATCCCTTTCACTATTTTTTATATTCCCCATATGAATGAAACCATATAATGTTTGTTCTCCTCCAATTGACTTACTTCACTCAACATAATACCTTCCAGTTCTATCCACTTTGAAGCAAATTAGTAAGACAGGAAACAACAAATGTTGGAGAGGATGTGAAGGGAGGGCAACTCTCTTGCACTGTTGGTGGGAATGTGAACTGGTGCAGCCACTCTGGAAAACTGTGTAGAGGTTCCTCAAAGAGTTAAAAATAGATCTATCCTACACCCAGCAACTGCACTACTGGGTATTTACCCCAAAGATACAGATGCAGATCTTCTGCCTAGATTTGTTATCCATTATTCAAATTGGGATATCAAATACTTTAACTATTATTGTGGAATTGTTTATTTCTTTCTTCTGTTCTGGTGTTTTGTCTTTCATGAGTGTCTGTTTTTAGGTCCATATATGTTTATAATTGTTCTTTCTGATGGCTTGACCCTCTGACATTATAAAATGTCCCCTTTGTCTTTAGTTATAAATTATGTCTGGAAGTCTATTTTCTCTGATATTAGTATAGTGACCACAGCTCTGTTTTGTTATTGTCCATATATATGTTACTGTCTATATATACATATATACATGGATATACACATATATGTATAATTTTATGTTATTTACTTTCAACATATTTATGTTTTTTTATCCAGCATCTTTTGTAGATGGCATATGGTTGAATCATCTTCTATTCCTTTGCCAGTCTTTACTTTTTGATTGATTTGCTGTCCATTTACATATATGTTTAATTTAATTACTAATATGGTAGAACTTATTGAGATGGGATATTTGCTTTCTTTTTTCTTTTTTTTTTTATTTGCTTTCTATTTATTTAAGTCTTTTTGTTTTCCTATTCTTCCATTATTCTTTTTTTGTTAAATAAATCTTTTCAAATATATAATTTTAATATTGTTCTTTTAATTTTTTTTTAATTTTTATTTATTTATGATAGTCACAGAGAGAGAGAGAGAGAGGCAGAGACATAGGCAGAGGGAGAAGCAGGCTCCATGCACCGGGAGCCCGATGTGGGATTCGATCCCGGGTCTCCAGGATAGCGCCCTGGGCCAAAGGCAGGCGCCAAACGGCGGCGCCACCCAGGGATCCCAATATTGTTTTTTTTTTTTTTTAATATTTTTAATTTATTTTCTTAGTGGTTGAATGGGATTACAATTCATATAATATATATAATACAAAGCAATTGAGTTCAGATTGATTCCAAGTTATTTTCAAATTTATATAAAAACAGATATTACTCCAATATAACTCCTTCTCTACCTTTGTTGTGCTATTATTTCTGTAGAAACTATACTTTTATGCATTATAAGTCCATCAATAAATTTTTCCAATTATTGCTCCGTACAATTTTTAAGTCATATAGGAGAAGGAAAAGTATGCATACATTTTTTGCATACATTTTTATGTATTTATCAAAGTAGTCATCTTTACTGGTGCTCTTTATTATTTCTTTTTAATTTATTTTAGAGTGAGTGCACGCAAGCGATGTGTGGGGAGGGGCAGAGGCAGAGAAAGTGACTCTAAAGTAGGCCTCTCACCCAGCTGACAGTTCTCTCAGCCGTCACTTTCAATTTGCATGGGCTCGAGGTCAGCCAGAAATGAGAGTTCAGAGCCTTACTGGGCCTTTCCCAACATGTACACAGCTCTGCAAACACACATGATGTTCTAGATTCTCATAAATATGTCAGATCTAGTTCCAGTTGTCCTTCTAAGGTTTTTGCTCCATCTCTTGGTAGCCCCAATTGTTATTGCCACATAAGCAGCTGATGTTAAACATTTGCATTGGTTATTCTTTATGAATTACTTGATAGGGATGTTCATATAAAGTGAGGTCTGAGTTGGGTCAAATAAAGACAAGCTGTGAGATCCTTAGGGTGCTGTTTTTTGAGGAGCTCCACTTTACATCCTACAGTGTTTGCCTGGTTGTTGATTTTCCAGCTACTGTGGCTGTAGCTGCTGTTTTTCACGTCTACTGTGGATCTGTGGAGTGATTAACTGAGCATGCAAAGAGGCCATAAAACTTGCTGTGCTTACCAAGATTCAGTGTTTTTTCTTGAGTAAATGTTCTTTGTTTCATGCCTTTGGTTAATCTCAAGATTTCTGGAAAAGTGAATGACACTATTGCCAATGTTCTGTGTTTTATTGTAGGGGTGAGTTTTTAAACTTCTTTACTTTGCCATTCTGAACATTCTTCCCTTTGTTTCTCTTTCTCACCAAAACAAGTGTTTCATAACCTTCTTCTTCCCTCACTCACACCCTCTCACCACCACACCCTACTCCCCATTACGGATAACTGCATAACCCTTGATGAAATGGAAGAGATATCTTTTATTTTCTTAGCAGCAACTCTATGAATCCACTTGTGCCAGTACCTGATTTATTTATCCTTCCTGGTCTAAGAGTAAAGGATTTGTCCTTCCTTCCTCATCAGACACTAATCCGTTGTTGTTTGAAGCTTTTAGCATGGAACTTTTAAGGTTTTGCTTTTGTGTTCATCATCTTGTTCTCCCCATCATCTGCATCAACCATCTCAATTTCTTGATGTCTCTTTCTTTTTCTTCTACTCCTTCTCATCTTTCATTCTTCTCTACCTCCCTTTCACTATATTATTCCAAACAACACCAAATTTGGATGAATCATTAGGAGGATGAAAGGACACTGCCATTTTTGGTCTGAACAGATCATCCTTTACCTGCAAAAGTAGACATTTTCTTGACAAAACTTTTTTTTTTTCATTATGCACAGCCTGCAACCATAAACACATAAGAAAATTGGAGAAGGACAAACATTGTATGTTCTCATTCATTTGGGGAATATAAATAATAGTGAAAGGGAATATAAGGGAAGGGAGAAGAAATGTGTGGGAAATATCAGAAAGGGAGACAGAACATAAAGACTCCTAAGTCTGGAAAACGAACTAGGGGTGGTGGAAGGGGAGGACGGCGGGGGGTGGGGGTGAATGGGTGACGGGCACTGAGGGGGGCACTTGACGGGATGAGCACTGGGTGTTATTTTGTATGTTGGTAAATTAAACACCAATAAAAAATAAATTTATTTTAAAAAAAAGAAATAAGACTCTACTATATGCGAAATGAGATCCTTAGATCCCTTCTCTCCCCTTCTGCTGCCCTGCTTTGTACTTGAAGTGGCTTAGTTTGTGTGCTATTTGTTTGGCTCCTAGGTTAGCAAACTTCTGGTTAGATTTAACTAGAGGACAACAGAAGGGAGAATCTAGGGCATATCTTCTCCTTCTCTCTCTTTGTCATAGGTGGCAAAATCTGCACTGTCAAAATGTTCTTCATGCTTCCAAATACTCCTGGCAAGCCTACTTGTTGAGCTTCTGGTTTCTGCTTAGGTGATTCTACCCTTGATGTTGACAGTGAGGCTTCTCCTTGTGTCCTGCAGCTTGCTGTCACTGATCTCGGTGCTCCACTATCCTCTATTTGGCTTGTCATTTCCTACATTACATGTCAAACTAATTGTCAGATAAATTTCCTTTGTCTTAGCTGTGATTAGACTCATTACTCTTTCATGGTTAAACTCCCATTTGCACACATACTATTAATAACTCTTATATGGTGTAAACAAATGAACTTATGAATTCATTGAATGAAATTATTTAAAAATTTATTTATTGTTGGATAATTTATACACAAGTGAAAATTACTATTAATAGCACTGCCATTAGCATTTTGTACTTTGATTTTTTTTAATTTTTATTTATTTATGATAGTAACAGAGAGAGAGAGAGAGAGGCAGAGACACAGGCAGAGGGAGAAGCAGGCTCCATGCACCGGGAGCCCGACGTGGGACTCGATCCCGGGTCTCCAGGATCACGCCCTGGGCCAAAGGCAGGCGCCAAACCGCTGCGCCACCCAGGGTTCCCTGTACTTTGATGTTTTATCTGTGTACCTAGTCGTATCCTTAGGGCAGTTTCACAGAGTCAAAAAGTCTGGATAACATTACAAAGTTAAGGGGATCCCTGGGTGGCTCAGCAGGTGAGCGCCTGCCTTTGGTCCAGGGTGTGATCCTGGAGACCCGGGATCGAGTCCCACGTCGGGATCCCAGTGTGGAGCCTGCTTCTCCCTCTGCCTGTGTCTCTGCCTCTCTCTCTCTGTCTCTCATGAATAAATAAACAAAAATCTTTTAAAAAAATTACAAAATTATTTCTCATTAAGGATACAATATACATTTCAGTAATTGTTAAATATCATTTTTAAAACCTCTTGCTAATTTGATAAGAACTGATTTCAATTGGTTTTGTGTAACAGGTTACCTCACATTTAGTGGTGTTAAATAGCAGTCATTTTGTTATGCACATGGCTTCTATGGTCCAGGCTCAGCGGACTATCCTTTTGCTCCCTTAATGTACACTAACACCTTGCAGTGGAACTCAGATGGCAGGAAGGTAAGTCTGGACACATAAGATGACTCAGTTGCATAGTTAGTGACCTAGTTAAGGACTAGCTGTGACTACTAACCAGCACCTCCATGTAGACTCAAGTATGGCACTCAGACATGTCACAAAGTGGCTGCCTTCTAGAATAAGCACTTCAAGAAAACCAAGTAGAACTGCATGGCCTTTCTGACAACCTCAGAAATTACCAGATTGATTCTATCACTTCTAACACATACTTTGTTGGTTAAAGCAGAAACAAGCCTGCCCCAATTCAAGGACAAGGCAAAGTGGCAGGGTCACATGGTGGAAGAGCATATCATCTGGGGAGGTTGTTGCTGCAACTTTCAAAAAATGAAATCAGCTGCATAAAAGAATGAGAACACTCAATATTGCATTTCCGAACATCTTTTTTAAACCATTTTATTTATTTATTCATGAGAGACACAGAGAGAGAAGCAGAGACATAGGCAGAGAGAGAAGCAGGCTTCCTGTGGGGAACCTGATGCAGACTCTGTCTCAGGCCTCTGGGATCATGACCTGAGCCAAAGGCAGACACTCAACCACTGAGCCATTCAGGTGCCTCTCTCGTAACATCTTTTTAAAATTTATTTGTTGATTTTAAGGAAAATATTGGAAAGTTTTAGAGGTTTTTCCTGGGGAAAAAAACTGTTATTATAAGTACTGAAAAATAGAGATGTCTTTTTCATGATGTCTTTTTCTTTTTCTTTTTTTTATGATGTCTTTTTCATGATGATGTCCTTACTATAAAATAGATAATAAATATTAGCCAATAATCATAGCCCATAAAGATGATATAATCTTGTAAGAAGGAAATATACAAATAGAGAATAGAATACATACTGATGAATCAAACGTACTTAATAAGAATACCAATCTCCAGCTCTAATGCTTTGAACTTCCTTAGCCATAATTTAGCTATTGTTGATAATGCTACTATAAACATCAGGATGTATGTGTCCTTCAAATCAGTTTTTTTTTTTTTTTTTTTTGTATCCTTTGGGTAAATACCAACTTGAGTGAAGAGGTCTTGAAAAAATGTCCATGAAAGCAAGAGAAATGCTTTATGCTAAAATGCCATCCAGAAATCCCAGTTCACTCTGCATCTGAGGACAATCTCTAGTTGCTTCTGTTGGGAACATATTGAAAGTTACACATTAAACAACCTACAACACATTTGGGAAAATCATTATCTTCTTAAAATGGTAAGAGCCACAAATCTGCCCAGTGCCTCTCTATAAGACATAACTAAATGGTCTCCTTCTTAAATATCTTATAAACTCTAAGGCTTTCTATAAATTTGATTTTTGTTCCAGTTTGGCCTGTATTACTGACAACTGGAGTGTATCAGGAATAATTAGGAAGCTGAATATATTTTAGAGGAAGAAGAAAATATGTATGACATATATGGTCAATGTTTCTTTGGTGCTACTTTTAAAATAGGTTCTGTCTAAAAGCTATATGGTCTATTTGCAGTGTCCAGTCATCTGTTTGTGATTTACATATATTTGGGATGTTATTTAACATATTTGCTCATCAACATCTCCAACCACAATTACCAAATTCATCACCAAATAACTTTATTAATTATAAGTTGCTAAGTTATGGTCCAAGTATTGTCCAATGAATTAAAAAGTTCACCTATATTCAGCATTTGGATAACAGTTGAATGCTGTTGTAATCTTGAATTCATGACGAACTCTGTGCTGGATGTTAGATAGTAGTATGATCTCTGACACCAACCTTCTCTTTTCCCTCTCCTTCAAGCCTTAGTTACATAATTCAAAAATTACAATAGCTAGAAGTAACTGGGCCTTTGAGGCAAAGACAAATAAAAATAGAGAAGGACATTTATTGCCAGACAAGAAACCATTAAAATCCTAGAGGAGAACATTGGCAGCAACCTCTTTGACATTGACTATAACAACTTCTTACTGTATACGTCTCCTGAGTCCAGGGAAAGAGAGCAAAAATAAACTATTGAGACATCATAAAAATAAAAAACTTCTGCACATTGAAGGAAACAATCAACAAAACTAAAAAGCAACCTACAGAATGGGAGAAGATATTTGCAAATGACATATCTATAAAGGTTAGTATGTAAATATATAAAGAACTTACAAAACTCAACCTCCAAAAACAAATAATCCAGTTAAGAAATGGGCAGAAGACATGAACAGACATTTTTCAAAATATGATATCTAGATGGCTAAAAGATACATGAAAAGATGCTCAACATCATCCATTATCAGGGAAATACAAATCAAAACTACAATGAGATATCACCTCACACCTGTCAGATTGGCTAAAATTAACAATATAAGAAACAAAAGGCTAGGATATGGAAAAAGAGGAAACTCTTGTAATGTTGGTGGGAATGCAAACTGGTGCAGACACTCTGGAAAACAGTATAGAAGTTCCTCAAAAAGTTAAAAATAGAAATACCCTACATCCTAGCAACTGCACTATTGGGTATTTACCCAAAGGATACAAAAAAACCGATTCGAAGGGACACATACATCCTGATGTTTATAGCAGCATTATCAACAATAGCTAAATTATGGAACGGGCCCACATGTTCATCAACTGATGAACGGATAAAGAAGAGGTGGCATATACAATGGAATATTACCCATAAAAGAGAATGGAATCTTGCCATTTGCAATAACATGAATGGAGCTAGAGTGTATTATACTAAGTGAAATAAGTTAGCCAGAGACAGACAAATACCATATGATTTCACTTCTATGTGAATTTAAGAAACAAAACTAATGAAGTTGGAGGGGGGTGGAAAAGGACTATTTTTTTGTTGCTTAAGTTTTTATTTAAATTCTAGTTAGTTAATATATAGTGTAATATTGACTTCAGAAGTAGAAGTCAGTGGTTCATCACTTACATATAAGTGCTTATCACAACTGCCCTCCTTATTACTCATCATTCATTTAGCCCATCCCCTGCCCACTTCCCCTCCAGCAACTCTCAGTTTGTTTTCTATAGTTAATAGTAAAAGAGAAGGACATTTAAATAAGTTAATTATGTGTTTTGGAGTTCCACAGAATGAATTTAGTCAAGCCATTGACCCTACTAGTTAAACCTCCCCATTCCCTCAAAGAAATGAATATATAAAATTGAAGTAAAAGACGATATTTAGATATATGAGATCTGTGGCCCAAGTCCAGAATTTGTTTGTTTGTTGTTGTTGTTGTTTGTATATTTTTTATTGGAGTTCAATATGCCAACATATAGCGTAATACCCACTGCTCATCCCCTCAAGTGCCACCCTCAGCGCCTGTCACCCAGTCACCCCATCCCCCCTCCCTTTCCACTACCCCTTGTTCATTTCCCAGAGTTAAGTGTCTCTCATGTTCTGTCACCCTCACTGATATTTACCACTCATTTTCTCTCCTTTCCCCTTTATTCCCTTTCACTATTTTTTATATTCCCCAAATGAATGAGAACATATAATGTTTGTCCTTCTCCAATTGACTCACTTCACTCAGCATAATACCCTCCAGTTCTATTCACGTTGAAGCAAATGATGGGTATTTGTCATTTCTAATGGCTGAGGAATATTCCATTCATCTTTATCCATTCATCTTTCGAAGGACACCGAGCTCCTCCCACAGTTTGGCTCTTGTCCAAGTCCAGAATTTGAATCTTAACTCAGTCATTCACTAGCTAAGCAGCCCTATGTAAGTTTCCTGAACTCTTTGTGCTCCATTGCCCTATCCAAAAGATAAATTAATATCATCCTCATAAAGTTGCTAAGTAGAGTGAAATCAATATATTTTCCTCATCTATAAAATGTAAAATACTTCATAGAAGCATGTAGGATAAATATGTTATAATGTACAAAACAATCAAAACAATATATGATATTAGTGACCATTCTTAAGTGCTAATCCAAATTCATCACAATTTGATAAATTCTTAATGAATGATAGATTCAGCTGCTTATAGTGTTTATAAAAATAACAATGTTAGTAACAACCCTTAATATCTTCTTTAGGCTATCACTATTGCCAATCCTTATCAGCCAAAGATCTTGAGGAACACCTGGAGCTGAATAGAATCTGTTTATTGGTAGTTTTTACAACAAAGGAGAATCCACATCATGAGGGAACTTAGGCCATCTCAATAAGATTTGGAAGGGCTTTTGGTAAGATCTGGACTTGAAATTAGATGATTAGATAAAAGATTCAAGATTGGAGGCTGTAAGGACATTTCTATAATAAAGTATCTATGTAATTGTTACCTAGAAGATGGGAGGCATTTGGCAAAATTAAAGCTGTACTTGGTCAAGTAGTAACAGGTGTTTATATTAGCTGGAAGAGGGGTGTTCAGGGTGTTCAAATATGCATTTGCATATTTTTCAATTTTATCTGAGCTCATATTTGACCATAAAGCATTCTTTTTTTTTTTTCTCCTCACTCTACGACAGTCACAGGATGTTCTTGTCCAATGTGATATATGAAATCACGTGTTCGACAACAGAACACCATGGGACAGTTGTAAGAGCCAGGCCAGCTTTTAGCTCATTCCTGACAGGGCTGTTTTCTTGTATTTTGCTAGTATTACTATTGTCAGTAGCAGCATAAAAAATAATAACTATGTTGTAACATAAACTTAAGAGGAGTACACTATTATCACCAAAGCTTTTGTATCTCCTTATTACAATTTTACATATTACTAGCTAGATAACATGTCTTAAAGAAGATCTTCCATTGTGATATGGCGTTAATCCAGTATTCATTTATATGCTCTTAAATTTATCATATTCAAATGATAGAATAAGTATCCAATATATCTTACTGCCACACAGTCACTCACCTGTGACACATACCTGGGTGTGACTGATACCCTACTATCTCCATGCCTCTGCTCTTTCTCTTCTCTTCATGGTGAATACAAATCTATTCTCAGAAAATTTATTTTATTTGATTAATTTTCAACTTAATTCCATCTTAGGCCAACTACTCTAAGCAACTTAATGTTTTTTAAGCAACTTAATTTTGATACCTAAAAGCTACTCTACATCAGTTCATTTGTGTAATAAATATGTGGCATCTCCCCAGACCGAGATAAGAAATAAGATTGCAGTTTATTTAATATTATGATTCATTTCTCTTTTCCTAGAGCCCTTCTGGGACATTGTAAAAAGATTATAAAACCACTCAAGCCAGTGTTAGTTATAAAACCACTCAAGCCATTGTTTGCCCTGTAGCTTGTCCTCTGAGTCAGAACTCAGGCCTACCCTGAAGCTAACAGACTGTCACAACTGCCTGTGTGCTGAGGTTCCAGGACACCCTGCCTTGCTATTTTCACTAACAATATTGGAGGTGGTTCTGGGATTAAATGAAAACTGGAAAATCTGAAAATCTGTATTTTTATGGTTTTCCTGCTCTTTCAATGAAAATCCAAACACCATGTGATTTTCTGTAATTCTAGGGACTTCACAATTCTAGAGTGCATAATGTCATCTGGGAAAACTCGCCCAGATTTACATTAAATGTTCTTCAATGTTTTTACTTTCTTTTTTTTTTAATTAATTAATTTTTATTGGTGTTCAATTTACCAACATACAGAATAACACCCAGTGCTCATCCCGTCATGGGTCCCCCTCAGTGCCCGTCACCCATTCACCCCCACCCCTCTGCCCTCCTCCCCTTCCACCACCCCTAGTTCATTTCCCAGAGTTAGGAGTCTTTATGTTCCGTCTCCCTTTCTGATATTTCGCACACATTTCTTCTCCCTTCCCTTATATTCCCTTTCACTATTATTTATATTCCCCAAATGAATGAGAACATACACTGTTTGTCCTTCTCCGATTGACTAACTTCACTCAGCATAATACCCTCCAGTTCCATCCACATGAAAGCAAATGGTGGGTATTTGTCGTTTCTGATGGCTGAGTAACATTCCATTGTATACATAAACCACATCTTCTTTATCCATTCATCTTTCGATGGACACTGAGGCTCCTTCCACAGTTTGGCTATTGTGGACATTGCTGCTATGAACATCGGGGTGCAGGTGTCCCGGCGTTTCATTGCATCTGAATCTTTGGGGTAAATCCCCAACAGTGCAATTGCTGGGTCATAGGGCAGGTCTATTTTTAACTCTTTGAGGAACCTCCACACAGTTTTCCAGAGTGGCTGCACCAGTTCACATTCCCACCAACAGTGCAAGAGGGTTCCCCTTTCTCCACATCCTCTCCAACATTTGTGGTTTCCTGCCTTGTTAATGTTCCCCATTCTCACTGGTGTGAGGTGGGATCTCATTGTGGTTTTGATTTGTATTTCCCTGATGGCAAGTGATGCAGAGCATTTTCTCATGTGCTTGTTGGCCATGTCTATGTCTTCCTCTGTGAGATTTCTCTTCATGTCTTTTGCCCATTTCATGATTGGATTGTTTGTTTCTTTGGTGTTGAGTTTAAGAAGTTCTTTATAGATTTTGGAAACTAGCCCTTTATCTGATACGTCATTTGCAAATATCTTCTCCCATTCTGTAGGTTGTCTTTGAGTTTTGTTGACTGTATCCTTTGCTGTGCAAAAGCTTCTTATCTTGATGAAGTCCCAATAGTTCATTTTTGCTTTTGTTTCTTTTGCCTTCGTGGATGTATCTTGCAAGAAGTTACTGTGGCCGAGTTCAAAAAGGGTGTTGCCTGTGTTCTCCTCTAGGATTTTGATGGAATCTTGTCTCACATTTAGATCTTTCATCCATTTTGAGTTTATCAGGCCAATAACCAGGGAGGAAATTGAAGCAGTCATCAAAAACCTCCCAAGACACAAGAGTGTCTTCCAGGGCCAGATGGCTTCCCAGCGGAATTCTAGCAAACGTTTAAAGAAGAAACCATACCTATTCTACTAAAGCTGTTTGGAAAGATAGAAAGAGATGGAGTACTTCCAAATTCGTTCTATGAGGCCAGCATCACCTTAATTCCAAAACCAAAGACCCCACCAAAAAGGCAAATTACAGACCAATATCCCTGATGAACATGGATGCAAAAATTCTCAACAAGATACTAGCCAATAGGATCCAAGAAAATTAAGAAAATTATTCACCTACATTAAGAAAATTATTCACCAAGATCAAGTAGGATTTATCCCCAGGACACAAGGCTGGTTCAACACTCCTAAAACAATCAATGTGATTCATCATATCAGCAAGAGAAAAACCAAGAACCATATGATCCTCTCATTAGATGCAGAGAAAGCATTTGACAAAATACAGCCTCCATTCCTGATCAAAATTCTTCAGAGTGTAGGGATAGAGGGAACTTTCCTCGACATCTTAAAAACCATCTACGAAAAGCCCACAGCAAATATAATTCTCAATGGGGAAGCACTGGGAGCCTTTCCCCTAAGATAAGAACAAGACAGGGATGTCCACTCTCACAACTGCTATTCAACATAGTACTGGAAGTCCTAGCCTCAGCAACCAGGCAACAAAAAGAAATAAAAGGCATTCAAATTGGCAAAGAAGAAGTCAAACTCTCCCTCTTCGCCGATGACGTGATACTCTTTAACAAACACCTCCTCACACAAACGTATACGGAGTCATCCCCTTCCTAACATCCCATCGCCTTTCTGTCCATCCCTTCCCTGATACTCCATTCCCCCCTGACACCCCATGGTCCCACAATAGCTCGTCAGGCATTCCTGTGGCAGCCACACACCACATCCTGTGAGCATCCTTTACCCAACATTTCCACAAGGTGAGGCTCAGATATTAAGCCCAGGACACTTGCTTAAAAAGTAGAGAAAAAGAAATAAAAACTCATGAAGTGAGTTTCTCCTTTAGGATAAAGGTACGCCCAGTCAGGGCCACATAAATCCATGAGTCCTTCTAACAGGGATGAACTTTGCAGCAGAATGAAAAAGTGTCTTGATCCCATTTCTTACTAGGCTCATCTTAGCTCCTGTGGAAATATTCACACTATTTTCCAAAAATACTTAGAGCCAGAGTTTTAGAGAATGTTGTCAACATTAGCTAATGTTTTATTTCCCTGGAAGCAATTCACTTTTTTAAAAGAAAATATTTTATTCTAACATATTTAAAACTCAACCTTTCAGACTCCCTATTAAACAAATTCTATGGATTTACCTCTCACTGATTGTTTTCCTATTTGATTTTTGTAGTTGTTGAATTAGTATTCTGGGTTTTGTGTGGAGGTGTGATAGGACTGTGTTCCTGTATAAAATACTAAAGTGACAGTGTAGGATCACACATGTCACTCTTTATGTAACCCAGCACAGCATCAAATCCAGAGTCTGCAAGTGATATTTAGTCAATTTGTTACTGATTTCTAACTTAACATTGTTTATGGAACTCTGGTTGAAGATTCTAAAGTACATCAAATGATAATTTTAGATTGTTAAAAATTAATTATGTAAATTCAATGATTTCCTTCTTAATAGACATACATTTTGATACACATTAATAAAGTCATTTTATAGGTCTTTGAATTAAATTAACTAGAGGATCAATTAGTCATAATATAGGGTAGAGTATATTTGTAATCAAAGGAAATCCTTTTCTTCACTAAAATCACTTCATAAACAGTCAATGCAAATAGAAACTACCAGAATATGATACTGTTACTGATATGATAAATTTATCCTGAATAAATTAAGGAATATTAAAAGTTAAACATTTTGCAAAGTAATGAATCTTGTACCTTTCTTATAAAGGTATTTTTTAGCCAATACCCTCTGAAATGTTTTATCTGATATCTAAACTCAAAATAAGGACATTATTAGAAGATGTTGAATTTTTAACCAAATTTGGTGTATATTTACTATTTAGTCAACTGCAAAACTGTAATGCATGATTAATGTTATCAAATGAATTTAAATATTTTATTTTTTGTTCTGCCTCAAAAGGAGTATAGTAACCCCTTTTTAAAAATGCATATATTTCCCAAAAGATCTGGAATGCTAAGGTATGCACTGGTTTAAGAATTTATTAAATTACATTCCAAGAATACTGTTTACTGGTTTTCTTATGTTCTTCCAGGCTTCTCCTGGTTCTTTATGTTCATAATTTAATTTATGTAAATTGGCCCTTTCTTTTTTTTTTTATTTTTTTTATTTTTTATTTTTTTTTAAATTGGCCCTTTCTAGGTGGCAATTTGTGAGCCTACTTTGGTGAAATTCCTCCAGGACATTTTACACAACTGCAATTTGACATTACCATATAGTTGAAGAAAAAAAAAAAAACACAAAACCTCAGAAAATCCATCCTTGATCTCCTAGTTACTATATAAAAAAGACAAATTTCATATCTTGTATTGTGAACTTTTCCAATGAATCTGGCAATGTTCAAGACATCCATACATTCTGCAAACCTATAAACTTTGGCAAACATGCAAACAAACATCCTAAAAATTTAGGATCCTAAAAATTTAGAACTGGCAATGGCCTCTAGGACTGGGTGGATTCTGGTGTTTCTGGGATGAGTCTATCTAAGCTTACTTGGTGGACAGGTTTCTGAAGAGAGACTCTGGGTGATGAGAGGCTGCAATCCCAATCAGGATAATCTAGAAGACATGTAGTTACTCTCACATGATTCTGATATGAGCCTTCTTTCTTAGAATGTAAGGTCTTCTATAACGACAATAGTTAGTACTTAAAATGCTGCTAAGCTTGTACAACTAATGGAAACATATTGTATTCTTTTTCATGGATAAGATTCATATTCCACAATTGAGCCTACCCAATTGCTATGATCTATTCTATTCTCGGTGATCCAGAAGGTGGTTGTTAGTTCTGTAGATAATCCATGTTTACATTCTTTCTTTTTTCCTTTTTCTCCTTCCTATCACTGATGTATATGCTTAGCCCTCCCTTCTTTCAGTTGTCTTATGACTAGGAGAGTAATTATGGGCAAAAAGAAGAGAATTTATAGCCAATGGTCTAAATTCTAAGGATAATCCCACCACTAAAATCCTGCCCTCTTAGTCAATTTATTGAAACCCTCTAGGTTTTGATATAATGTAATAAGACTGTCTACTACTTTATGCATTAGGCATTGTCCTTGCAAATTTTCATATCTAATTTAATTTCCATAAAAATCCCTCTTTACAGTTGAAGGGCACTAAGACTTGGTCTGTGACTTACCAAGTGCAGTGCCATTGATTGTTAGCAAAACCAGAATAACTTCTGCTCTCCCCAAATAATATTTGTTTGAAAGACAAAATGCAACATTATGATGCAACAGTGATGAATAATTTCTAAAAGGGGAATTTCTGAATACCAACAACTTTTAAGGTTCCATGTAAGTCTCCACGCCTTGGGTTATAGAGTGCTTACTATATCCTCATCAGAAGCTGATATGTTGTATGAAACCACTTTTGATTGTATAATAAATATGTTTCTAGAAAAAATGCAATATAATTAGAAAAGAAATGGGTAGGAAATATCAGAAAGGGAGACAGAACATAAAGACTGCTAACTCTGGGAAACGAACTAGGGGTGGTGGAGGGGGAGGAGGGCTGGGGGTGGGGGTGAATGGGTGACGGGCACTGAGGGGGGCACTTGACGGGATGAGCACTGGGTGTTGTTCTGTGTGTTGGCAAATTGAACACCAATAAAACAATACTTAGATAATAATACACTTATACTTGGTGACTTCAATCTAGCTCTTTCTATACTCGATAGGTCTTTCTAAGCACAACATCTCCAAAGAAACGAGAGCTTTAAATGATACACTGGACCAGATGGATTTCACAGCTATCTACAGAACTTTACATCCAAACTCAACTGAATACACATTCTTCTAAAACAATTAATTTTTTAAAAAAAGAAAGGTCTTAATATATCTTAGTCCTGGCTAAATTTTTTTAGATTATAGATATCATCTTAGAAACAATTCTTGAGAGCATACTCTTTTTGTATGAATAGCAGCATCTATGTGGGATTCTAAAATTAAGCTTCTGAAGTTGAGGTTGGATGACCATTGTTATTTCATGATAGATTGTTTAAATTCATCAAGCGCAACACTTTTTCTGCTTCATTATGTGGTTGAGTTACAGGCTCTCCAAATAAAAAGAAAACTCAAAATCACCTAAGAAAAATACTAACCTACTTATGAAATCTATCATCTATCATCACCTATTTATATCTATCAAGTATCTTTCTATAATAATTAGTAACTTTCTGCCTTCACTTCACTTACCCTATGATTGAGATTCCTCAAGTATTTAGGACTAATCAAAGTCCCTAAATGTAGAATACTAGAATCTCATACAAAATCTGATCAAAACTCTTCATTTCATAGATGATAAAAAGTAACCAAAACAACCAGTGACTGGTTCACAACCATCTGGGATTTCACAGACAAATTTATAAAGAGAATTAAGAATTCCAAGCCTCAGTATGGATTCCAAGCATTTCAAATGCTTGAAATTCCAAGCATTTCACCAAATTGTACAAAAGGGATAAGTTAATATTTAGTTGAATTCAACTGCTGTTACTTTCCTACAAAAAGAATATATTTTTTTATGTGTCGTTGAAAAGAGTTTAGCTAAGATACTACCTAGTATTGCTGCCCAGCGTCCATTTATTTGGCCAAGTGTCTTGCAGGGATCTTTAACTGACACTAGCCCTGCCTCCCATGCTCCCATGCAAACACATGCCCTATACAGCAGCCCAGAGTCATAAGCAAAGGAGGATTCCTGATATGCCTTCCCCCCAGCCCTGTGGTCAACAGTCTGCCCCCCTTCTCAGATAAGAACCCCATGGAACTTGTAAAATCCTGCCTCTTTTTGGTTTGAATTGACCTATATGACCTTACCTGAGAACCCCACAGTACTTCCTCACTTCCTGATAAGGCATGTACCCTAGGTTCTCTCTCTTTTTCTCTCTCTACCTTGTCTCCTCATGTATTCCTCAAGGTTTGAGGAAGTTAGATATTCTCTTTTCAGCATTGGAGAGCAATTATAAGATTTTAAACAAAGTTTTGGCATGGTCACTTGTGCCTTACCAAACATTTTGGAGGTATATATTGGAGATGCAGGGAAACAACTGCAATGAGATTGATGAGGACCTAGTCTAATTGATTAAGAGAGGAGGCCTCCTCTCTCAAGGATATATCAATCCAGGGATACAGACATTTACAAAACTATGAAATGAGTGTTAAGAATAACCAGAGAAGGGAAATGTTCATCATTATTAGGAAAATGGGTCTTTTTTTGAAGACTTGGGAAGATTTTACAGATTAGGGATTAGATAAAGCATATTTGGTCTAGTAGAAAGAACCTGAATAAAGCCACAAAGACATGAGAGTGCATGTGGTGTATCTCTCCAAGTCTGTTCTGTAGGACTTCAGTCATGGGATTCCTTAGCTTCCCCCCGCTCCCCCCTCCCCCCCCGTATTCCCAAACAATCCCAGCAGTCCATTGCCAAAGTTAGCTGTGTCATTGGTTTTGAAGTGCATAAAGGTTGAAGTCTCAGCAAATGTTCCGGGTTATGGAAAATATGTTGAGATAACCAAAAACATCAAACAGGAAGCCACATGTAACATGGATAATGAGAGATGGTGCCAGGTATCTCAGAAATGATGCTTCAGAGTTAAAGAGACACTAGTCTCTCTGGTGATGACCTGTCTGCCGTTACTGTAATTACTTTCTAATTTCTTTGTTGTGTTCTTTTTTGCTTTGAAGCCAGGAAGAGCTCAAAAACTAGAAAGGCAAATAAATTCCTTCTTCCACAAAATTGATCATTTCCTTTGAGTGTTGTGTTGGATACAACACAAGGATACAGAGGAAAGAAATGGCTGGGGATGTTGATAGACCTTGGGGAAGTTGAGGTGGCCTGAGTAGCACACCACAGCTGCATGTAAGGATGCATGATCCAAATCTGAGATGATTAATGCAGGTAACATTCAAGTCCTTAAGAAAAGCCAACTCACCAGTAGTCTTTCTTATAGGATCCTAGCTAGCTTGGATCTGGAAGCTGGTGCTGGCTCCAAGTGAGCTCATGACCTCACTAAGAGCCTGTCATCTCTACCTTTCTTCCCTTGGCCAACCATATCCTCATTTCACAAGTCAAGGTCACCGGGCCTAATTCTAAATATTCCATCAACCTGTAATCTTTCAGGTCTCAGAACTCTTTGGCTAAAGTGAGGGTCAATAGTGACATCCAAAGAAGTGTTCTCAAGGACCACTACCAGGAAGAGAAATGAGAGATATAAATGGCTAAAAAGGGGAAATGTAGGGAGATAAAAGTGTAGAATTTAACATGTGGAAAATTATAACATTTTTCTCTCCACATGTTTATTAACTGAAGTCATACGAGGTAGAAAAGTTGGTCGCCACAATACAGAGTTAGTCTGTGTACGTACATGTGAGAGGTGGAGAGTGAGATTGTCTTTGAGGTGAAGTGAATGAAAGCACTGATTGGGCAAGCAGGAAGCTGGCCAGCATATGGCCTTTGGCCAAATCAATTTAACTTCTCATTCATTCTCCCATATTTCTTCTTTTACTGTTGATGATATCACTAACTTTCATACCACAAAGGCTTATTTTGCAGACTAAATGAGGTAATTGATTATTTTTAGTTATCAAGGGCTAAAGAAATGAGTGAACAGATGTATAAACTCTTAAAAGTCTAACATGATTAATCAAAGACAATACACATCCTCTAGAGCTATTGGTCAGTCCCCTTCTCTCACTTTCTCTCACTCCACACTGACCTCTATCTTCTTCAGTAATATAGATAAGAAGGGTGTTTGGATTTCTAGAAGTGAAGAAGGGACATGGCAAAGCTGCTTGTGTTTTACTGATTTCACAATAGTTGAACAAATGTGCACAAATATCCACTTTTTTTTTCTCAAATAGAAATTTTTCACAACTTAGATTTTGTGGGGCAGTAAATGAACACAGTAGATATAATACTAGTATGTTAGACATTTCTGATACATTTTTATATGGTCTGTTGCAAGATATCGATTACACTGTGGTAAAGAGCAATGCCAGGTAAGCATCAGGTTTTTTTCAATCTCTGTGCATTTTTACTATGTTTTCTGGAAATCCAGTCAAGTCCTTTTGGGAATGACACAAGTGATGAATATATATATATATATATATATATATATATATATATATATATACTAATTTAAAAATTAATCTTTCAGAACAGGAGTTTGTTCTGAGCTTCCATATCTTAAAATAAAAAGTCTTCCCTATAAATTATATAGTATTAATCTTTTTATTCCTTATATTTCATTTTTTTCCTTAAACTGTATTCTGCTTAGCAACCCATGAATTCATGTGAACTCAAAATTTATTTGCTGAACATGCCTTAAAAAGAACAACTAGATTCTGCACGTGTAGACATTGGTTATAAAATTGCTTCCTTTATTAAAATGAAAATGGTGAAAAGTCTAAAAGAAGAAATTAATATTTCAACACTGGCTCATGGTTCCAATTTACTGATTTAATACATACTGTGTGTATCTAAGTTCCTTAAATATGCTTCAATCTTAGAACATTTCAATCCTAACTATCCCCACACATAATTTGCATAACCATCTCATAATTGCTGTAATTTCACATATATTCTCTTTATTTCTTTATGCAATTCTCATATGCTCAAACATGCAATCATTTTTCTTCCACCCGAAGAAAATATTTTTAATATTTCTCTAAGTGTAGTCTCTAAGTTCATGGCATTGCCTCCTTTCAGGTGGAACCATTTTGATCTCCTATTAATTTTTCCCATTATTTAAATAATAATAATTCCCAAATGGTCTATTCTTTTATGTCTAATCTGTTAAATTCACTTATTTAGTTCATAATTCACTTAATTTATATTTGGTATAATTTTCATTTGAAATTTTTACAAATTCTAATTATCCAGTGAATTTCACCATTGTTTCATACATTTTTCCATCTGTCTATTTTCTGTCCATGTCCTTGCTGATAACACCATGTCTGTATTAACTTTGGGTCCATTTTAATTTGGTTATTTGGTTTCTGGGTTTTAATTTTTTTTTTTTTTTTTTTGCATTTCAATATAGTTCATATGATTTACATGGGTAGCAACTGATTGGTTGCCAGCTACTTGTATAAGCAAGGTTAAAGATGGTGTTATCTTCCTCTGTGAAAGCTGACCCTCTGCTTTACTAGTCAGACACAGTGGTAATGAACGACTCGATCAATCATGCACAAAATGAGTCAGGGCTGTGTTACAGATGCGCTGTTTCTGTCTTTCTGGTGCTGGCCCACAACTAGGGTGAAATCCACCAGAACTTCCAAATAGCATAATGATGTGTGCGGAACTGTTCTTCACCTAGATAGGTTCTGATGTTTGATTCTTGTTTCTTACTACAATGCTGAGGAGATAGCACTCTGATTTTTAGAAAATTAATGTTTGCTTCTTAACATGCTATATATACTACACCACTTCAGAATCTGGCAGGTTTCTTTTTTCCCCTTTCCTTTTCTTTTGTTTCTTTCATTTCTTTCTTTCTGTTTGTCTGTCTTTCTTTCTTCTTATAAAGCAGAATACAATTATTTTCTTTCCATTTTTATTGAGGTATATTTAATATACAAAAAGTTGTACTTTTTTAATGCATACATTTTGATGAGTTTGGACATAGAAATACACCTGTGATACCATCACCACAAACAGGGTAATACACATATCCATCACCTCCAAAAGCAAATTTCTTTGAAAGGAAACTGGCCTTGTTTCTGTTTCCTTAAATTGGAAAATGCTTCAAGACAAAAGTAGCTGCAGATTGCCGCCTTTCCTCTCCTCATGACCCTATTGTTACAGCCTTGACAACTGCTCTGGGCTGTTTCAGGAGATCTCAATTATTTGTTTGTTTGTTTGTTTGTTTGTTTGTTTGTTTTTTAAATCATCTAGATTTTTTAAGAACTCTCACCTGGAATCTTAATCTGTGGCAAGCTATCTTGTCATGCCTTGAATTGAGTCATGTGACTAATCTAAATGTTATTAGCAATTATAGGACTCCTGTTATAATGTCATGAGAGCAACACAACATCACCTTAGAAATGCAGTCCTCTAGATCTAACTACCAACTTGCAAATAAGGGATGGGGGACTGTGGGAAGATGTGACCCGTGAGCTGGACCTGAGCAATTGGAGGCTCCCTTATCTTTGGATTGTGGGTTCCTCTTGCCTGTCCCACTCCCAGAGGTTGTTCCAAGGACATAGCCTTGAGAGAGTGGTGTGTTGAAAACATTTGGACAGTACACATGGTTGAACCCAGTTAAGACCTCCAAATAACTTTTAAGATTTGGTGGGCAGGTGCAGAGATATACTCCTCCTGAGGCCACCCAACACAAACCTCATATGCAAGTTCTCTTGATCTTTTAACCTGCCACCTACCAACCTGTTGTGGCCTACCTCTTCCTTTTATCTCTCCTGGCCCTCCATGTATACGGAGACCAGTTTCACATCACACCTGAGAAGCATCCTAAGAGATTAAGAACCAACAATTGGTGAGCCATCCAGGAGAACAAAGACATGGGCCTTGGGAATGAGGCATCTGCAAAAGAAATCCCAGGCTAGCCATTGACCTCTAGGTGGGGAGAAGTGGTGGCCCATATCCTAGATGCTTGTGGACTGCTGCATGAGTAGAGGGATGTCCTGAGAAAGTTGGCTGGTTTAATGTGTTTGTTTGGGGGACTGTCCATGGTACACTGTGGCAAAGAAGGGACATGAACAGCTGTAGCAGTGGGCAGGCCTCTACTGTGGGCAACTCCACTGGCCAATAATGTCCAAGTAGAAGTTGAAGCCCAAGTCAGAGAGCTGGAAGGAGAGCTGAGGTTAGAGCAAGATGTGTGGGTGTCCACTACTCTGCTAGCTCTGGGGCTAACAAACAAGCTGGGAGAGGCAAAGGACCTTAGTGTGCCATTTTGCAAAGCTAAGAGTGTACAAACTGCCTCAGATTAAGGTCTGAGTGCTTGTGACAAAGCCTGATTGGTATGCTAAGCGATGGAGTCCCTGGAAAAACAGGGAGAGCAAAGAGGGGGCTGTTCTGGCGATTGACAGTGAAATGGATGAAGCACCCATTCTGTCTGATCTGTGACGCCAAGGAAAGCAGAAAGTACAACAGCGGACCTAGCTAGCTGGGTACCCGCAGTTCAGGAAACATGCATGGCAAGAGAATGTATATGACATAGACCTCAAGTTCTAACCAAAAGATCAGAGAAAGTGTCCAGGCATGGTTAGTGTGGCTATGGGATTAGGGGTAGGGCGCGATGACACTTCTCTTACTAGGCAGATGGCAGAGAAAATGAGCAATGTCACTACACAGGCTGCCCTCCAGCAGCACCTGCTTGGGGCTTGAGGATTCAAGGCATTCGCTCCCTTATACATAGAATTATTCTATCCTGCGAGGAGTCTTGACCTAATGAGGGAGATCTCCCTGGACATGTGGGACCCTAGACATCTATAGAGGAGGTACAACAAATTCTTAGGGAGGTGGGAATGAGATAGACCATATGTGACCCTGTCTTTGAATGCCTTGGTCACATTCACTGCCAGGAACAAAAGCCTATATACTCCAGTTTGCCTCGAGCAATTGATATTGGACACTGATATCTATGTTGAGCCCAGTCGTGGAAAAATACATGTTGGACAGTCCATTATTGATCTGAAGGAAACTGACAAATCCCAGGAATGAGTACAGGCTCTAAGACCCCAGACAGAAAGACAACTCAAGGAGTCAAAATCTCATCCCAGTTGGCTATAGAGTCCACTAAAAGTAACCCAGAAGCAAATGTGGTTTGACCTCATTGCTGCTAGGGCCCTATCTGAACAGACAGACTGACAATCCAATATTGTTTTGGTCTGCTTGTGGAAAGCCTTAAAACCTGAGTGACAGTTCAGACCTGCCTAATCTGTCCCTACCATCTCTGATGCCCCACCACTCCTGTAGAGACTTCAGGGATATTGTCCTAATTGGGGTGGGTGCCTCCCACACCTGGGTATAGGATGCATGCCAAGACTGCCTCCAGGTGAAAGCCACTGGGGGCAGTCGGAGGTCCCATGTTGAGCTTACTATTGGCTGGTCCCCCAGAAATAAACAGCAGGTAACAGCCTGAGGGACATTGGAACTGGATGTATTAATACATGGCAGCCCTTTGAAGTTGCCTATTCTCTCAGTACCACTGATGGTTACAGAGAACAAACAGTTATGGTCAGAAAGTTCTTTTTGACACTGGAAATTGGGCATTCTCCCCTGTGAATATAAGATTTTTATCTCTCCAATACCAGAGAACATACTGAGTGTTGATCTCCAACAAGGTCAAACTACAAATCTCTGTTGGTGAATTCTGCCTCTGAGTTAGAATAATCAAACCAGTGCTGAAGGACTGGTAAGTCTACCACCCCCATGAAGAGTAGTAACGATGGAATGATATAAGTTGCTTAAGGGGCATAAGGAAATAGGAGAAACCATACAAGAACTGCACTGAGTGAGTATTATATGCCCTTTCTGTAATGCTTTCAACAGGCCACCATGGGCAGTGAAAAAGCTGGATGACACATGGCAGATGATAGTGGACTACCAAGAGTTGAAGCAGGTAGTACACATCTATGAGAAGGTACACAACATTGCCATCATCTTAGACTCCTTGGCCATGGTCCTAGGAGTGTACCATGCCAGGCTGAATTTAGCAAATTTTTTTTCAGTATATCCCTGGCCACTGAGTCACAAGATCAATTTACCTTCATGTGGAAAGGACAACAATAGCTTTCAAGTGCTCCTTCAACATTACTGCATAGTCTCCCCGTATGTCAGGGGATGATAGCATAAGACCGCTCCCTGTTCTCTTTTCCATATCAGTGAAATGAATTCATTACATTGATTATATAATGTTAACATGTGAAAACTTGTCTCTGCTGCAGGACAGCCTGAAAGCTTTGCTGGAACATCTTCAATGGTGATAAACCCACAAAAAAATCCAAGGACTAGGCATCATCATAAATTTTGGGGGTGTTGTCCAGTAAGGTAAGATTCATGTTGTTCCAAAACCTGTGACTAATAAGGTACAAGCCTGCCTAACGCTTAAGAATATGAAAAAGGCACAAGACTTTACAGGGATTTGGTGGTTGGGAAGGACTTTTATTTCCTATTTGGTACAGTCTTAATCCCTTATACTAACTGATAAAGAAAGGGCACATATGGGACTACGTTATGCAGCAAGTCACCTTTGAGAAGACAAAAATACTAGTGAAGCAGGTTAAAGTTCTAGGTATCCGCACACATGGCAGTCATTTGAATTAGATGTGTCTTTGACTTCAAGTTATGAGCTGGACATGTGGCAGAAACAAGAGAAGGAGAATACCCCCTAGGCTTTTGGTCTCAGCTCTGGAAAGGAACAGAACCCACGTCCCCATAGAACAGCTCCTAGCAGTGTACACAACATTCCTCCAGATGGAGCCACTCACTAAAGAATAGCACATTGGGACAACCCTGCCTGTCAAGAGCTGGGTTGGGAAAATGTTCCAGTGACCCACCTCTGCTGCTTAAACCCCCAGTTACTAAGGGGCATGCCTATTTACAGCTAAGGAGCACTCTGTCCACCAGCTAATTGTCTCTAGAAATGTGGGACCTATTAGGCCCTGAAGAGTATGTAGATCCTCCAAGATGTCCCCTTCCCATTCCTTTAGTGGCTTCTGCAGCCTACAGAGAGGGAGCAGGAAATTCCTGCTGATGTCTGATATGCAGATGGGTCTAGTAGGATTATGATCACTATTCAGCTCAACAATGACACCATATGGATGGAAGGAGGAACAAACCACAGCAGCTAGTAGACTGGGTTCAAAACTATGGGACTGGTGATCACTCATGAGCCCTGTCTATTAACCCTTTGCACTGACAGCTGAGCCATTCTTAACAGATTAATCCTATGGCTTTGATAATGGGAAACCAAGGAGTGGATGATCATGAATGAGCCCTTGTTCTATCAGATATGTGGAAAGGCATTTGGGTTTATCTGCAAGAGTCTAAGGCTGTCTTCATTGTCTTTCATGTCCCAGTTCATGACACCTCTTGGCAATCAGGAAGGTGATGTCATAATTCAGGTAGCAATCCTACCTAACAAGGGATCGTTCAATAAACAGAGTAGAGAGAATGCATAGAAAGAGTGGCTACCATAGAGCCTGGGTGAAATAGCATATTGCTGAGAATGATGATTTGCCCTTGAAATATAATGACTTGGTTAATAGAGTAACAACATATCCTGTGTGTTCTACACAATACCGAGGGCTTTGCTAAAGGAATCTGGGCAATCTACTGGAGTTCCCAGCTGGAGAGGGACTGGCAAATTGATTATATTGGCCCCCTCCCTCTGGGTGAGTGTCCTAGGATTTGCCTTGGTTCATGTGGGCACTGCATCTGCCTAACCCAAGGTGCTACCATTAAGGAATTAGAGAAGCTGGGCACAATGTATAGATATCCTTGATGAGCAGACAGGAATCAAGGGTCATATTTCAAAGGTCATCATATGGAAGTATGAGCAAAAAATCACAAAATGTCATGAGGGTACCATTCCTCCAAGCAGCACTTTTGATAAAAAGGAAAAATGGAATATTAAAGCAGCCAATTAAATTGTTAACAGATAAAAAACCACCTTGGCTGGGTGGACTAAAGTCCTATATCAGGACTTAGAGCATTTGAATGATTAACCAGTAAGACCTGTCGTCCCATATGCCAAACTAAGGACTCCTGCCAAAGCACTCAATACTGTAAAGGTATGGAAGTCACAGGAAACAGCCGTTGCCCTTTCACTGTGGATCAGTGTGCTATGCTGATGAAAACACCAAGCCCCATCAAACATGGGAAAGGAGTTATCAACTTCAATTTGCAGTGGGTTATTGTGCCAGCATGAGTGAGTTGCTTTGTATCCTTGGGTGAAGGGAAACCACATTTCTCTGCAGGAATCCTAATATCCTGCTACAAGCTGGAACCATACTATCCATGGAATGGAACAAAAACATAGAAAGAAAGGAGAAGGTGAGGGTCCTTGTCTAGTCTATCCTGTGCCCAGTCCATCTCCTCAAGCCTGACAGCACTGCCTCTCCCAATCAACATGGTTAGTGTGCACTACCTGGTCAAATTCTTAAAGCTATAGCCACATTAACACCTAAAGTATCAGGCCATGAAAGTAATTCTTTTTTATTTTTTTAAAGATTTTATTTATTTATTCGAGAGAGAGAGAGAGAGAGAGGCAGGCAGAGGTATAGGCTGTTGGGTTGTGGACAGGTGCCCCTCTGTAGCTCATCAGAATTGCCATGGTGGGTATCACCACTCTAATGAATGAATTAGAAGACCTTAAAGCAGTATATTAGTGATTTACGGCTAGTAGTTGGTCCATCTGATATTACTAGTGCTAACACAGAAACCTAGCCTGTGGCACATACAACCAATAACATGGAGTAGGGTATTTTTTTCTGTCAAACAAACTAGAACAGCAGCCCATCAAATTGTTGACCAGAAAGGTCCTAAAAATGACATTATCAGAGCCATGGGTTGCTATGCCCAGATTTGAGATAGGTTTATCTTGCTTACTCTGGTTGTAGACATTTGAGCACCCAAGCACACTTATATTGGGAATAAAAAAAAATCACTCTAAAGAGAATCAACTCAATTGTGCCAGGAAAATGTGATGGATACTATATTATGGAACACATAGAAGCCCTTATTAAATACATCCAGCAAGCCTTGAAGGATACCCAATAATGTCTGTTTTACTGAATACTGAAATGTTACTGATGAGGAAAGCTATCCTTCAATAGAAGATATCCTTGGATATTATAACTGTCTCACAAGGAGACACCTGTACTGTTATCTAAAGGGAATGTTGTGTGTTCATATCCACAAATGTGATAATGTAAGATCTGTATTAAGTCACATGAAGACACAAGTGAATGCCCTGAGTAATCTGACCCACAGTATAGGAGACTTAATAAAGCAGTGGTTCAGATCATGGGGCTCTTGGTAGAAAAAGTTGCAAATGATTTTGAGAATCATTGTCTTAATCTGTTTTCTCTTGCATGAGCCTGTATTATTGCTGCGACTTCTGCCTCCAGTGCAGCTAGATAGTAGCTAACGAAGCCACTTACATGCTCATGAAACCCATTCTGATGGCTCAGGACACAATGCAGAATATTGAGGGGATGGGGGTTGCATGTGAAAGTGTAAGAGTTGATCACCAAGGGATAGAGTGTGGAAGAGGTCATCAAAAGGGCATGACCAGTGTTTGACCTGGGAGCTAGATAAATCAATTAGAGGCTTCTTATCCCCTTCCTTGTCCTTGGAATCTGTGTTCTGCTTGCCTTCCCCACTCCCAGAGGCAGCTCCAAGTACACAGCCTTGAGATGGTGACATGGTACTGAGACCATCTGGCCAGTATACATCAAGAGCTCAATTAAGGCCTCCATTATATAAACGTTTAAGATTCTGGTGAGTGGGCGCAATCTACTCACTTGTTGTCTCCCAAGAATAAGTTTCCTGGCTTATTAAACCTGCCACATACTCATCAAGAGTGTCTTACTTCTTTCTTCCATCACTCCTTGCTATCCGTGGAAGAAGGCCAGTTTCAGATCACACCCAGAAAGCTCTTGAGGAGCTTATGAACCGACAGAAACCTGTTAAAGTATTCCACCGGGGGCACATCATGCATTGAAAAATGTGCTAAATTCTCAAGACAAGAGCCCAGTTTCCCTAACAAATAAATAGAAACAATGAAGGAAGTATTTGAACTGTATGGTTTAATAGAATTTTAAGGGACATACAGGCCAAATTCAAATAGTGACCCTATTTTTATTCTGATTCAAAAAACAAAACAAAACAAAACAAAACCTCTATAAAAGTTATTTATGGTTCAGTTGAAAATTTTGAAGATGGACTGGGCATTAGATAATATTAAGAAATTATTTTTTAATTTTTAGGTATATTATTGTCTTTTCAAAAGTGTTGTTATTTCATAAAGATATGTACCAAAGATTTGTGGATTAAACTGAAGTCTTAGAATTGTGTTAAAATATTCAGCAAGAGAGAAAATAATTGGGAGGTCAGGATTTATACATGAAATAAAATTACCCAGATGCTGATAATTATTGAAGATGAGTAGTAATGACATGTGGTTATATTACAATGTTCTCAAATTATTTGTGTACATTTGAATTTTTCTACAATAAAATGTTTTAAAGAGTATTTTAATTTTATTTAAAATTTATATTTATTCATTTTAACACTATCTCATGTGAAATCTAAAAGCCCTCACCACTCCCACCCAACCCCAGTGCCAACCACATTTTCCATTCTAGTAACTCAGAATATGTATTTAGGCGGGTTGGAAGTGAGAGATAACATGGGGTCCCACTTAGGAGAAGGAGATCCCATTTATTTGCACTGCTGTTTCGAGGAGGCAGACACATTGATAAAGAATGAAAGTGTTCTTCCTCAGATTTTCAGTGACTATTTAGCTATCTATTTTCTCTTGGTTTTATTGGAAGCAGAACTTTATTGGAAGTAGTAAGATCATGATTTCCCTTTCCAATCCACAAGAAGGGAAGACTAGAACAGCATGCCAACAAAAAGCCCATAATGAAAACTTATCCATCAATACCAACATGCTAATAATTAGATTCAATATTAATGGATTAAACAGTCCAATTAAAAAACAATTGTTGACTCCAGTGGGAATCTCACTATTCAAGTCATCATTTGAACAAAAGATGCCTTTCAGCTCTCCACCTTTCCATGGTGCAAGTAAATACACCAGGGTTCAAGTCTGATGTTTTCAGAGGGTACATAGTAGTCATGCAGTTCAGTTTATTAAGATGTGACAGCTGCCAAAGAATGTTCAATCACTTCTTGGTACTTCATTCAATTCCACCTCATCCTTATTACATAGCACATACAGACAAAAAAATCACTGGGTAGAGATGGTAAGTATCTGAATGCTACAGTGATGTTAAAATTAATTAATCATGTTGGTACTAGTTTATCTTGTTTCTCTGGAAACATATAAAATTGAATTTCTTCCAATAAGATTTCATTTCATTAGAAAACTCTGTGAGAAGTTTGGGCAGTAATATATCTCATACTTGCTAAGAAGGACATATTTTAACTTTGCTGAGACCAAGTAAATGATATTTTCCATTTATCAGTAAAATCGCTTTTCATTCTACCTTTGGGCTTTTTTCTGGTGTTATGTTTTTGAGAATTCTATTTCCAACAGCATGTATTCATAAGTCTACTAGCTCAGAGGCCTTTTCTAATTCCTCCAATTACTGGTTTTGGTGGTCATAAATTATCAATGTCAATGTTTTGGAAGAAAACAAAGCAAGAGAACAAAAAAAGCCCATATGCTTCCGAATATATATTATGCAGTGAAATTTACATTTAGATTTTCAGAAGAATTAGCGTAATTACAATACACTTATATATACATAGAAATTTCATTTTGGCTTATAAGGAATGGACCTATTCAATTCAATAACCTTACATGTATGAGGGGTCAATTATAATATTTTATCACATGTTGGGTATCTTGTTTTGAGAAGTGCTCTCAAGGATTACAATCAAAATGAAAGTAATTCATTGGGTTATGAAAACAAAAAGATTTTGGTAAATTCAAGTATGTTTATTATTTGATAAAAACTCAACAGGGATATTTTAACATATAAGTGAAACAAAATTAAATGGGCAATACTCATGCTAGTTTCTTGCCTCTGCTCCATAAGAGAAGATTATGCAAGCAAGGAAAAATGCAGACAGTTCGAAATTACATTAATCTGTGCCAGACCTTCGTCTTCATACGTGTCCAAAACACGAACTGACAAGCTACTGCTGATCAGAGTATAATAATGTCAAGGACTGAGGCTCCTTCCACACTTTGGCTGTTGTGGACATTGCTGCTATAAACACTAGGGGGGCAGGTGTCCCGGCATTTCATTGCATCTGTATCTTTGGGGTAAATCCCCAACAGTGCAATTGCTGGGTCGGGAAATATCAGAAAGGGAGACAGAACATAAAGACTCCTAACTCTGGGCAACGAACTAGGGGTGGTGGAAGGGGAGAAGGGCAGGGGGGTGGGGGTGAATGGGTGATGGGCACTGAGGGGGGCACTTGACGGGATGAGCACTGGGTGTTATTTTGTATGTTGGTAAGTTGAACACCATTAAAAAATAAATTTATTAAATAAATAAATAAATAAATAAATAAATAAATAAATAAATAAATAAAACGTCAAGGACCATAAAAGTAAACTGAGTAGAAGAATTAGATAGTGCTAAGTTTTTTTAAAAGTGTAAAGGTAATTCAACATTCTAGAGGAACGATAATTAGTAATATGTCCATTTAAGCATAATTATAGTTCTATAAGAATGTTGGTTTTAAACACAACTAAAAATTCAGTTACTTTTATTTCCATTTTACAGAAAAGACAATGATCAAAATGCCTGAGGCGTCAGTCTAATGTCTTACAACAAATAAGAGAGACATTTAAAAATTATACCTGCCTATTTTCAAATCTCATGTTTCTTTTGATTGCCTTATTTTGCTTTGCTTTGTTTTTTATTTCCCTGGGTCATAAAGGCTAAAGACAAAATAATTGTTTATCATCTAGGACAGGCTAGGTTATGCTGCCATTACAAAATATCTCAAAACTGTAGTTTATAGTAACAAGGGTTGATTGATCCTTCCACATACCCATCAGCTATGGCTCTGCCCTACACAGCCCAACTCCACTACCTACTTGGGTTGACAAAACAGCTCCATCTAGGACATTGGCTGTTGGCTAGGCACAGTGACTTCATTTATATTGTTGTTGTAATCAATCATTTCTGACTCAGGGACTTAAAACAACATAAATCTATTATCTTACACTTCTGGAGGTCAGGAGTTAGACAAGGGTCTCACCAGACTAAGATCAAGATGGCAGGTTGGCATTCCTTCTAAAGGCTCATCAGCAGAACCTATCTTCTTGCTTTTCCCAAGTTTTTGAGACCATTCATTATAGTGGGCTGGATAGTGGCCCTCTAAAAGTTCTCTACACGTCCTAATCTCCAGACCTGTGAATATTACTTTATATGAATATATATATATATATAGGTGTGCAGTAAACAGAGTTCTGAGGACCCACTGTGTAGTGAGCAAGGACGTGGTTCTAGACACTGGGCTTCTAGCAAAGTCCCTGCCCATTCTCGTGGTGGCAAAGAGGCTTTGGGTGCTTAGAACTCTTCTTGCTAGGCGTGGGATCCTTGGTACTGTGTGGAACAGCTCAGATGCACAAGTTCCTCACCTGTAAGATAAGTTTAATAGATAAGGGGCAGGGGTATTGGAAGAAAGGACCATGGAAGCTTATTGAAGTGCTGGGCCTTTATTTGTTCATTTAATTAATAAACCAGAGCACATTTAAATTATATATATATATATATTTATATATTCATATATATATATGAATGAAAGTGTTCTTCCTCAGATTTTCAGTGACTATTTAGCTATCTATTTTCTCTTGGTTTTATTGGAAGCAGAACTTTATTGGAAGTAGTAAGATCATGATTTCCCATTCTAATCCACAAGAATGGAAGATAGAACAGCAGAATATATATATACACATATATATATATATACATATATATATATGTGTATATATATCTTACTACTTCCAATATATATTCTGTGTTATAGACCCAAAAGTGTGATTAAATTAAGGAATTCGAGAGGCGGAATTTATCCTGGATTATCTGAGGTGAACCTAAATCCAACAGCCTACTGTACTTGTGAAAACGAAGCAGAAGGTGATTAAACAGACCCATAGAAAAGAAGGTGGTATGAAGATGGAGACAGACATTGAAGTGATGTAACCATAAGTCAAGAAGGCTGGCAACCACCCGAAGCTTGAAGAGGTCAGGAATAGAACCCCCTCTCAGATTCTTTAGGTGAAATGTGGTCCTATATCATCTTGATTTTGGACTTCTCACCTCCAGAACTGTGACGGAATAAATTTTTATTTGTGATTTATTACAGAAGCCAGGAAACCAACGCACATTCCTTGGCTCCTAGCCTTCTTCCAACATCTTCAAAGCCAGTGCTTCTCACACAGATGTCTCTCTTGTTCTCTTTTATGGTCACATTTCCTTCTGGCCATAGTAAGTGTTCCCCATTTCAAGGTCCTTACATTAATCACATCTGCAAAGTCCTTTTTGCATGTAAAAATAACATATTCACATATTCAGGGGAATAAGGGTGGATATATTTGGCGCATTATTCTGCCTTCCACATACAGTAAAAGGTAATATGTTAATCGCAATTTGGGTTCTTAATGTTTTTTTCTGGGAGCGATAAACATTATTTCTTGTTTTTAAGATTTTATTTATTTATTCATGAGAGACATACAGACAGAGGCAGAGACACAGGGAGAGGAAGAAGCAGGCTTCCTATGGGGAGCCCAATGTGGAACTCGATCCCAGGACCCCAGGATCATGACCTGAGCCGAAAACAATGCTCAACTACTAAGCCACCCCGGCATCCCAATAAACATTATTTCTAAGCACATTTTATTGGCCCATATGCAAGTTACATGGTTATATCTGAGTTTTGTAGGGACATTTTCTAATACTGTTTGTAGATGACCTCCATGTGTTTGAAGTTCCGGGCCTCCACTCATCTCAATGGGACACCTGGCCTCAGTCCTAGTAATAATAATAATAATAATAATAATAATAATAATAATAGCCCCCTTCATACTTGCACTTCTGTGTTTTAAAATAAATGTTTGTGGCACTGCATGTTTTTAGATGGAACAGTGTCTTACATCTATAGGCATCATATTAAATATGGTTATTCTAAATTGCTCAAAAATCCTTCAAAAGATTGAGAAGTAGGTGCAGAATGGATGGAGGTATTCTAAAAAAAAAAAAAGAAGAAGAAAAATGTAAATAATAAGAATGTTGATCCAAATAATAAAAAGTTAAAGGTAGAAAACGTAATAAAGCTGATCGTTTTCCACACCACAAATCCATGTACTCAGCTGAACACACATCACCCACTAAGCACAGGCATTAAAAATGGCATAAGAGGGATCCCTGGGTGGCGCAGCGGTTTGGCGCCTGCCTTTGGCCCAGGGCGCGATCCTGGAGACCCGGGATCGAATCCCACGTCGGGCTCCCGGTGCATGGAGCCTGCTTCTCCCTCTGCCTGTGTCTCTGCCTCTCTCTCTCTCTCTGTGTATGACTATCATAAATAAATAAATTTTTTTAAAAATGGCATAAGACTGTCCAATTAAATAAGTTACAATGTATTAAGTCAGGTCAGAACATCAACTGAATTAACACTCTCAAACAAAAGCATAGATACAAAATAAATGTTTCAGTGACACAGGAAAATAATAGCATTGACTATAAAGTTAACCATTGAAAGAAGCCAGTTGATCTGATTAGAATTTGAGTTAATGTGCTATTCTATATTTGCCCCAAGAGTGGGACTAATTTCATTTACACTTAAACAAGAAAACATCATCCATTTAAACAAATACAATTTTAAATAACCATTTTCAAGATTACAAGAAGAATCTTAGGCAAAAAAAAAAAAAAAAAAAAGATTATTTACCATTTGAATCTCCTGCTCCTATATTTTTCTACATTCAGATTTGTGTTTTTATGTCTTACAAAAAACCTGGAACTACAAATTATTTGCTTATTTCTGAGAACTCATGGACACTGATATTTTAAATATTTAAATAAATGAAAATACTTATTTAGAAAGAAATTTTGATCTCAAAATAGAAGGCTTAGCCTTAAAATAGGTCCTATCCTCTAGCCAGTTGAAATTATAACATAATTTTTACCAATTTTACCTATAGTTTAAGCTGCTTTATTTTTGGACATCCACTGGTCTTTGTTTTTCTCAGCCACAACAATTATGAACAATACATGCAATTTAATAAAAACCCAAGAAGTAATTTTTTCTATTGCCAGAAAGTGATAGGAGCAGAGTGTTATGGCTTTTCCAGAATCAATGCATTCCCTTAGTACTTCTTTCCTTTATGCATACTTTTATCGGCCATAGACTGAGTGTAATTCATTGAAGAAATTCACATTATTGTGCTCCTATGGGTTTTCATGAATTAAACTGCCACTTTCTATTATAAACTTCTATTTTTAGGGTTTTATAGTAATTTCCTTGGAAAATATAATTTGAAACAGAGCTATACAAAATTGCAACTGGAGTACATCTTTTGACCAAATTTAAATTAAAAGGAAATGAAAGGCATTTTGGCAGCTTTAATTTATACACGTGCAAAGACATAATAGAAAATGTGCTAGACCTATGACTTTCCCTCAGAATGCTGTCTGTTACAACTGAAGCAGTTAGTAAACCATCACAACTCTGTGGAAGCAAATGAATAACCATCACTAATGTCCTTCAACAGACCCCTGCTCTTTTCTTATATGCTTATTGAAAATCAAAGCTATCCACGTCTTTTTGCTATTACACTAGCCACTCATTGATTCAATTAAAAATGCCCTTTCAAGAAAGCATGCTAATCACTGCGTCCTGAAGCACTCTCTAATACAAAGACCCAGGAATGTGTTGTCTGTGTAATAAACAGCAGCCTTGACCTTCCTCTTCTTCATTAATATTGCATAAAAGAAAGTATAACTTAGAAGGCCATTCGTGTTCAAAACCACCACCATCATTATTACCACAGGATTCTGTTGCAAATGGCCTAAAACATTCTACCTGCCCTAAGTTGAAGGGAGTTAAAAAGAGGAAACACAATTTTGGTGGGCTCAAAAAACCTGCTCTATGTTTTACCTCAAGAAATGATTTCAAAATAATGTCTTATGACATTCCTGCCAAGGAAAATGGTAAATCTATGACACTCAAGAAATAGGGAACTAGGACTATGCCTCTGAAACTTTCAGCTCCAAGAACATACCATCTCAAATATAAGCTAGTAAGGTTCTCTCATAGTTTCTCAGATGAGTTGCAGACCAAGATGAAGAGCCATGCCCTGTTTATTTGTGAGTACCATCATGAAATGAGTAGCAAATGTCTTGCCTTTCACCACTTGAGATGGTTGTGACAGAACACTTTTGCAGGAAAACCTAATGCCTGCCTACCCATGCCTGCTAGCACAAAGCCATGCATGGTGAGCAACACTGAAGCCTGTGCCTTGCTTACATTCTTCAGTTCTCCACCAGGAGCTGACTGGTTGAATCCAAAATTCACCTGGAGTCTCAATCACTAGCAATCTGGTAAAATCTAGTGTTTAGTTTTCCAATTCCTACAGTTAGAGAAGTCATATTAAAAGACTATATTCAAGCATATTTGAAACAGATGAATATACAGTCCATCAAGGAAGAGAAAATTGATACTCAAAAAAGTAAAATAATTCTCAAGTTCAGCTCTTAAAGATGATGTTCAAACCTTAAAATGCAAGGTATCTTATAACCTTACATGCAAATTGTCTTTTAGAATATATCATTTAACAATAATTATTACTACTATTATAAGTGATACAATTAAAACATGATAAAGTTATTAAGTGTCTATTATTATTTGTGAGTCACAATGTCATAAGCATTATAAAAATCCATTTAATTTGATAACAGCTATGAATCATTGAGGTTTAATGATACACCCAAGGTCACACAATCAGTTAATGATAGAGCTTGGATATGAATCTAGATTTATCTGACTTCAAGCACTGTCCAGTCTTCCTCAATCAGTTACCTACCTTGATCTAGCACACGAATTGCCATGCCTAAATTTCTTATTATGTGAAGTCAATATCTGAGAGCTGTTAGGGAAAAAGATTATGATTGCAAAGGTTCATAGCAATTCTGATGAATTTTATTCAATGTCTATTAATATACTTGATTTAAAAAATAAGTATAATTAATTATTTAAGAATAATTAATAAATTAATATATTCTTCAAAAAAATCTCCTTGATATTTTTATTTCTATTGTGTAAATTAGGAATCAGAGGCTAGAGAGGTCAAACAATTTAGCTGAGGTGACATAACAGGAGAGGTACATGTTGAATCAGGCAATCCAGCCAAAGAGTAAAGCTTATAAAAAAACACAACAGAGGGCTGAGTCATTCCAGGTTGTTTGGAGATTCACTTTACTTTAAAGATTAGCAGGAAAGAGGCATGTAATAACAAAGGCAAAATTGTTCATTCTTCATAGTAAATGAAGCAAAATCACAAAGAACAGGAAAAGACAAGGCTTACAAGTGGAAGCAAATTTCATTATATATATTTGCGGAAAAAGAACAGTGAGAACAATTTAGAGAAATAAGCTATAACCCAAAAGTATAGGACATTGGATGCTGAGCTAAGGAGCTCAACTCCATGTTGTCATGTCAAGAGTGAGCCATCTAAGGAATTAAGGAAAAAAATGATCAAAGCTGATTTAAGACCTTTTTCATGCTGTAGTTTCCAGCTGGAATTCTTTCCTTCCTCCCTCCTCGTAAGCCTATCAAACATCCTGGATGAGGCTAGTAGGCACTCATCTTTTAAGGTTTGGTTTGGATATCAGTGCCTATTGAATGACTCCTCAGAACCTTGAAGCCTGGATTAGATTTACTTCCTTTTAATTCTGAAACAAATATTAGTGATTTTGAAATATTCAGTTAAATATCTTTCTCCCAGACTAAATTGTGAGTTCTTCAAATGCAGTTGTGGATGCACAGGGCCTGGCATACAAAAAGTCCTCAATTAAGTTTCTGAATTTGAATGGATTCTCAACCATTAATTTCACACATATTAGACTTTAACCATAAATAAGTGTTTCAGGGGGATAGTCTCATCTTTCTACTGCACTGTTTCTCAATATCTGGATGCAGGCAATGAAATTGTACATAAAATACTATATGCTCACAGTTGTCTACATATATATATAATATTTTGTATATAATATTTACATATATAATTTTATGTCATATATTAATATGGTGGGCAATTCAATATATTATATAAACATAATATATAAGTATATGTAGTTGTAAAAGTATATATAATATATAGTTATGTGTAATACTATGTGCATATATTACATAAATGAAGAAATGAGCTTCTAAGTCAGTAACTATTAATACACTGAATTCTACTATAAGTATGATGTCCAATTACTGACAAGTTACATTTCAGTGAAATTAGCTTTTGTCATCACTTACTATTTGAGTGAAAAGAGAGTGGCTATGGTCTCAGCCTACCCACAGCATCTCAGTACTAAATGTTTAGTGACATACTATCCATTGGTTTGAACACTGAGGAATAAAAAAGGAAGCAATAAGTACATGGATTTGGTTGGGTAAAATAGGGAAAAGCAAGTCAAGAAAGACAGTCCCTTCACTAAAAATCACCCACAGGCTATGAGTGATTTAAATACCTCTATTTGTTTTATCCACACAAAAACATCTCTAGTGTCTTCCATACCTCGACTTCTTATGAGCAACTCTTCATTCTAACTCACAAGCCTGAATCTCTACATTTATTATGGATATACATAATAAATTTATTGCTAGTGCTGGAAAATGCTACAGGAAATAGCCGTTTCTCATTCTCGTATCATTGCTTTCAAGTTTCCCTTCATCCAGTGTCAGAACACCATTCTTTTCTCTAAAGGAGAGCAGCTCACTTGGAAAAAGTATTGCCCGTTGAAAATATAATCATTACACACTAATACAAAAGTATTCTTTCAATTTTGTCTTGATTTGTCTTATTGTTATATAAAGAGAAAAGATCTACAGTGTCTTTTACAACCTAACCACTGCAAATCTTTCCCAACTTACCACTTCTTCACAGAGGCCTGCTCTGATCACTTTTAAACTATAATTACCACCACACCATTATAGTCATCCTCCAACCCTTTGTAAGTTCAATTTTTTCAGAGCCTCTTGTCTACACGAAATTATATGACATATAATTCCTTCTTATCTGATCCCATAAATACTTTTCTTTATTAATTTCTGCATTTTCAAAGCCTCTAATAGGTTATATTCAAAAGACAAAGTTTTTATAAGGAGTATGTGATATGAGTCGTAAGCATGGGGAGAGGTTGGATCATAAAGTCCTCAGTAGAAATATAATTTATCTTGCTTCAAAATCTTTTAATCTCTGCATTATAGTAAATCAGGCTTAGAACCAAGATGATATGTTTTGGTTATCCAATTTTACGTAATTTCATTTCTGTACTTAAACTATGATTCCATATAGTACACTACACTCTCAGAAGTCAGCTAATAGAGTGCAGATAACAGGCAGTTGTCAAGTTCTCACCTAGAAAAAACAACCTATAGCAATTCTACTAATTAGTGTTCTCTCAGTAATGCATTTTCAACCAACAAAGCATTCTCAAAATTTATTTACAATTTCATAACCTATGGAATAAAGCATAAATTATCTATGAAAAGAATCATTAGAATTTTCAAATCAGTTTTTAAAAATAGTTCTGTAAAGGTGAGTGCATATGCAAGAGCTACCTTTGTTTGTCAACACAAGGGCAGTCTGGTTAAATAGATAATGGAGGATTGCCAAGTGGTTTTGTGGCTTATTTCCACCCTGTGTGTGAGAAGAAGCTAATCTCTCTCTGCCTTTGGACTTGCAACCATTTAGCCAAAATTAATAAAAGTAAGGAAACAAGATTTTGGGGGGACCAGTTTTGTAAGTTGAATATAAGTCTACTGAAACATAAAATCATTTCTAGTGACTTATGATTCATAAACATGGTTATAATCTCAAGGAGGCAGCATTTAAAGATGACTAAATAAGACAGGTCCTATGGCATTCTGGTTTTCTTTCTTTTTTTTTTTCATTGTCTTTATTTCCTTTTTAAAATTTTTATTTAAATACAATTTGCCAACATAGAGTATAACACCCAGTGCTCATCTCATCAGGTGCCCTCCTTAATTCCCATCACCCAGTTACCTTATCCCTCTACTCACCTCCCCTTCTGAAACCCTTTGTTTGTTTCCCAGAGTTAGGAGTCTCTCATGGTTTGTCTTCCTCTCTAATTTTTCCCACTCAGTTTCCCTGCTTTTCCTTAGGGTCCCTTTCACTATTTCTCATATCCCACATATGAGTGAAACTGTGATAATTATCTTTCTCCAACTTATTTCACTCAACATAATACCCTCCAGTTCCATAGTTGATATAAATGGTAGGTATGCTTCCTTTTGATATATATATATATACACACTCACATATATACATCACATTTTCATTATCCATTCATCTTTAATGGACATCTCAGCTCCTTCCTCAGTTTGGCTATTGTGGACATTACTGCTGTGAACACTGGGGTGCAGGTGTTCTAGCATTTCACTGCATCTGTATCTTTGGGCTAAATACCCAGGAGTGCAATTGCTGGTTTATAGGGTAGCTCTATCTTTAACTTCTTGAGGAATCTGCATAGTATTTTCCAGAGCAGCTGCACCAGCTTGCATGCCCACCAACAACGTAAGAAGATTACACTTTCTCTGCATCCTCACCAAAATTTGTTGTTTCCTGTCTTATTAATTTTAGCCATTCTGACCATTGTGAACTGGTATCTCATTATGGTTTTGATGTGTATTATCCTGATGGCAAGCGCTGTGGAGCATTTTTTCATATACTTGTTGGGCATATGTAAGTCTTCTTTGGAAAAATGTCTGTTCATGTCTTCTGCCCATTTCATGACTGGATTGTCTGTTTTTTGGTGTTGAACTTGATAAGTTCTTTATAAATCTTCAATATTAGCCCTTTATCTAATATGTCATTTGCAAATATCTTTTCCCCATTCTGTAGGTTGTCTTTTAGTTTTGTTGACTGTTTCCTTTGCTGTGCCGAAGCTTTTTATCTTAAGTCCCAATAGTTCATTTTTGCTTTTGTTTCCCTTGCCTTTAAGATGTGTCTTGCAAGAAGTCGCTGTGGCCATGCTCAGAAAAGTTGCTGCCTGTGTCTCCTCTAGGATTTTGATGGATTCCTGTCTCACATTTAGATCTTTCAGTGATTTTGAGTTTATTTTGGTGTCTGGTATAAGAGACTGGTCTACTTTCATTCTTCTGCATGTAGCTGTCCAATTTTTTTTGTCCAATTTTTTCAACACCATTTATTGAAGGGACTTTTTTCCAGTGGATATTCTTTCCGCTTTGTTGAAGATTAGCTGACAATAGAGTTGAGCATCTCTTTCTGGGTTCTCTATTCTGTTGCATTGATCTATGTGTCTGTTTTTGTTCCAGTACCACACAGTCTTGATGATCACAGCTTTGTAATACAGCTTGAAATCAGCCATTGTGATGACCCCAGCTTTGGTTTTCATTTTCAACATTCCTTTGATTATTCAGAGTGTTTTCAGGTTCCATTCAAATCAGGATTATTTGTTCCAAGTCTGTGAAGAAAGTCCATGGTATTTTGATAGGGATTACACTGATTTGTCAATTGCGTAAGTATAGACATTTTCACAACATTAATTCTTCCAACCATGAGCATGGCATGTTTTTCCCTATCTTTGTGTCCTCCTCAATTTCTTTCATAAGTGTTCTGTAGTTTTTAGGGTACAGATTCTTTACCTCTTTAGTTATCTTTATTCCTAGGTATCTTATGATTTTGGGTGCAATTTTAAGTGGTACTGACTCATTTATTTCACTCTCTTCAGTCTCATTGTTAGTGTATAGAAATGCCACTGACTTCTGGGCATTGATTTTGTATCCTGTCACATTGCTGACTTCCTATATGAGTTCTAGCAATCTTGCAGTGGATTGTTTTGGTTCTCTATATACTGTCATCTGTGAAGATTGAGTTTGACTTCTTTGCCAATTCAAATGCTTTTTATTTCTACTTGTCTGATTACTGAGTTTAGGACTTCCAGTACTATGTTGGACAACAGTGGTGAGAGTGGACATCCCTGTCGTATTCCTGACCTTAGGGGAAAAGCTCTGTTTTTCTTCATTGAGAATGATATTTGCTATGGGATTTTCTTTTTTTTTTTCTTAACACCAAATGTATTATAACTTTATTTTTCTTTTTCTACATTTGAAAGAACAGCATGTACATTGGTAAGCGTATGCCTGTAATTTAAAACATCCTTATGCACATGATATCAGAAATGTTTGAGCTGTTGGAGTATCTTTCCACTGTAATTTCATTTGGACTGACCAGCCATTGTCTTACTAAAAAGTTGAAATTAGTTAGATCAAAGTTGATAAAAATTTCTGTAAGGCGATATTTATTTTTCCAATAGAGTGTAAAGAAATAAACTTAGTCTCTAAAGGCAGGCATTCATAGATTCAACTCCACTTTCACTGCTAAGTATGCTATAAGGATGTGGGGCTTATTTTGCCTCACAAAGCTTGGTCCACCAAGTATTATTATTTCTGTTTCAATAATAGAAAAATAAAATGTGAGATTTCCAAAACATGATTTGTACATTATTATCTTGTAGGTAACACTCTTTGTAACTGATTTGGAAGGGGAAAAATGGATTTCTGTCATTTTATCCTCTTCAATGCCTAGCACAGAGCCTGCAGAAAGTATGCACAGGAAATTCTTTACCGCAAATCACCAAAAATTGTTGTAACTTTGAATATTAATTAATGTTATTTTGAGTGGAGGAAAAGGATGTGCATGTATTTTTATATCTATATGGCATTTTATCTTTGGGTTATTAATTCTTTGTCATTTTGTGAAAAACTACCAGGAAATTACTATTATTTGGGATTCTGCAAATAGAAAGTTTTAATTATCCATTTATATTTATATCATGAAAGATTAAGCATCAACTCAATGTGATTTCTATGGGCTTTTCATAGATGGCTTTTATTATACTGAGATATATTCCCTCTATCCCTGCACTTTGTACAGTTTTAATCAGGAAAGGATGCTGCACTTTGTCAAATGCTTTCTCTGCTTCAATTGAGAGATCATATGGTTCTTATCTTTTATTCTATCAATGTGATCTATCACATTGATTGACTTATGAATGTTGAACCACCCCTGCATCCCAGAGATAAAACCCACTTGGTCATGATGAATAACTCTTTTAATGTATTGTTGATCCTATTGGCTACTATCTTGGTGAGAATTTTTGCATCCATGTTCATCAGGAATATTCTCCTTTTTGGTGTAGTCTTTGTCTGGTTTGGGGATCAAGGTAATGCTGGCCTCATAGAACGAGTTTGGAAGTTTTCTTTCCATTTCTATCTTTTGAAACAGCCTTATTAGAATAGGTATTCTTTCTTCTTTAAATGTTTGGTAGAATTCCCCTGGTAAGACATCTGGCCCTGGACTTTTGTTTAATGGGAGGTTTTTAATGACTGCATCAATTTCATCAATGGTTATTGATCTGTTCAGGTCTTCTATTTTTTCTTGTTTCAGTTTTGATAATTTATAAAGTTCCAGGAATGCATCTGTTCTTCCAGATTGCCTAATTTGTTGGCATATAGTTGCTCATAATACACTCTTAAAATCATTTGCATTTCGCTGGTATTGGTTGTGATCACTCCTCTTTTTATTAATTTTTTCTGTTTTATTTTTAGTAAGCCCAGCTGGAGGTATACCTATCTTATTAATTCCTTCAGAGAACCAGGTCCTGGTTTCATTAATCTGTTCTACAGTTCTTCTGGTCTTTATTTAGATGATTTCTGCCCTAATCTTTATTATTTCTTTTCTTCTTCCTGGTTTAGGTTTTATTGTCTGTTCTTTCTCCAGTTCCTTTAGATGTAAGTTTAGCTTGTGTATTTGAGATTTTTGCAATTCTTTGAGAGAGATTTGAATTGCAATGTGCTTCCCTCTTAGGACAAACTTTGCTGTATCCCAAAGATTTTGAACAGTTGTGCTTTCATTTTTATTAGTTTCCATGAATCTTTTTAATTCTTCTCTAATTTCCTGGTTGATCCATTCATTTTTTAGTATGATGCTCTTTAACCTCCAAGTGTTTGAGCTCCTTCCAAATTTCTTCTTGTGATTGAGTTCTAGTTTCAAAGCATTGTGGTCTGAAAATATGCAGGGAATAATCTCAATCTTTTGGTATCAGTTGAGACCCAATTTGTTACCCAATATGTGGTCTATTCTGGTTAAAGTTCTATGTGCAGTTGAGAATGTGTATTCAGTTGCATTAGGATGGAATGTTGTGTATATATGCATTAAGTTCATCTGGCCTAGTGTGTCATTCTAAGCTCTTGTTTCTTTGGTGATCTTCTGCTTTGAAAATCTGTCCTTTGCTGTGAGTGGGGTGTTGAAGTCTCCTACTTTAATGTATTATTATACATGAGCCTCTTTACTTTGGTTATTAATTGGTTGATGTAAGTGCTCCCAAGTTAAGGGTATAAATATTCATGATTGTCAGGTATTCTTATTGGATAGACCCTTTAAGTATGAAACAGTGTCTTTCGTCATCTCTTAGTAAGCCTTTGGTTTAAAATCTAATTTATCTGATATGAGGATTGCTACCTCAGCTTTCTTTTGAGATAATTTGGATGGTAAGCAGTTCTTCATTTCTTCATTTTCAGTTTGAAGGTGTCCTTACATCTTAAATGAGTCTCTTGTAGACAGAATATAGATGGGTCTTGCTTTTTTATCCAGTCTGATACTCTGTGTCTTTTGACTGGAGCATTTATCCTATTCACGTTCAGAGTAACTGAAAGATATGACTTTAGCGTTATTGTAATACCTGTACAGTCCCTTTTTCTGTAGACCATCTCTGTTTCCTTGGGCTCCCTCCTTGCTTATAGGGCTTAATATTTCTTGCAGGGCTTTTTTGATGGTCACATATTCGTTCAGTTTCTGTCTACCCTGGAAGTCTTTCTTATTCTGAATGACAGCATTGCTGGATAAAGTATTCTTGGCTGGATGTTTTTCTTGTTTAGTACACTGAGTATATTATGCCAACCCTTTCTGGCCTGCAAGTCTCTCTGGATAGATATGCTGTTAATCTGGTATTTCTCCCCATATATATTAGTAATCTCTTGTCTCAAGCTGCTTTTAGAATTTTCTCTTTAACTCTGAAATCTGCAAGCTCCGTTATTATATGTCAGGGTATTGATTGGTTTTTGTTGATTTGGGGAGGGGTCCTCCCTATCTCTTGGATATGAATGCCTGTTTCCTTCCCCAGGTTAGGGAAGTTCTCAGCTATGATTTGTTCCAATGTACCTTCTGATCTTCTCTCTCTCTCTCCACATCCTCTTGAATCCCAATAATATGAGTGCCTTTTTTTTTTTCAAACTATCACTTAACTCTCGGAGTCTCTCCTTGTGGGCTCTTGGTTGTTTTTATCTCTTTTCCTCAGCAACTTCCTTTCCATCATATCTTCTGTGTCACTTACTCTCTCTTCTGCCTCATGTACCCTAGTTGTTAGAGCATCCAGTTTAGACTGCATCTCAGAGTATCTTTAATTTTGGACTGATTAGATCTTATTTCTTCAGTAAGAAATTCTCTAGAGTCTTTTATGCTTTTTTCAAGACCAACTGGTAATTTTATAATTGCAATCCTAAATTCTATCTCTGACATCTTACTTAAATCCATTAGATCTTTGTCAGAGAATATTACATCTAGTTCTTTCTTTTTTGCTGAATTCTTCCTTCCAATAATTTTGTTCAGTGCAGAATGGCTGTATGAGTGAACAGAGTAAAAAATATCAAGCATAACCCAAGTAAAATACACACTAGACAATTCTAAAGAGATCATGGACTAGAAAATAAAAGGAAAAAGAAAAACAAATTTAAAAAAAAGTCAGAGAGATGGAAATTGTAGGGGAGGAAGAAAATCTCACAGAGTGGACCAAAATGATGATCCACTTGGTTCTGAGTGTATTTTGGTCTGTATGTTAGAAAGTACTAATTTCCAAAATTATTTTTAAAAAAGATCCAAAAAAAAGATGTATATATATATATATATATATATATATATATATACACATATATGCATATAAGTATATATATGTAAAACTATTGAAGATAGTAACTATTGAAATTGAAAAAAATATATATATATATAATTGAATTAAATGAAAAGAAACCAAAAATGAAGAATATATATATCCATAACATGTAATTGTAAAATATGAAAGTCAAAAAAGAAAAAAATTGGGATACCTGGGTGACTCACTGGTTGAGAATCTGCCTTCAGCACAGGGCGTGATCCCAGTCCAGGGGTTTAGTCCCACATTGGGCTCCTGGGAGGACTTTTCTTCTCCCTCTGTACAGATATTTCTAAATATACACCAAGCAAATGTAAACACATATCCATTTCAGAAATAGAGCATTTTATGACCTAAGTGATCCTGAATCATTGACCAAGTTCTGTATAATTCTATTTGGAGCAATCTGTTGACCAGGGTATACTCTCTAAATTAATATCAGTCTTTGAAATCCTGCCTGAGGAGGTAGGCTTGCTATTGTCTCAAACCAATATCTCAACCCAAATACCACCATTTATAATATAGAACTGAAAATATGTGCAAGAATATGAAGGCATTCGGTGAGAAGAAATGACTGAAAAAGGCAAGAAATCATAATAGAAAAACATATATTTGTACCATACAAATAACATCAGTGAGAACATAATCAAACAAAATAACTTTTCTAGTGAATTTTAAATATAAACCTTAAAAACTGATAAGGAAAATGAGTAATATACAGCATGTATAATTCATATACCACATATATACCTACACACACACACACACACACACACATATATATATATATATATTAAAAGATACATATAGAAAAGGTTGACAAATATTTATTTAGTCTATGATGGTCTCTTTTATTCTACAGACACTTTTTTTCTGAGTAATGGTAAACTTTCAATAAGCATTTGTTGAACTTAGTTGATTGAAGCAAATACTTACAATGCCTGAAGTGTATAAATCAAAGAGAGAAACAAGCAGGTAAGGAGGTATATCTAAAAGTTCACATTGCACCATAGATGTGCTTAGAAAAGACTTCATCTGATGGTTTGATATATTTAATGCTTTCTTATTGAATAAATCTTAGAAATTGGAAAATCAACTCTATCTTAATTTTAGCTGTAAGAGTTTTTTTCTTTAATTTTCATAATGTTAAGAAGGACTTTCCTTAGCCCAAAATTACCTCAAACCTTGTAAGTATTAAATATACTTTCTCTGTCACTTAAAGTTTACTCAGATATAGCTGAAGAAACTCTTCAGGCACTATCACTTTTTAAATAAAAACTTTAATTTGAATATAGTTGACAAAAAATGTTACATTAGATTCAGGTGTACAACACAGTGGTCCAGCTTCTCTATACCCATCACAAGTGTAGCTACCACCTGTCACCATACAACACCATCACTATGCCATTGACTATATTTCCTATTATGTGCTTTTTATTCTGTGACTTACTCATTCCATACCTGGAAGCCTGAATCTCCCACTCCCCTTCACCCATTTTGCCCTTTCCCCAACCTCTTACTCTCTGGCAACCACCAGTTTGTTCTCTGTATTTGTAGGTCTGATCCTGATTTTTTGTTTACTTTTTCATTTATTGTCTTAGATTCCACAAATGAGTGAAATCATATGGTATTTGTCTGTGTCTTTACCATTTATTTCAACTAGTAAGATACCTTCTAGGTTTATCCATGTTGCCACAAATGGCATAATCTCATTCTTTTTAATGGCTACATGATATTCAATTATATATATTAGCCACTTAGTATATAATGGGGAGAAGATAGTCTCTTCAATAAATGGTTCTGGGAAAAATGGATAGCTACATGCAAAAGAATGAAGCTGGACCACTTTCTAAAACCTATACAAAAATAAATTTCAAATCGATTAAAGACTTAAATGTGAGACCTGATAACCATAAAAATCCCAAAAGGGAACATAGGCAGTAATTTCTCTGACATCAACCATAGCATAGCAAAATTTTATAGGCATCATCACTTTTTGTTTTACTCAGTTTCTTCTTTAATTATTCTCTTCTGTCTTTGTTTCTATCCCCTCTCCCACCGCACTTAGCACACTGATACATGGCTGCTCTATGCCTTTGAAGTGAAAGGAAGGAAAAACATTGATATACGGTATCACCTATTCAGTCTCACATCCTTGTTTTCTCTTTTTATGAGTGGAAGGAACCAATAACTTAGTAAGTCAGGTACTCCAAGAAGAAGTGTAAGGATAACAGAAAGCATTAGGCAACGAATTAGGCAGTGAAGGTCAGAGTCCAACTCTGTTATATTGAATTGTGTGACCTTTTTAAAATTACTTCATCTGTATAAACTTTACTATCTTCATTAATAAAATGGATTTAACTAAATTACAGAGTTTCCGTGAGAATCAAATGAAGGGAAAAAGTACTGGAGAATATAAAGCTGTCTAACCAAATAAATATTATCCAAATTTCACTATAACAAAACAATCTCTGTATAACAAAATGATAAATGAATCCTAAGATCATAGAGATACTCAATTCAGCACTAACATTCTCTCACAGATACACATTGGAGAAGATATTGGGGGTGGAATTGAACATTGGGGGTGGAACTGAACAAGAGCAAATGGTAAATTTATAAAATCATGCTCAACCATTCCACTTATTATGCTGTCAGAATAACATACAACATTTCATAATATACAGATTTTACTCCAAGCTCTTGAGGCAGAAATTGTGAGCTTTGCAATATCAAATTAGAAAGAGAGTTATTCTGAGCATTAGCCTAAATTATCCTTTCCTAATTTGTAAATTATTGAAAAACACAGTCACTTCTGAAAATAAGAAGGTAGGTTTTGCATTGATTTATGAAAATACATACAGTGATAGTAGTAAAATTTATTAACATTTACTGGTCAGTTAACATTAAGTGACCAGGCACTGTGCTGAAGATTGAAGAGATGCAATTCCAGGAGACATCTATGTATAGTCCTGTGCTTCCTTGGCATAGATAGACATAAATAAATTATCTCTCTTGGGGAATTAATGTAACTTTGAGTGAGTAATTCTTCTACACCTGTTAAGTCAAAATTTATTCTCATAAACAGATAGTTCACAGAAACAATTTGCCAAAATCCAATGCAGAGTTCTTTTATTGGGCAGAGTATATAACCAAGGTAGGTCAGAGAGGAAATACGCAGGCTCCCAACCACCACTATCTGGAAGCAAAATCTCCAAAAACAGAGCCTAGCATTAGTATTTTATCTGATGCACTGAAAAACGTGGTTAATAATTCAAATTGAATGAAGAAGTTTCAATAGCATGAATTAATTCTTTCTCTGTGCTGTCCCTAGAGATGATAACATCTATTGGTTTCATTTGTCGCATGTACACCAATCACAATCATTTCTTGGAACAGATCCCATGGGAGATTACGGGAAGAGATTCAATAAGTAAATGAGGTGCTTATTAAAACTATCAGAAATACTGGGAGAATAAGCTTCACTCTGGCTGTCTCACAAGAGCACCAGACACTCAGAACACTGACACTCTTCTGTGACCTGGGATAGGGGACACCAAGAGCTACTGAATATAAATGCACTGCCCAATCTATAGTCTAAAGAAACTGCCATAGCTACCTACCCACACTCAGGGAACTGCTAGTGACAGGACATTGAAACTCTAAGTTTGCTACCCAAGAAACTAAAGATACCACTGCAGAAAACACCATGACATTCCCTTGTTGATAATTAAAAACAGCAAAAGCAGATGTAGTATTTGTTTCAATTTCTTTTGCTAAATGAAAGAAATAGAAAGAAAGAAAGAAAGAAAGAAAGAAAGAAAGAAAGAAAGAGAAAGAAAGAAAGAAAGAAGAAAGAAAGAAAGAAAGAAAGAAAGAAAGAAAGAAAGAAAGAAAGAAAGAAAGAAAGAAAGAAAGAAAGAAAGAAAGAAAGAAAAAGAGAGAAGAAAACAAATCTTGGGACAGGGAAGAATCTGATTCCCAGAATTACAACACTATAAGATTCAAATTTCTAATTTTCAAAAACAGCAACATACTCATAAGGCAAACCAATAAACAGAAGGATGGCCCATATAAAATTAACATAAATCAACAGAAAATATCCATGGTGAAGTCCAGAAGTCAGGCTTCCTATACAAAGACTTTAAAACAATTGCCTTAAAGATGCTCAAAGTGGGACGCCTGAGTAGTTCAGTGGTTGAGCAGTTGAGCATCTGCCTTCAGCTCTGGGCATGATCCCAGAGTTCCGGGAATTGAGTCCCACATCAGGCTCCCTGCAGGGAGCCTGCTTCACCCTCTGCTTATGTCTCTGCCTCTCTTTCTGTGTCTCTCATGAATAAATAAATAAAATATTTTTTAAAAAGGTGCTCAAAGAGCTCAAGAAAGACATGGATGAAGACAGGAAAATAAAGTGTGAACAAAATGAAAATGCCAAGAAAGTGATACAAATATTAAAAAGAAACCAAAAAGAAATTCTGAAAAATATAATACTTGAAATAAGACACCAACTAGGAAGTTTCAAAATCAGATTTGAGAAAGCAAAAGATAGTAAATTTGAAGATGGGAAAATTGAATTTATTGAGTCTGAAAAACAGAAAGAAAAAAAGAATGAAGAAAATGATCTAAGAATAAGAAACTTTTGCGACATCATCAAAAGGACCAATGTACATATAGTGAGAATCCCAGAAAGAAAATATAAAAAGAAAGAGGTAGAGAGAATATCTGAGAAAATGATGCTTTAAAATTGACCAAATTTTATAAAAGGTACGCATCTAAAATATAAAATAAGCAATTTCCAAGTTGAACAAATCAAGGAAACCTATACTGAAACACAATATCAGTCAGAGACAGAGAGAATCTTGAAAACAAGAGACTTATCATATAAAAGTGATCCTCTACAGAATTACCAGTTCATTTTTCATCAGAAATCTTGGAAGCCAAAAGAGATTGAATACATAAATTCAGAGTACTTAAAGAAAAATCTGTCAAATAAAAATAGTATTAGTCACAAAATTATTCTTAAAAATGAAAAAATCAAAACAATTCTGGTAAACAAAGACTGATAGAGTTCATCACTGCTACACCTGTCCTGCAAAAAATACCAAAGGAAGTCCTCCAAGTTCAAAGGAAAGTTTATTAGGGAATAACTGGAATCTGTTTGAAGAAATAAAGATGCCTGATTAAGGTAAATAGATGGACAAATATAAAAACTAATAGTATTATAATTTTGATTTCTAGCTCTATTTTTTAAAACTTTCCATATCACTAAAAAGACAAATGTATATAAATAATTATTAATATATGCTACTGGATACACTATCCTACATATTTAATTTGTGACATTTATAACAGGAGGAATTGTCACAGAGCTATATAGGAGCATATATTTTATATGCTATTGAGTTAAATTGATATAAATTCAAATTAAATTGTTATAAATCGAAGGAAGAGGCACGATGGTGGAAGAGTAGGGGACCTCGTTTCACCTGGTCCCTTGAATTTAGCTAGATAACTATCAAATCATTCTGAACACCCAAAAATTGAATCTGAGATGTAAGAAAAGAATTGCTGGAACTCTACAAGTAGAAATGTGACCACTTTCCACAAGGTAGGAGGTGCAGAGAAGTGAATCTGAAGTGATATATTGGAAGATAAATAGTGGGGGGGAAGGTGCCTCCATAGGGGGCTTCAGAAAGTGATATAGGCCCTGAGCACAAAATCAGAACCTATAGAAATCTGGTTCAGTGAGAGACATCCCTTTCTGAAAAATTCTCAGGTAGTGAAACAGGGCAGAATCCTATCTGGGACAGTGGGATCTTGGGTCCCGCAGTCACAGAAAGAACTGGAGTGCCTGAGCCACTAGAAATCCCAAGGGTTGAAGTAGGTAGTCAGGTTGAGGTGAGACAGCCTAAGAGGAGGCTCTCGGGTCAGTTATCCATAAACCTCAACCTGGAGTCCCATCGGGTCACCCCACACAGTAACCTACACAGGACAGGAACACAGGGCACTGTGTGGGGACCCGCACAGGACAGGAACACAGGGCACTGCGTGGGGACCCACACAAGACAGGAACACAGGGCACTGTGTGGGGACCCATGCAGGACAGGAACACAGGGCACCATGTGGGGACCCACACAGGAGAGGATACAGGGCACCGTGTGCGGACCTGCACAGGATAGGAACACATGGCATGTGAGGGGAACTGCACAGGACAGGAACATATGGCAACTTTAGGGGACCTGCACAGGACAGGAATACACGGCAAGGTGAAGGGACCTGCACAGGAAAGGAACATAGGGAAGGTAAGGGACCTGCACAGGACAGGAACACAGCACACTGTTTGGGGACCCACTAGGGACAGGAATACAGGGCACACTGTGGGGACTCACAGAGGACAGGAACACATGGGAAGGTGAGGGGACCTGCACAGGACAGGAACACAGGTCAGCATGTAAGGACCTGTACAGGACAGGAACATTGGAACCGTGTGGGGACCCACACAGGGCAGGAACACAGGACACTGTGTGGGACCTGCACAAGACAGGAACATTGGGTACCGTGTGGGGACCTGCACAGGACAGAACACATGGCAAGGTGAGGGGACCTGCACAGGAGAACACAGGGCACCGTGTGGGGACCCGCACAGGAAAAGATACAGGGCACTGTATGAGGACTCGCACAGGACAGGAACACAGGGCATGTGAGGGGACCTGCACAGGACAGAAACACATGGCACCGTATGGGGACCCATACAGAACAGGAACACATGGCACCGTGTGGGGACCCCCACAGGATAGGACACATAGCAAGGTGAGTGGACCTGCACAGGATAGTAACACAGGTCACCGAGTGGGCACCCGCACAGGACAGGAACACGGGGCACCATGTGGGGATCCACACAGGACTGGAACACAGAACACTGTGTGGGAACTGGCACTGGACAGGAATACAGGGCACCGTATAGGGCCCCACACAGGACAGGAACCCAGAGCATCATGTGGAGACCCACACAGGACTGTAACATGGGGCACCATGTGGGGCTCTCACAGGACAAAACCTGGGGTGGTATTGACAGGGATCAACACATAACAGGAACACAAGTCACCCTGTGGGGACCCGCTCAGGACAGGAACACAGGGCAAGGTGAAGGGACCTGCACAGGACAGGAACACGGGTCACCATGTGGGGACCCACTCAGGACAAGGAACACAGGTCACTGTGTGGTGACCGGCACTGGACAGGTATACAGGGCACCAAGTGGGGACCCGCACAGGAGAGGAACAATGGGCACCGTGTGGTGACCTGCACAGGACAGGAACACAGGACACTATGTGGGGACCCTCGCAGAACAGGAGCATAGGGAATTGTGTGGGGACCTGCAGAGCACAGAAACACTGGGAACTGTGTGGCCCCCTGGCACGGGGCAGTACCCCACACAAAGGCACCTGTGAATCAGTGTATCTGGCCCCTCTCCCAGAAGATCAGATAGAAAAAGAGGTTAATAGGAACTTTATGGGCCTCATAGGACTGCAAAATCTCAGGCAAAAATAGTGTATAGATTCTGAGTGTTTTCTGCATGATTCATTTACCTTTCAGGTATACATTTTCCATTTTTTTTTTCAACTAGCTTCCTGTTTTATCAACCCTTTGTTTTTAAATCTTTTTTTAGCATCTATTTTTTACATTTACATTTTATAGATATATTCTTCTTTTTGGCTTCCTTTCACTCTATTCAGATTTATTTTCATGTATATATGTTTTGCTTTCCTTACATATTTGGGACTTAGTGTCTTCTAACACAGAGACCCTATACCCCCAGGAACAAGTAGATCACCCTGTCTTGCTCAGCTTTTGTAAAATTGTATTATCTCTCCCCACTCCCCTTTTTTTTCTTTTTTCTATTTGTTTTTGTTTTATTTTTCTTTTATTTTCTGTTTTTTTTTTATATCTTTGTCTAGTATGTATTTCATTGGGTCATGGCTAATATTTTTGATAGTCCTCACTCATTCACCCATTCTTCTCTGGACAAAATGACTGAAAGGAGGAATTCACAATGAAAGAAAGAACCAGAATTAATACTCTGCCACAGATCTAATGGGTATGGATTTCAGTAAAATGACAGAGATGCAGCTCAGGATTACAATTATAAAATTACTATCAGGACTTGAAAAAAGTATAAAGACAGTACAGGATCTCTTAGTGCAGAAATGAGATCTAATCAAGCTGAAACTAAAAATGCCTAACTAAGATGCAGTCTAAATTGGATGCTTTAACTGCTAGGGTAAATGAGGTAGAAAAGAGAGTAAGTGATATAGAAGACAAGTTGATGGAAAGGAAAGAAGCTGAGTAAAAGAGAAAAAAACAACTGATGGGCCATGAGTGGAGGCTTTGAGAAGTTTGGGATGCCATAAAACAAAACAAAACAAAAAATGCCAGAATTATTGGAGGCCCTGAGGGAGAAGGAAGAGAGAGAGAGAGCCAGAAGGTATATTTGAGCAAATCATAGCTGAGAACTTTCCTAACCTGGGGAAAAAATAGGCATTCCTTCTAAGAGGTAAAGAGGACCACTCCCAAAATTAATAGAAATAGATTAACACACCGATGTATAACAGTGAGGTTTGCAAATTTCAGAGATAAAGAGAAAATCCTTAAAGCAGCTAGAGACAAGGGATTCTTAACATATGGGGAGAAATATCACATTAACAGCAGACCTCTCCACAAGAGACCTGGTAGGCCAGAATGGGCTGGCATGATATGACCAGGGTCCTAAATGAGAAAAACATGCAGCCAGGAATACTTTATACAGCAAGGCTATCAATCACAATGGAAGGAGAGGTAAAGAGCATCCAGGACAGACAGAAATTGAAACCAAACCAGACTGCAGGAAATATTAAGAGGAATCCTCTAAGTAAAAAGAAAGCCCAATAATAACATAAATCAGAAAGAAATACAGACAATTTACAGAAATAGGGACGTTCAGGTAAATACAATGGCATTAAATTCATATCTTTCGATAGTTACCATGAATGTATATGAGGTATATGCTCCAATCAAAAGACACAGAGCATCAGATTGGATAGAAAAGCATATCCCATCCATATTATGTCTACATGAGACTCATTTTAGACTTAAAGACACCTCCAGACTGAGAGTAAGGGGGTGGAACAATTTATCATATTAATGGACCACCAAAGAAAGCTGGGGTACCAATCTTCATATCAGAAAAATTAGATTTTAAACAACAGACTGTACCAAGAGAGGAAGAAGGACACTATATCATACTTAAAGGGTCTATCCACAAGAATATCTAACAGTTACAAATACTTATGTCCCTAATTTGGGAGCAGATAGTTATATTAACCAATTAATAACCAAATTAAAGAAACACATTGGTAATAATGCAGTAACAGTGGGGGACTTCAACACTCCACTTAGAGCAAGGGATAGATAATCTAAGAAGAAGATCACTAAAGAAACAAGAGCTTTGAATGACACAATGGACCAGATGAACTTCACAGATATATACAGAGAATTCCATCCTAAAGCAAGAGAATACATATTCTTCCTGAGTGCACACAGAATATTCTCCAGAATAGACATGTACTGAGTCACAAATCAGGTTTCAATTGATACAAAAAGACTGGGATTATTTCCTGCATATTTTTAGACTACAGTTCTTTGAAAGTTGAATTCAATCACAAGAGGAAATTTGGAAGGAACTCAAACACTTGGAGGTTAAAGAGCACCCTACCAAAGAATGAATGGGTCAACCAGTAAATTAAAGAAGAATTTTAAAAATCATGGGAATAAATGAAAATAAAAGCACAGCTGCTCAAAACCTTTTGGATACAAGAAAGACTGTCCTAAGAGGGAAGTACATCACAATACAAAGCTTTCTCAAAATTTTAGGAAAATCTCAAATACACAAGCCAACCTTACTCCTAAAGGAGCTAGGAAAAAAAAAACATCAAATAAAGCCTAAACCAAGGAGGAGAAGAGAAAAATAAAGAATAAAGCAAAAAATGAATGAAACAGAAACTAGAAGAACAGTTGAATAGATCAACAAAACTAGAAGTTTTTTTTTTAATTTGAAAAATTTAATAAGATAGATAAACCCCTAGCCAAACTTATCCAAAAGAAAAGAGAAAGGACCCAAATTTTGAAATCATGAATGACATAGGAGAGATCATGATCAACATCAAGGAAATACAATTATCAGAACATATGATGAGCAACTATATGCCAACAAATTAGGCAATCTAGAAGAAACAGGTGCATTCCTGGAACTTATAAATTGTCAAAACCGAACAGGAAGAAATAGAAAATATAGACAGAACAATTAGCAGGAAATTGAAGAAGTCATGAAAAACCTCCCAACAAACAAAAGTCCAGGGCCTGATGGCTTCCTAGGGGAATTCTACTAAACACTTAAAGAAAAAAATAATACCTATTCTACTGAAGTTGTTTCAACACACATATAGATCAATAGATCAGAACAGAAAACCCAGAAATGGATACTCAACACTATGGTCAATTAATCTTTGACAAAGTAGGAAAGAATATACAATGGGAAAAAAGCAATATCTTCAATAAATGGTGTTGGGAAAATCTGACAGCCACATTCAGAAGAATAAAACTAGACCATTTTCTTACACCATACACTAAAATAAACTCAAAATGGATGAAAAACCTAATGTGAGACAGGAATCCATCAAAGTCCTAGAGGAGAACACAGGCAACAACCTCTTCGACCTCAGTCACAGCTAGGTCTAACTTCTTGCTAGACATGTCTCCAAAGGTAGGGGAAACAAAAGCAAAAAGTGATTTTTATCAAGATAAAAAGCTTTTGCACAGAAAAGGAAACAGTCCAAAAAACTAAAAGGCAACCAACATAATGGGAGAAGATATTTGCAAATGACGTATCAGATAAAGGGCTTTTTGGATCCAGGATCTATAAGGAACTTATCAATCTCAACATCCAAAAAACAAACAACCCAGTCATGAAATGGGCAGAAGATATGATGAACAGATAGTTTTCCAAATGGGACATATAAATAAATGGTCAACAGACATTTGAAAAAATGTTCCACAGCACTTGTCCTCAGGGTAATATAAATCAAAACTGTAATGAGATACCACCTCACAATGGTCAGGATGTCTAAAATAAGACAGGAAACAACAAAGGATTAAAGAAAATACCACATTGTACCACCCAGGTGGCTCAGTCAATTAAGCATCCTTTGGCTCAGGTCATGATCCCAGGATCCTGTGATTGAGGCCCACAGGGGAAGCAGGGAGCCTGGTTCTCCCTCTGTCCCTCTCCCTGCTTGTGCTTTCTCTTTTAAATAATTCTATTTTAAATCGTAAATCTTTTAAAACATTAAAAAAATAAAGTAGAATATGGCAAACAGTTGCATGTCAACAAATTAGATAAGAAGAAAGAAAAAAATATTGAAACATTCAAATTAAATGAACTGATTCAAGAAGAAATAGAAATTGCAATATAACTATAACCTAAAAGATATTAAATCAGTAGTCAAAAACTTCCAGACAAAGAGAAGTCCTGGAGCAGTTTACTTCACCAGTGAATATATTTACCATTTATTATTTTAAAATATTTTATTTAGTTAGTTATTTAGTTATTTATGAGACAGAGCATAGGAAGGTGTAGAAGGGGACAAAGACAGAGAATTGCCAAGCAGACTACCCGCCAATACAGGGCTTGATCCCAGGACCCTGAGAACATGTTAACCAACTAAGCCATGAGGCACTCCTATATCAATCATTTAAAGAATAACACAAATGTTTCTCAAAGTATCCAAAAAATTTAAAGAGGAGTGAACACTATCTAACTAACTCTGAGGCCAATTATTATTCTGATACCAAAGAAAAGAACTCATAAAAAAAGAAAATTTGAGGCCAATATTCTTTATGAATAAAGATGCAAAAATTCTCAACAAAAGAATATCAAATGGAATCCAACAATAGATTAAAATGATAATTTGCAATAACCAACTGTCCAGGATTCAAGTCAAAACATCACTCAAAGTAATAAAACACATTAATGGAAAAGTCAAATCATCTTTTAATTGGTGCCTAAAGGCACATGATAAAAACCAACACCCTTTCGTGATTAAAAAAAAAATTAAACAAGCTAGGATTAGAATGAAAGACTAGCAGTATGAAAAACTCACAGCTAACACGCTCAATTGTGAAAACTGAGAACTTTCCTCTTAAGATAAGGAATAAGACAATAATGCCCACTTTCACAACTTCTATTCAACTTTGTACCAGAATTAGTAGTCAGATATTAGACGAGAAAAATAAGTAAAAGTTCTCCAAATTGGAAAGAAGTGGTTAAATCATCTTTATTGGAAGATTACATGAGTCTCTAAATGGAAATTAAAAAAAAATCACAAGTAAGATAGTAAAGCTAAGAAACAACTTCAGCAAAAGTCCAGGATACAAGATCAACACACTGAATTTGTTGTGTTTCTCTTTAACAATAATGGACAATCACTAAAGAATTAAGATGGCAATTTCATTTACAATAGCATCCAAGAAAATTAAATATGTAGGAGCCAAGGAGATAAAAGACATGTATGTTTAAAAGTACAATACAATTTCAAAAGAAATTATAATTCTAAATAAAGAGAAAGACATCCTGTGTTTATGTATAGGAAGACTTAACATTTGTAAGAATTCAGTGGTGTCCAAAATGACGCACAGATTCAATACAATCACTATCAAATTTCTTTCTTGCATAAATGAAATAAACATTGCTCAAATTTGTTCAGAATTGTATGAAGTCCTGAATTGTCAAAATGATCTTTGAAGAGAACAAAAATGTTTCAATGCTCACACTTCCTGTCTCCAAAGCATACTATAAAGCTACATTAATTAAAACATTATGATACTGGTTGTAAGGAATAGAGATCTCATAAATAAACTCTTGCATATGTGGGCAATCGATTTTGGAAGAGTGTTAAGAACATTAAATAGAGGAAGGACAGTCTTTTCAATAAATGGTGCTGAGAAAACTGAATATTCACATGCAAAAGGATAAACTTGAACCTGTGCTTACACCATATACAAATTTTAACTCAAAATGAACCAAAGATCTAAACATAAGAGCTTTATCTAAATGTAAGAAGTGGAGATTTTTCTAAGTAAAATATTTGATAAATGACCAATAAGCAGATGAAACGATGCTCAACATTAGTCCACATGGAACTGTAAATCAAAACCGCAATAAAATACCACTTCCCACTTACTACGTTGGCAATAATTAAGAAAAACAAAAAAGTAGCATGAGCTGATGAAGATATGGATAATTTGGAAATATGTTCATTTCTGGTGGGAATGTAATAGTTTGGTCATTCCTCAAATAGTTCAACATACATAGCAAGGATGTGGAGAAGGGGAACCCTCTTGCACTGTTGGTGGGAATATAATACGGTGCAACTACTCTGGAAAACAGTATGGAAGGTACCCCAAAAGTTAAAAACAGAACTACTCTATGACCCAGCAATTGCACTACTAGGTATTTTCCCAAAGAATACAAAAATACTAATTCAAAGGGACACATACACCTTGATTTTTATAGCAGCATTATCTACAATAGCCAAATTATGGATACAGCCCAAGTGTCCATCAACTGATGAAGGGATATATATAATAGAATATTAGTCATAAAAAGAATGAATTTTTGCCATTAGCAATGACATGGATAGAGCTAGAGAGTATTATGATAGGTGAAATAAGTCAGTTAGAGAAAGACAAATATCATATGATTTCCTTCATATGTGGAATTTAAGAAATAAAAATGAGCAAAGGGAAGGAAAGATAGGATTAAGAAATGAACTCTTTTTTAATGTTTTATTTATTTATTTAATATTTATTTATTTGTGATAGTCACACAGAGAGAGAGAGAGAGGCAGAGACACAGGCAGAGGGAGAAGCAGGCTCCATGCACCGGGAGCCCGATGTGGGATTCGATCCCAGGTCCCCAGGATTGCGCCCTGGGCCAAAGGCAGGCGCCAAACCGCTGCGCCACCCAGGGATCCCAAGAAATGAACTCTTAATTATAGATAACAAATTGATGGTTACCAAAGGGGAGGTATGGAGGGATGGGTTAAATAGGTGATGAGGGTGTGCACTTGTGATGAGGACTGAATCACTACATTGTACACCTGAACTCTTATTATACTATGTGTTAACTGGAATTTAAATAAAAACTTAAAAAGAAAGTAAAAAATAGTTAAGGGGCACATGGGTGGCACAGTTGTTTAGGTATCTGACTCTTGGTTTCAGCTCAGGTCATGTTCTGGAGGTTATTAGATCCATCCCCCTGTGAGGCTCTGTGCTCAGCATGGAGTCTGCTTAGGACTCTCTCTCTCCCTCTACCCTTTCCCCTGCACTCTCTTTCTCTCTCTAAAATAAACAAATAAATCTCAAAAAAATAGTTAAACATATAACTACCATATGACCCTGCATTTCTTCTAGGTATATATCCAAAGGAATTGAAAGCACTAACTCAGCTATTTGTACATCAACGTTCATAGCAGTATTATTTACAATAGTCAAAAGATTGAAACAACCTATGCATGTGTCCATCTACAGATTAAAGAATAAGCAATATATGGTATATCCAGATAATAGAATAATTTTGTACGTAATACATGTACAAATCTGGAAAATATTCTGCTAAATAAGCTATAGATAGAAGGGCAAATATTGCATTATTCCATGTATGTGAAGTACCCATAACAAGTACAGTCATAGAGATTGAAAGTGGAATAGAGGCTACCAGAAGCAGGGAGGAGTGGAGAATTTTGTTCAGTGAGTACAGACTTTATGTTGGGGATCATGAAAGAGTTTTAAGTTTAGATAGTAGTAATGGTTATAGAAAGCTGTGAATGCATTTAATGCCACTGAATTTACACTTTCAAATTGTTAAAATTATAGTTATAATATTATTCATATTTTAACCTAGTAAAAATAAACCTAGAAGTAACATCAATTTTATCATTCCATCTAACATACTGCAAGTTTCCTATTTATAAACAAATCATGATCACCTTGTCTCTACTACTAGTTTTTGCATTTTTTTTTGGATGGTGTTCATTACCTTTCTAATTAATTCCAAAGTAATATCCTGTAACTTAAGAACTAAATTTTAAATGAGTCACTATTAACGTATTTTATTTAAAATACTGACAAGAAGAGAGAAGAAAAAAATGTATTGACAGTAATAAATAAGTGGAGAACACACCAAGAAGATCCATGGACTATTAATTCTATCTTTCTTTTATATGGCCACAGTTCGTGTTTATCATTTCCTTTCCTTACCCTCTGTTTATGTGTTCCTTGCCTTCAGTCAGAAAATAAGCCAGTTAGTTTCTTTTTTTTCCAGGTAGGTCACTAAACCCTCATTTTTACGAAGTCTGAAGTCTTCTTTAAGAGGATTGAATTTATTTTCCATTAGCTTTCACTACCAAATATGGCAGTGGTAGGAGGAATCTCCAATAATGCTCTGGCCTCTAGATAAATGTTTCACTAATTACTGCAATAATATTTGCCTTGATAAAAAGCTAGCATCCAGATAACAGAAGAATCTACCTTTTTTTTTTTAATTTCTTGGTTCGAAGCATTAGCATTCCAAATGATAAATTTCTTTATCCATGGGAGCATTATAGTTCCCCTTGGTGGGAACATTCCTCTCTTAAATACTAGCATCTATAACCAGTAGACCCTAAGATCAAGAAGACTGGAAGAAAATATTTTGTAGGGGGAGGTCATTAAAGTAGAATTGTGGCTGGTGTCATATCGTCTCCATCTTTTTGACCCAGAACTCTCATTCACTTGTGGAATGAAACCCTAATCTCAAAAAGTACATAACTGAGTCTTCAGTATTCCATTTAATCATTCTATAAGACTCCAATACATAGGAAATGATCTGTCTGATGGATATGAACCCACAACTTCATTTCTTCTTCTGTAATGTAAATCTACAGGACAGAGTTAATAATGTGTGGAACACTGTACGGATGAACAAAGCATTCAGGATGTCTATGGATGGTGGTGAGCACTGAAGGTAAGTCCACATCCAGAAAAAAGTGTCCTCTGTTTTCTCCAGGATATAATGGGGTTCAATTTAATAATGTGAATATTATTGATAGGTGGCACTGCCTCTTCCAGTGCATGAAAGAATTTGAACTAACCTGGTATAATTGATTTTATCCTTTCTCTCTTGAAAGTGTCCTGATTTATGAATAAATTATATTTTTAACTTCTATACTGGGTCTCAGCATTGGTCTCATCTTTTGACAATTTGGGCAATCACAGTCACATTAGTTAGATTATCCTTAGGTTCAGGAAGTCAATTCTTCTTTTTAAACTCTCAGTTAAGCTGAGGTCAATCTTAAGATTGATAGATTCCATTTCTACTCTAGCAGTAAATTGACTTCTTAAATTCTTATCTTTAAGATAAGGTGATTCATTCTGGGAAAAAAAAAAAAAACAATTGCAACAACTTGAATTGCATTTTCCACTATGCATCTTCAACCACTGGACTCTAATTATTCAATAGCATATAAATCCTCACTGCCTTTGTCTCATTTCTAGTTGGATAAGCACCTCACATTTCCCTCATTCAAGGTATTGGACATTAACTGCTTCTGATAGCAAATATTTTATTAATCCAAATTTAGTGTCAGAAATAAAATTCACCAAAAAAAAAAGAAATAAAATTCACTCTAGGCATTTTAAGCAAGAAATAATGTAATACATTTGTACCTACAAAGTCTTTGGAAGAAATGTGTGACCAGGTTCTAGGCTGGATCAGAGAGTTTTCCAAAAACTAATTCATTAGAAGAACTACCTATGGCACGTCTGTGAAGTTGAGGAGCTTTGAGGTCACTCCTGGAGATAGAACTGAACTCCAAGGATCAGAAGAACTGAACTGCCAGAATCAGGCAGCTTCTTCACATTGCAGACACATGTTCCTCTCTACCACTAGTGAAACTGTCATCAGGTATGGGGGTGCCTGCGTGGTTCAGGTCATTAAGCATCTGCCTTTGACTCAGGGTTAGGCTCCTTGCTCAGCAGGAAGTCTGCTTCTCTCTCTGCCCCTCTCCTGCTCACACACACTCTCTTTCTCAAATAAATAAATCTTAATAAAGAGAGAGAAAGAGAGAAAATATGAGTATCACTATTTCCTTCCTGATAGCCAGCAATGAGAAACTAGATTCCTCAATACTGTGGCAGAAAAAGAAAAGCAAAGAAAGACAACAAATATAAAGAAAACAGGTCTGCATAACCCTGTTTTACAGCTACAAATGGCCCAAAAAAATGGGAAGAATACAGGCTTCTTTTCATTTTTACTTCCTGAATCTCAAGTAATCAATCTAATTGATCTAATTTAATTGTTGAATCTAATTTTCATCTAGAGTTCTTGCTGCAAACAAAATGTGGAGTGTACATTTTTGCCCTTGTGTTCTTCAGTAGGCAAGCACACACTAGAGGAAAGATTCACTAGAGGAGGTAGGAATGCATGCTAAATGCTGATCTCATCTTTGCTAATCAAAGATTATAAATTGTATACTCCTATGTCATCCTATGTTTATATGTGTGGGCTTCTTAATTTAGCAGAATGCATCTTATATAGAAGGCACTCAAACATTTATTTTATATAGAAGGCACTCAAACATTTATTTAATCGAATTGATAAAGTGAAAATAACTACAAATGAAATATATATTTTTAAAAATAATGTTTGCATACATGGAGAATGACAAAATGTGGTGAGGAAAATTTTAAACTATGCCATCTGTAGGAGCAACAAAGAATCAGTAATATTTTGCTAAGAGGAGAGTTCATTCAGTGAAATGATAACATAATGGCTTTTATATGCTTGAGAAATTTCCACATGGACAAAAGATTATATAGATTTAGGACAAGTAGACCAAAAATTACAGCAGGAAATAAATGGATCCTTTAGGAAGCAGAATTTCAGCTTGATATGAAAAACAAATTTCCAACTTTTAGAAAATTCAGGAACTACTACTTTGTGCTGTAATGTGTTCTCTTTTTTGGGTGATGTGTTGAAGGTCGGAACAGATGGATCCTTGTTCTATTGTTCTCCAGGAGACTAAAACACAGTGACATTTCCCAAAATTGTTTCCTTTGGAATATTCCTAAGAATTATTTAGGGGGAAGAAAACTTCACAGTCAAATACATTTATAACACCATCCGTCTGGAATACCATCCATTTTGGTGTTGGCTTTTCAAGGATTTGAGCATGTTCATGAAAATTAAGATTAATTAAAAAGGATATACAAGAGGATATTTCCCTAATTCCTCTGTTAGCACTTGAATTTACTGCATATCACCTCTGCAAATACAATATGATACAATGCGATGTGAGGCGATACAATATGATGCGATGCTAGGCGATGTGATATGATACAATACAACACGATACAGTACGATTGGTGGCGCAGCGGTTTGGCGCCTGCCTTTGGCCCAGGGCGCGATCCTGGAGACCCGGGATCGAATCCCACATCGGGCTCCCGGTGCATGGAGCCTGCTTCTCCCTCTGCCTATGTCTCTGCCTCTCTGTGTGTGTGACTATCATAAAAAAAAAAAAAAAAAAGATGAAATACAATACAATACAATACAATTCCCTAGATGCCTGTAGGAAAGAAAAAAACATGAAAAATGCCTTGGTGGACTATGAGAAGCATGATCTGATAGCATGTCTTATTTGTTTTTATTTCCCCATCTCTTATTAAATATCCACACTGTGGTACAAATCCCAAGTGAAATGGAAAAAGTAGGAAATCAGATAGGAAGGAAAAGGAGAGGGAGAGAGGAAAGGAAAAAGAAAGGAGAGGAAGAAAGTAGTAGAGAACATGTAAGGGAAGAAGGAGGGGAAAAAAGAGAACCAAGAGGAAAAAAGAATGATAAAGATAAAAAAGGAGAAAAGAAGGAGTGAAGGGCAGAATGATGGTTGGATTCAACCACAGAATGGATGCTAGAATGTGTTATTTTGCTCCCAAACTTTTTATAGTGAAATATAATCTTGGAAAAAATGCAAAAGCCCCAGAAATTTACAGTTTGAAAAAGTTTCAAGCCTCTTTTAGTCTTTGGAAGTCTATCTCACCTTTTGTTACAACCACTTGGGGACATTGGGAGATACTCTTACTATTAAATTAATTAAACAAGGAGTCCATTAGACTGAAGTTGCTCTAATGCCCTGGTGGCCCACTTAAGCAAACCAAAATCTAAGCCTTTAAATGGCTCAAGGTTACAAATTCAAAGCACTAAAGCAAACAAACAACAAAACCAGTCACAAGCCAATGACAGTTAAACCTACAACCATCAAATGATTTCCATTCCTTTCTTCACTTTCTTTATATAAATCTTTCCTCTGCCTCCTGTTGGTGGCATTACCTGGTCTAAATTTATTTTTTTTCTCGAACAATTCTCAAAATTTTAATATACCTTAGTTTATCTTTTCACACTACCCAACCATGTCATTTATATCCAATTGGAGTGAGTTTGACCAAGACCTCCCTGTTGGCCTTAGAGTACTCTGTTCTCCTCTACCTTTCATCATTAAGAAGCCACTGTTCTGAAGGAATGGTTTGGTATAATATTCACTATCTGTAAGGTTTGAAAGGAGGGTGCTACCTGGGTGATTTAGAAGAATGTTACTTTAATGTTACACTGAATGGGACACGTGGGTGGCTCAGCAGTTGAGTGTCTGCCTTTGACCCAGGGCTTGATTCTGGAGTCCTGGGATCAAGTCCCACATCAGGCTCCCTACATGGAGCCTGCTTCTCTCTCTCTGCCTATGTCTCTGCCTCTCTCTCTCTCTCTTTGTCTCTCATGAATAAATAACTAAAATATTTAAAGATAGTAATATTACACTTAGGAATAGGCTATATTGAAATATGATACACTTCATGGTTACTTTGGAAAAAGTCAAACTTGAAGAAAAGCATGTGTGGTTGGGCAGTTATTTTTCCATCAACTAAGATAACAAAAACCATGAAGAATTAGAAAAACTGACACCCTAAAATCATTTCTATACAGATGAGAGATTTGTATAAATCCCATTTGGTACTAAATAAGCAACAGAGTATTGATGCTGCTATCTGGGGACAGAAAGGATTCAGATAAAAAATTGCTTTACCCATGTGAAACCACCAGGGGATCAGTTTGCAGTTGGTAAATACAACTGTAAGAAACTGGGCACATTCAGCATTCATAAAGTAACAAGACTGTATTTTCATGCCAAACTTTCACAGGTGCTTCTTACCTTTCATTAGTAAATGAGTACAGTTAGAAGTAGTTGGGATGGAAAAACAAGCATTGGGCTTATGTCCATGCTACCTTGGGGAGTTGTGCAAATACATTTTTTCAAAGGTAAAGATCCAATTATCAGCTTATTTTCGATTGATGCCAGTATACTCTGTAGGGAAAGATGCGCATTATGTGAACTGTTTCACAGGCTCATCAGAAATATGTGCATAATGAATGCTTATGTCTGTGCCTTCTTTCTGACATATCATCTGGTGGCACCAGTTACTCACATCTTATTATTGTTATTTCCCATCTTCCTTACTGCACCACAGGTAAGCATTTGCAATTTTTGCATGTTAACGGATTATTTGAAATGTAATCTCTATACTGGCTAGTTTTCAGGGTCACTAAATTGATGTAGCCTAAGAAGAAAGAAGAAAGAAAGGTGGAAAGATTTTCCATTTTACCAGTTTGCAATTGGAGCTCTGTTGATACCTCTAATAATTGGGGGTAACAGTGAACTCAGGGAGAGCTGCTATTATATTTAGGGAAAAACAAACCAAAACAGAAAGCCCCCATATTTGATATAGGTCAGAGATGTATGTATGCATACATGTATGTATGTATGTATGTATTTATATTTTAGGTCAGAGATTTAGAAGTACATCTTCTTTTAGAATAAATGCACTGAAGTCTATGTTTTAATCGCAAAGACTGAGAGCTATGCATCAACATGTAAAATATCTAGAAAATTGTCCAAAATTCTATTCCTCAACTGTACATTGTTTGATGTCTCTGAATTCCTTTTTCAATTTTAAAGATGAGGAAACTGAGACCTGAGCTTTTAAATGTGTTTCTCAAGATCACTTAGATAGTTAATAAAAGTATTTTGTCATCTTCTATGATTAAAGAGGGTGTGAGGGAAGACTTCTTCAAGTGCTACACAAAATAAAGGATGTAGAATAAAGATTAGGTCATAGTGCAGAAAGACTGATATCAGACAGAATCCAACAACAATAATAAAAGAGTTTCTAGAAGCTTAGGAAAATAATTTCTAGGAAAGGGGCACTTGTTGGATGTAAAGACATGAGAGCCATCTCATTTATTAACCTAGATAAGATCACCTGGTTTCTCATTCACCTATCATTGGCCAAGAGGTGCTATTTCATAATAGAATAGATTATAGGCCTATCTGCTTCTACTTTCAATACTATCCATAACTTGGAAAACCACCTACCTTTGCTACCTGTCCATCATGATTTGTGTTTTGGCAAAAATTGGAGTTACTGACTTTCAAGATGCAAGTCTGAAAACCCAACTCCCACTCTTGAGACAGAGCCACATAAGATATTTTTTAAAAGATTTTATTTATTTATTCATGAGAGACACACACACACACAGAGAGAGAGAGAGAGAGAGGCAGAGACACAGGCAGAAGGCAGAGGGAGAAGCAGGCTCCATGCAGGGAGCCTGACATGAGACTTGATCCTGGGTCTCCAGGATCATGCCCTGGACTGAAGGCGATACTAAACCACTGAGCCACCAGGGCTGCCCTAGAAGAGGTTTTTAATAGAAACAGTAAATTATTCTGTGTCTTCAAAATGCTGCTTATTGTTATTGATAAAGAGAAAGTGCCTATACTACTACCCATGTTGATTCTGCATGGTGGCTATAATCCTCTGACACCCCCTTCAATCTGTAAAGCATGATTTCCATGACTCAGTATGTATGAAACTAGAGTAGACTTAAATTTCCATGCAAAAGCATTTTTCATTACAAAAGCTCAATTTTCTATCTACAGAAGTGAAAGGGGACAAAGAAAAACACATGTGGCCAACAATAGACCTAATTATGGCTTTCCTAGGGAAAGTAAAATGTAACTACAACATGATTACATTTATAAAGGTTCTCAAATTGCTTTAAGTGATTTAAGAGGCTTTATATTTTAGCAACTCTTAGATAACTTTAAAAAATAAACACAACCTTATATCTGTGGTACTCTTATTTTTAAAAACAAATATTTCTTTAATAAAAATACGTGGGATGGGTAAGACACTAAAATGTCAGTTAAAGAGCATGTAAACATGAAGTTTGGTGCTAGAATATATGAAATTTAGATCTGACTTTACCACTCATTGGTTGAATTCTCTTTAATATCCCTAAATTTCAATTTCCTCTTCTGGATAATGGTAATAATAATGTCATTGATCAAACTGGACATTTTTTTCTAAATTACTAGTTGACATGATATAGGAAAATATAGTTTATACATTGATAGTTCAATATATTTTAAAATTTACTGTTAACAATGTTATATTTTTGAAGTACTGCAAACTGATTCAAAAGGGTTTTAAAAATAAACAAAGAAATGCACTTTTCTGATTACTTTATGGGTATCTGAAAACATATTCTTGATAAGCCTTTGTAATTAAAATCATTGACTCATTTCTTTGCCACTGAGACACAATTTCAATTTGCCGATATGCTGTATTGTTTCTTACTTTTAGATACAAAGTCAATATCCTGCCTATCACATTCCTTTATGCCTTGTTACCTAGATGCTACTGCATCCACTTCTTAAAATTCCTTTTACAGATGAACCACAAGCTAGAAGGATAAATTCTCTTGAGTTGTAGCAACCAGGAAGGCACAGAGGAGAACGCACATGGTGTTTGAGAAAGTGGATTGGGGCACCGTTGGCCAAGGACTCACCATTCAGCTTGTCACATGAAAATCCTGAGAGTCCTCTCTATTATCCAGTGTTCCTCGTTGTTGACATGAAGATATCATCAAGACCTGATCATTTTATTCTGAAATATCCTTTTCTCCCCATTCACATCACCTAAATTCAGGTCCTCATCCCTTCTTTTCTGGGTTACTTATTGGGAGTTACTACCTCCAGTCTTACCCCCTACCAAACCAGTCCTCACCATGCTACCAAGTTGTAATGTAGCAGCATACTAGTTAAGTCACTCCCTTGTTTAAAATTTTTGAATTTTATTATATTCTCTCAGAATAAAATCTGAACTCATTAACACTACATAAGACCTTTAGAGCTCTGCTTCTTCTCCCTTGTCTCCCCAGACACTCTTTCCTCTGTACCTTGTTTGTGCTACCTACTCAGACAATCTCCCTTCTTTACCCAAATGTCTGTCCTAATCATTCTTTTAAAAAAATTTGTTAGGTTTTTTTTTTTAAGATTTTATTTATTTATTCATGAGAGACACATGGAGAGAGAGGCAGAGACACAGGCAGAGGGAGAAGCAGGCTCCATGCAGGGAGCCCAACGCAGGACTCGATCCCAGGTCTCCAGGATCACACCCCAGGCTGCAGGCGGCACTAAACCGCTGTGCCACCGGGGCTGCCCAAAATTTTAAGTTTTAAACAAATAAATAAAGTGTAAGCAGAATCAGAACTATAAATACAGAGAACAAACTGGTAGTTGTCACAGAGGAGGGCGTGGGGGGGATGGGCAAAATAAATGAAGGGAATTGGGGTTACCAGTTTCCAGTTATGGAATGAATAAATCATTGGGATGAAAGGTACAGCATGAATAACCAGTGATATTGTGATAGCATTGTGTGGTGTCATATGGTAGCTACACTTGTGGTGATCATAAGCAGCATGTAGAGAAGTTGAATCACTATGTTGTACTCCTGAAATTAATGTAATATAGTGTGTCAACTATATCCAAATAAAAATGCTTTTTAAAAATGTAAGTTTTACCAGAATATGCATTACATACCATGCAATCAACCCATTTAAAATGTACAAGTTGGCATGCCTGGGGGGCTCAGGGGTTGAGCATCTGCCTTTGGCTCAGGTCATGATTCCGGGGTCTTGGGATCCAATCCCACATCAGGCTCCCTGCATGGAGCCTGCCTCTCCCTCTGCCTATGTCTCTGCCTCTCTCTCTCTCTCTTTGTGTCTCTCGGGAATAAATAAATAAAATCTTAAAAAAAAAACTTAAAGTGTACAAGTCAATGGATCTTACTAATTCAGAGACTTCTACAGCCATCAACACAAACAATTGTAGAATATTTTCCCCATCTCGAAAGAAGCCCAGGATCCTTTTGTTATCATCTTCCGCACATCACATAGTCCCTCTTTTCCCTTCGGGCTCTAAGCATTCATTAATTTACTTTATGTCTCCATAGATTTGCCTTTTCTGGATATCTCATATGAACGGAACAAACTTACCATATCTGGACTTCTGTGACTGGCTTCTTTCACTTAGTATGATATTAGGGGTCAGGGATACAGCATTACATTAATAATCAGTACTATATTCCTTTTTATAGCTGAATAATAGTCCATTTTATGAACACATCATGTTTTGTTTTATCAGCTATTCTTTAGTAGATGGATATTTGACTAGTTTCTACCTTTTGGCTACTATGAATAATCCTACTGTAAACATTCATGTTTAAGGTTTTATGTGAAAATGTGCTTTCATTTCTTATGTATGTACTTAGGAATACAATTTCTGGGTAACATAGTAACTCTATGTTTAATCATTTGAGAAACTGCCAGATTGTTTTCCAAGGAGAATACATCATTCTAAAATCCTACCCCCAGTGTAAAGGGTAAAAATAAATAAATAAACAAATAGATAAATAAATAAATAAATTAATTAATTAATTAATAGATTTTTTATTAAAAATAAAGATAAAAAATAAAAAATTTATTATTAAAATAAAGAACTTATTTTTATTCACTGTAAAAGGGTTCCAATTTTCCCACACTCTTGCCAATATCTATTATTATCTGACTTTTTGATTCCAGCTATCCTAGCACATGTGAGGTAATATCTGATTTTGATTTGCATTTCCTGAAGATTAATTAAATCAAGGATCTTTTCATGTGATTATTGGCCATTTGTGTATCTTTCCCAGATAAAGGTATGTTTAGATACTCTGCCCATATTTAAACTGTGTTGTCTTATTGAGTTGTAATGGTCATTTACATATTCTACACTCAACTCCCTTTCCAGGTATATGATTTGCAAACTTTTTCTCACATTTTGTGGTGAGAAATGTGGCATCTCACATTTTTTTTTTATTTTATTGATAGTTCGCTTTGAAGTAAAAAAGTGTTTAAATTCAATGAAATCAAATGTATCTATTTTTGTTGTTGTTCCTGTTTTTGCTATCATCTTTAAAAATCATTTCACAATCTGAGATCAGGAAAATTTTGTCCTATTTTTTTTCCTGAGAGTTTATAGTTTTAGTCTTCGATCCAATTTCAGATACTTTTGTGTATTGTGTGAAGTTACTATGCACTCACGTTTATGTCTACTTGTCCCAGCACCATTGCTGAAAGACTATTCATTCGCCATAGAATGGTTTTGAATCCCTTGTGAAAAATCAATTAAACACATGGTTTTATTTATGGAATCTCAACTTTATTCCATTGATTGTATGTCTATCCTTGTACCAATACCAGTCTTGATTACTTTTGTTTTATAATAAAATTTGAAATTGGGGGACTCCACATTCTCCTATTTTATTCTTTTTATTCAAGATTGATTTGGCTATTTTGTATCCCTTGCAATTCCATATGAATTTTAGCCTCAATTCTCAATCTCTGCAAAAAGTTAGCTAGAATTTTAACATGTATTGCACTGAATCGGTACATTAATTTGGAGAGTATCACCATTTTATGCTTTCTATTCCATAAAGATGAAATTTTTTTCCATGTAAATTGATTTTTAGTGCTATTCAGCAATGTTTTGTAGTTCTCAGTGTATAGATCTGCATCCCCTTAGTTAAATTTATTTGTAAGTACTGTATTCTTTTTAATCCAATGTAATTATTCAGTAACTAAGATTTTATTTTAAGACTGTTTAGTAAATGTGTTCAGAGAAACAATTGGGTATTCATGTTGATTTATATCCTGAAAACTTGCAGTACTTGTTTATTAGTTTTAATTGTTTTTTTTTTTTTAAGATGTATTTATTTTGCAGAGAGAGTGTGTAAGAGCATGAGTGCAGGGAGGGACAGAGGGAGAGGGAGAATCCCCAAGTGGACTCCTTGCTGAACATGGAGCCTGATGCAAGCTTCATCCCAGCACGAGATCATGACTTGAGCCAGAATCAAGAGTCAGCTCTCAATCAACTTAACCACCTAGGTGCCCTAGTTTTAATTATTTTTTAGTGTGCATTATATGCAAGGTCATGCCATCTGCAAACAGAGATAGATTTACTTCTTTTCTAAAATAAGTTCTTTTTATTTCTTTCTCTTACCTAATACTTTGGAGAGAAACTACAGTAAAGTGTTGAATAGAAATTATTAGAGTGGACATCTTTGTCTTATTCCTGAACTTGGAAAGCATCCTGTCTTTCACCATTAAAAATATGATGTTAGCTTAGGTTTTTCATAGATAACCTTCATCGGGTTAAAGGTGTTTCCCCCTATGTATATTTGGAGATATTGTGGGTTCAGTTCTAGACCACTGCAATAAAGTGGATATTTCAATAAGGTAAGTCAAATAAATTTTTTGTTTCGCAAAAATAACATAACATAAAAGTTATGTTTACACTATAGTGTGGCCTATTAAGTATGCAATAATATTTTGTGTTAAAAAGCTGTGTACCAAAAAAAAAATAAAAATAAAAAAAATAAAAAAAAATAAAAAGCTGTGTACCCCTAGGGGCACCTGGGTGGCTCAGGTGGTTAAGCATCTGACTCTTGATTTCAGCTGAGGTCATATCTCAGGGTTGTGAGATCAAGCCCCTAAGATGGGCTCTGCACTATGCATGGAGTCTGCTTAAGATTTTCTCCCTCTCTCTCTTCCTCCTTGGCTCTGCCACCAGAGCAGCTATGAGGCTTTCTCTCACACTCTGGAATTCCAATACAGCTGTCAGAACCCAGTCCTCTGTGTCTCCCAGCTGTGGAGAACACATATCAGAGCTGTCCTACTGGCCCTATAAAAGCTCTTGCAAGTTAAGGGTTAGAAAAGAATCCTCTCTCATCCCTCCTCCAAAGGAGTCATTAGTCTGTGCATATGTATCAATCGATGGATGAATGAATAGACTGATGGCAGATAAATAGGTAGATAGAATAAATGACATTTACTTAAATGGGATCATAGCACTTATTTTTTATTTTTTAAGATTTATTTATTTATTCATTCATTCAGAGAGAGAGAGAGAGAGAGAGAGGCAGAGACACAGGCAGAGGGAGAAGCAGGCTTCACGCAGGGAGCCCCACATGGGACTGGATCCCGGGTCTCCAGGATCACACCCCGGGCTGCAGGCGGCGCTAAACTGCTGCACCACCGGGGCTGCCCTCATAGCACTTTTAATAAAATGAATCAGATTTAATTTCACTTGAATTTAATAGAAGGAAAATTTTGAACACCGACTGTTATTTCTTCTCAAGAGATATTATTTCTTAAAGTATCCTTCGAAGGATAAGAAAAAACATTGAAGCTTTTAGTCATTAGATTTTTTCCTTACATGCTTCAATTCTAGACATAATTAGATGATGAAAGAACATGTTCTCCCATATCCCTTCTCCCAACTCGTACGTATTTTTCCTAGTTAATTATTATTTTACACTATTTGGGTCAATATCATTTATTTACTTTGTGTTCTGTAACCATAATTCTAAGTTTTAGTATGGGATCTATGTTTTAATGGATTTAATAATATTTTGCATTAAAAACAATGTACACTCCTTATTTTGAAAATACTACTAATAAATAATCAATAAAGCTAAAAATGCTAACCATCCTCTCAGCTTTTAGTAAGTCATAATCTTTTTTTTCTGGCGGAGATTCTTGCCTCAGTGTTGATGGCTGCTGACTGATCAAGGTTGTGGTTGCTGATGTTGGTTTAGCTATGATTTAAAATAAATATTAAAAAAGGAAAAAGGACTCTGTGATTCTTTTTGTTTTTTTTTTAATTTTATTTATTTGACACAGAGAGAGAGAGAGAGAGAGAGAGAGAGAGCGCACAAGCAAGGGGAGCAGCAGAGGGAGAGGGAAAAGCGGGCTTTCTGCTGAGCAGGGAGCCCAATGTGGGAGTCAACCCCAGGACCCAGGGATCATGACCTGAGCTGAAAGCAGCTACATAACTGATTGAGACACCTCGGTACCTCAGACTCTGTGATTCTCATTTCTAACTGTAAGTAACTGCCATAGTTCATAACATTTTTTTCCTGGTAAATCCATTTAGCACTTCCCCCCAGTTTTATTGAGAAAAATTGGCATACATCACTGTATAAGTTTAAGCTGTACATCATAATGGTTTCATTCATAATGTATGTTGTGACATGATTACCACAATAGCTTCAAGTAACATCCATATTCTCATAAAGATATAATGAAAAAGAAAAAGAAAGTAAAAATCTTAAAATGAAAACTCTTAGAATTTACTCTCTTAACAATGTTTTTATATATCATACATCAGTATTAACAATAGGCATCGTGTTGACATTACATTCCTAGTACTTATTTATCTTATACCTGGAAGTTTGTACTTTGACTACCTCCCTCAAATTTCCCGTACCCTATGCTCCACCTCAGGTAATCATAAGTCTGATCTTTTTCTTATGAATTTATTCTGTCTGACTTTCTTTCACTTAGTTTAATTGCTTCAAGGTCCATCCATATTGTGCAAATGGTAGGATTTCCTCATTTTCCTTTTTTTATGGATGAATTATATTTTATTGTATATAGGATACAACTTCTTTATCCATTTATCCATCCATTGCATTGATACTTGTGTTGTTCTTTCCGTGTCTTGTCTATTATAAATAATGAACATGGAGATGCAGATTTCTTTTTGAATTAGTGATTTAAAATTTATGACATATTCTCAGAAGTGAAATTGCTGAATCATATGACAGTTCTATTTTTAATTTTGAGGACCCTCCATATTATTATACATAGTGGTGGTAGCAAATTACAATCTCAGCAAGGTGCCTTGATTTTGGATCATAAATATTTTTAATGTCTTCTAGATGCATTGACACCTTTATCATTATATAATAATCTTCTTTGTCCCTTTTTACCATTTTTGGTTGAAACTGTATTTTGTCTAAGTATAATTATCCCTACATTTTTTCCCCTTTGGTTACTATTTTCTTTTGAAATCTCTTTTTTTCATTTCTTTACTGTCAGTCTAAGCATATCTTTACAGCTAAAGTGAGTCTTTTATAGGCAGCATATTGTCGGGTCATTTTTTTATCCATGTAGCCATTTTATGACTTTTAATTAGATAATTTAATCCATTTACATCTAAAATAATTATTGATAGGTAAGGACTTTCTACTGTCATCTTGTTCATTGTTTTCTGGTTGTCATAAGATCTATCTAATCTTATCTAATCTATAAAGATACATTGTTTTTTGCTTTCTGTCTGTCTGTCTGTCTGTCTCTCTCTCTCTTGTCTTTTGAGAGAGAGTGGGCATGAAGGAAGGGGATCCAGGGGAGGGACAGAGGGAGAGGGAGAGAGAGAGAATCCCAAGCAGGCTCCATACTTGTGGACTTCAATGTGGTGTTTGATCCCATGAGATCACAACCTGCACCAAAATCAAGAGTCTGACACTTAACCAACTGAGCCACCCAGGCACCCCTACATATTTTTTTTGTATTGTGTAACTAATAGATTAATACAGTTTTGATTATTTTGGTTATATTATTTTTTTAACTTTTCCACTAGATCGTTAAGTGAATTATGCACTACTATTATCATTTTAAAGAACCTAACTATGACTATATATTTACCATTATCAGTAAGATTACCTTTCTATGATTTTATAATGTTAATTAGTATTTGTAAGGGTAATTAGGATTCTTTCACTTCTATTTAAAGAATTTCTCTTAGCATTTCTTGTAAAGATGCTCTGGTACCAATAAACTCCCTCAACTTTTGTTTGATTAGGATTTCCCTCCTTCATTTCTGAAGGACATTTTCACTGTGTATGATTTTTTCAGCTATTTTTTCCCAATATTTTGAATATGTCATTTCATTCTCTCCTAGTCTGAAAAGTTTCTATTGCGAAAACTTCCAATATTCTTATGGGGGTTCCATTTCATGTAACTTCATTTTTCTCTTACTGCTCTTAAAATGATTTCTTTGTCTTTGACTTTTGACAGTGTAGCTCTATTTATTCAATCTATTTAGGATTTTTTGGATCTCATGGACCTGGATATCCATTTCCCTCCCCAGGCTTAGGATGTTTTCAGCAGTTATGGCTTTAAATATACTCTGTCATTTCCTCTTTTTCTACACCTTTTGAAATTTACATAATGCAGTTTTGTATTATGTCTTATAATTACCATATGCATTCTTCACTCTTCTTTCTTTTTACTTTTTACTCCTCTGGATTGGTAATTTCCAATGTTTTCTGCTACAGATCACTGATTCTTCTGCATGGTAAAATCTACTTTTGAAACTCTATTGTGTTATTCATTTCAGTTGTTTTTTTTTTTTTAACTCTAGGATTTCTGGATTTTTATTTTCTGTTTGGATAGTTGCTATTTCCTTGTCAAACTTATTGCTTTTTTTATGCTTCATTTGCCTAATTTTGCTTAGTTATCTGTGCTTTTCTGTAGCTTACTAAATTTTCTTAAGGAGCTTATCCTGAATTCTTTGTCTGACAGTTCATAGATCTCTCTTTCTTATGGTCAATTATTAGAGCTTTATTAGTTTCCTTTGGGGTGCACTATTTATGTGATTGTTCATGATCCTTGATTCCTTATGTTGGCATCTGCACATTTGAGTAATGCATTTCTCTTCCAGACTTTGTAGATTTGCTTTGGCAGAGACCATTCTTCACCAGTCAGCTCACTTTGGGTTTCTATATGTGTCTGCTGGTGATGCCCTTGGGCAGGTGAGACTTGCTTGTATGGTCTATTTTGGGGTGGGGTCTAAGAATGGGCATGGGAGGGAGGATGCGCCCCTGGATGAGAACAGTTAGCTAGAATGGCTGGCTTTGTTCTCTAATCAAGTGAGGCTGAAGGATGTGTTCTGTAATTGCCTGATTTCTCTGGCTGGGCTTACTAAATGGTTGAGACTGGGTACTATATTAGTAATATATGGGCATATGAATTAGCTTCTGTGCCCTGGCAGGGCAGCAGGAGAGGACCCATGGCCTATGTAGCTCTTTGTTTGGTTACCTGAATCAGGCTAGTGTGTGTATTTAATTCTCTGACCAGGTGAGGCTGCAAGTTTTATTCTCTAATGGGGGAGACAAAGGGCTGTGCTCTCTGTTCAAATACCACTGTGTGAATTGGCTATGTGGTTATGCTCCTTGGCTTTGGGCTGAGGGCTGTATTCAGCAATGAGTGAGGTTATGAATTAGATTTCCTTCCTGGGAGTAGCAAGGGAAACAGCTCTAAAATCAGAAAAGCTCTTTGTTGTTGTTGTTTTAAGATTTTATTCATTCATGAGAGAGACAGAGAGAGAGAGAGAGAGGCAGAGACACAGGCAGAGGGAGAAGCAAGTTCCATGCAGGGAGCCTGACGTGGGACTCGATCCCAGGACTCCAAGATCATGTCCTGGGCTGAAGGCGACATTAAACCGCTGAGCCACCCAGGCTTTCCAGCTCTTTGTTGTTTAAAGCCAACATGAACCTCAAGTTTCCCTGCCAGACAAGAACAATGTATTTGTTTTGTAAATTATTGATTTTGTCTGCCTTTCTGTAGAATTGAACATTGCTAGGCTGCACTGCTTCTAGGAGTTGTCACTCACTCTTCTGGTTAGGTGGGGCTGGAAGACATTTTCACAGTAGGTGGGATGGGGTACTATATTAATAGTAGATGGCACCCTTGTTTGAAAAGGAGGGGGAGGGGCCACTATAAGCTACTCTCAATTTCCCAAACAGCCTCTCTAGCTGGGAGGCTGGTGAGTACTTCAGCCTTGGCTATGAATTAATCTCTGTGCCTGTGCATAGCTGGGGAACCCTCCACGCCCGGCACTAGCTTTGCTCTAGGAGTGATCAGCTCTGCCCACTGCCTCTGGGCTCAAGGGCTGCTGAGCCACCCAGATGGAGTTGTCTTCATCCCTCATGGTCTGAAGGGGCTAGAAGACACTCTCCACAGTGAGTGGGGTTGTGACTCTACTGCTTGCCTGGGCATGGGCAAACTGGATTCTAGGACCAGCCAATTTCCCTGTCTGAGGATCAGGAACATCTGCATCTCACCAAGTTCCCTGGTTAGAATGTATTCCCAACTTGGTTCTGTAGATAAGCTACACCACTGGTTAGGATTACTACTTGGGCTCTGCAGATGGGAATTCAACCTGCCAAGACCCATGTGCTGGTTGGTGCAAGCCTCCACCCTTTCTCTATTGGTGATTGAGCCCCACTGGTTTTCCTGCAATCCATTTGGGGTGAGAGCAGATCAAGTGGTCCTACAAATTGATCCCAATTCTGGGGGAGGGACTAGTTGTCCCCTATGGGCTCTCTCTTTTTTTTGGGGGGGGGTCTCTCTTCCATTGGAGGAGTCAGAGGCTCAAGGTGGTTGTGGACTGTGTGGTTGTGGACTGTCTTGGGGAGGGGCAATGCAGTCAGCATGTAGTCACTTCTCTCACCCTTCCAATGCAGTCTGTCTTAATCTCTGAGATGCAGGCGCTGCTTCAGCCTCACCCTCTGATGCTAGAATTATCTCAGTGGTGTCTTATTCATGAATAGGTGATGGTTATTCTTCTTGTGAGAGGGAAAGAAGTCAGGAACAACATATGTGATCATCTTCGTGATGCCACTCTTCATGGTATTTTAGATAAAATTCGTGCCCTAGGAATGAATTACTGGATTTTGAAGATGCTAATTATGATGTAAAGATAGGATACATGGCACATAAGGGCAATTATAATGCAGTCTTCAGGAGTTGACTGGATGCCAGTATCACATTGATTTTTCTGCTTAGCGAAGGGGATAACAGGTGATCAAATAGTCATTTCAGTGGCATGCTGGTTCCGTCTCTGAACTAGGCAGGATACCAATTTTAAAATCCTTCTCTAACATTTTTCAGATGTGGAAATCACTGAACCTTGCTGAACTTTAATTTCTTGATTAGTCGATGTACTTCTTATCTCCTAAAGGACTTTGTAAGAAATAAAATAAACTGAGAATGTTAAAGCGCTACAAAATGGTAAAAGGTGAGGTGGAAATGTCCATTAAAGGAAAGGCTGAGGTGAACTTTTGGCTTGTAACTTACAAGCTACAAAACCTCACACAAGTTGCTTTGAGTTTAGTTTCCTTTTTTGAAAATAGGATTACAAAAATAATCTTTAAAGGTTGTTTTATTGAGTGTATGCAATGTACTTTCTGCAGCACCTGATCTATCAAAGAAAATACCTAAATGTGAGGTATCATTGTTATTAAAACTGCTATAAATATATATTTCTTAGATGTCATGGAATTCTAAGGCGGTTAAGCACATTATTATCACAGGGAGAAAATTTCAGCAAAGAATTAAGCAAAAAAGGAGAGAAAGAGAAATAGAGACATTAAGAGTGCTATTTTTATAAAGCAAACGACCAGACTTGGCATTTGTGCCTTTTTCCTAAATACAAATGTTATGTACATATGCTGAAGGAGTAAATTGAAATAAAGGATTTAAAAATAACTTTTAAAGAAGAAATTAGAATATAATCTGTTTTAAAAATATGTATTTTCAAAGAGATATCAGAGATTATAACATCAATTGCTACAAAATAAATTCTATCAGGTAAGCAAAGAAAAAGACATTGATGACTTCTTTAGATAATCCAGGTAAGACCCCTTGAAGATAAAGTAACTACTTTTTAGCTATTTTAGTAGTTTAAAATGTTAGGAATGTTTATAATTTGTCCTCATTTGAAGATGTCTATGAAGACAATGATGACTGTTCACTGCCAAAGCAGCCTGTCTTTGAACATATAAAATGATGGTATCCATTGATGATGGTTCAGTTGGAAAACCATTCCTGGCACCCTGATGTCTATGGGAATAGGTATTTTTCCCCTACCCTGTCTTGAAGCTTGAACTCCTAAACAATTTTTTCAGAGTGGTTCTACTCCCCATGTCACCACCTCAAGGCTCTACAGGAGAAATAATCTGTCCTCTGGCAGTACACTGGATATAGATATATTTGGTATAGTCCAAATACAGGCAGAAAAATGTGAAATCTCCCTCATCCTCAGGTACCTGCTAAAAAGTAATTGTGTGACTGGTTTCTAAGACCCCATGTATAGGAAAGTACTTTTTAAGGAGGTGGGATGGTATTTCAACATTCAGTATCTACAGGGAGCTAATTCTTAGCTGGCATCAGCAGGAGGCAGCAGAGCATGGTGTTAAGAGCATGGACTCATGCTGTTCTGCCTGGATGAGAGCCTAGCTCTCCGACTTGGAGTTGGTAAGACTTTTGACGAAGAATTTAAACCTCCTGGCCTAGATTTCTTCTGCTAACAATAAGTTAATAAAAGCACTATTTCCTAAAGTTGTTCTGGGTATTAAATTAGTTAACCTATGTAAAGTACTTCGAATCCTACCTAACATACCATAAGTGCTATATAATTATTTAACAAATCACTGAAGGAAGTACAGGTAGTTTTCGAACGAAAGATATTGTTTTCAAAATATGCAACACACAACTATTAGTTGAATAACTATTTTGAACAATTCATTAACTTGGCAACTATTTACTGAATATCATTAATCATATTACCATTTACTCATGTTTATCATCAGCATAATTATTATCATAGGATAAAGAAACATTGATTCCAGCCCAGGGAAATTACAACTACAGGCTGAATTTGCCACTATAAAACTTCAAGATTAAACGTCCACAATTGTGCATGACTGGCATACCAATGTTTATTTGTAAAGATCACTTTACATCATCCTTCAATCAAAGAGAAGGGGGTTTTTGTATCTTTTTGAATGTCATTCACATTATTTTTATTACATAGAAATGTACTCTTCATAATATGCTTCAATACTTCATTTAATGTTTTACACTAATATATTTCTTTTTCCTCTATGAGTATTCTTTCTTTTACAAAATGGAAAACAGATTGTTTTGAACCTAGACTCTATGTTATTTATTTATTTATTTTATTTTATTTTATTTTATTTTATTTTATTTATTTATTTATTTATTTTTGCCTAAGGAATATCTATTTTCTATGGCATAAATTTCAGGTATAGCTGAAGAGCATGGGGATTCCTTGCTGTTTTCTTGTGTAGTGCAAGAGATACTATGTATGTGTCTCTGCTTCTTGAGGGAAATCTAACTACGGTTCTGTGGCTGTCATGTTACATAAATGGGTTTGTGCAATGCACAAATCTAAAAAGTGTCATGCACATAAATGTGAGCTGTCTTCTCCATAGTAACAAAACCCAGTCATGATTGAATCAAGGCAAAGGCCAAAACTGATGGACTTCGGAAAGGGGCACTCTACACTCTACACTCTGCACTCAGCACAATTTTTCTCCTGTACACATAGGTGGCATAAACACACAAGTATGATTTAAACCCTGCACATGCATGCATACAAAAAAAGTAATCCCAGAAATGAGGACAGCAAGGAATCAATAACTATTAGTTATTGAGCAGCTAGGACAGTCAAATACTCAACTAAGTCCTTCCTCATTGGTAGACCACTCATAACATACGTGTATTAACACTGCCTCTATTACACATAAAGACACTAAGATTCAGGAGGGTAGAAAAAAAACTTTCCAGAGCTCACTAGTTAGCTAGTCACTAAGACTAGGTTATAAACACCGATCTTACATAAGCTAATGCTTACTCTTTGAAATATATGATGCTCCTCAGCATACAGGGGTTAACAAATTATCAATCTCCGTGAGATGATTGCTCTCTATCTTCTTCAGATTTGTGCTTCTTGAGACCTGACCTATATTTTATGTATCCAAAGAGTAAGTCATAGGCTATATGTTTCCTGCTATTTCCTCACACAGCACAATTTTGAGTACTTTGTAATGCTAATTACATACATAATTATTACAACCAATGCTATTATAATTATATAAATAATGCTATCATATACATAACTATTCAATTACTGAGTGAAAGGATGGTAAAGATAAAATCAGATACAAAATATCTGGAAAATTAAGAGCAAAGGGAAAACATATGGTACTAAAGAAAGCAGTTATATTTATAACAGAAGATAATGCATCAAAAATTCTTTTTACTACACATAGTATTTTTTCAAGGGATAAATCAATAGGAAATGCTCTAAGATAAATATTTTTAGAAGATATTTAAGAGCCCAATACCTAAGCAAGCCTGACAGGATATATTATTTTCCACCTGAAGTTTTATATAATTTCACCTTCCTCAGCAGCATGATGGGAGTGGATGAAAGCATTGTTTTCTCATCTGTTCTCATTTGGAATGCTCTTTGAGTGATATTGCAAGTTAATATTTCTGGGTTTTGTATCTTTATCTTCTTTTTTCTCATTTTTGACAGTGTCCTTTACTGAGGATGTCTCAATACCAACCTTTTCCAAAATGTCTGCTGTTAAGTTGGGGAAAGCTCACAGTTTGTCAGGCAAAGAGGCCTGTGAAAATAACCATGAAGACTTAACAAATATGCTGTCTGCTGTCAATTTACAAGGATGTAATTAGGGAGGGAGACTATATAACCTGCCCAAGATCACACACACACACACATTAAATTATGATGCTGACAGGACTGTCTGACAGTAGAACCTTATGTTCCAAGGTGGGATATTATTACGCAGTCTCTCTAGTGACCCATGTCTGTATTCTATTTTTAACTAGTATTATATCCATTTCTTTATTCCAAATATTAAATCATATATGCTCTCTATGTATCATATATACTAAATATAAATACAGGCTAAATCTAATATACACATTAAATATTTATGTACTACATGTAAATACATAATTCAATTAAAGACAAATTTTGGCAAACCTAATTTGGCTGGTAATAGTGTTGATCTTCCCATGTCAAACAGCCTTCACTGTTTTCATGAGAATAGGCCTAGTCTCCAGTCTTTTTTTTTTTTAAGATTTTTAATGTATTTATTCATGAGAGACAGAGAGAGGCAGAGACATAGGCAGTGGGAGGAGAAGCAGGCTCTATGCAGGAGTCCGATGTAGGACTTGATCCCAGAACTCCAGGATGACATCCTGAGCCAAAGGCAGACTCAACTGCTAAGCCACCTAGGTGTCCCTAGTATCCAGTCTTTTACCTTATGTATCTTTATCTGGAAGCAATCCTTTTTGGCTATAGCACTCTACAGAGGTGCCTCCCAGGAGCAGTCCTCAAGCAGTGCCTTTTCAGATCTGTTGAATAAACAGACCAATCCCTGTACCTCTTGGACTGTGTGGAAGTATGTCTGAGGTGTGGCATACTTTGCTGTCTGCTATAGACAACCCCCCCTTAGATTAAGCTCAGTTACCCACTATTATTTTCTGCCCTTCCCTAATTTACCTATTCACTTGGCAATGACTCATAAAAGCATCTCTGAAATAAAGTATATACATCTAAATCCTTGTATCAGCATCTTCTCAGGAAATTCAAACTATACTATGGCATAAAAATTTAAAATATAACTCTATGATACAAATATGATTTGTACTTTAACAGATAAAGTTTGAGAACGAATAATTAAAATACAATAAAGGCACTCAAAAATAGTTTAGTCATTATGGTGACAATACAAAATACACTTTGTGGCAAGAGGTCTTTCCAAAGATAAATAAGGACTTTTCTAAAGAATAAGGATTCCAATTTACTAAAAAAACCTGAAGTATTCTTAATTTCTGTAACATAACTTCAAAATAATAGATATAATAATTCTAAATCTGTCTAATTTAGTTTCAAAATAGATACGGCAAAAAATGAGAGAATTAAAAGGAGAAAGCAAAGGTCCATAATCATTGTGGAAGATGTTAAAATGTCTCATAATAATTGAGAAAATCAAAGTAGACCAGAAAACTAGTGCTCACTGATATAAACAATCTGAGTAACACAATTAAGAAATTGAATAACACATTAAGAAATTGTGTAACATTGCTATGAATACATAATTAAGAAACTTGACCTCATTTACACATATAGGACACAATATTGAACAGTGACAGGATTTATAATTTATAATTCTTTTGAAGTACACATTGAACAATATAAAAAAATGACCATATGCTGAGCCATAAAAAAGACTTTCAATAAATTTCAAAGGATTAATTTCATTCAGAGTATGTTCTCTAACTAGAATTAATTTCATTCAGAGTATGTTCTCTAGTGAGAGTGGAATCAAGCTAGACATTAATATAATAAAGAGAAAACCATAAAGATCCCAAATCTCTTAAGTTTCAAACAACAAATTTCTAAATAATTTATAAATTACAATATCTATAAAACACACAGGAATAAGAAATATTTTAAGCTAAATTATAGTAAGAGCACAACATATCAAAGCTTTGTTGGATGCATCTAAAACAATACTATAGTCAGAAATGTTTAATATTAAATCTCATACACTGAGGAAAAAAGGAAATTTGAAAATCAGTAAGATGTCTTTATATCAAAAAGTTAGAAAAGAACAGCAAACTTAACACAAAGTACAAAAAAATAATAATAAAGATAAGAACAAAGTCTATGTACTATATTCAAATATGGATCAGGGAAAATATAACAAAATCCAAAATTTGATTATTTAGAAAAATCAATAAAATGTATTCATTTCCAGCAAATTTGATCAAAAAAGAGGCAGAAAACTCTCATTTATATAAGAAAAAAATAAAAATTAGAAAAGAAAACTCATTGCTATTAGGATTGAAATAGCAGATATCACTGGAAAACTAGACATTTAGAAACATACTAAAATAACATCGTGATAAATTAAATGTCAATAATTTAACAATTTATATGGAATGACAAAAGCATAATTTGCCAAACTAATAGAAGAAGAAATACAAAATCTGAATACCCCTATTCTAAATCATTCTTGTAAATCTTTACTCAAAGAAGATTTCAGTCCTTGGTAGCTTGAGCAGTGAATTCTTTCAAATATTATTTTAAGAAATTACTTTGATCTTATGCAAATTCCACAGATAATAACAATAAAAAGAACATATTCCAAAACATTTTATGAAGTCAACATATGCCTAAAAAAGACAAGAGACAAAAATTTACTAATCAACCTCTGTCACAAACAGATGAAATTAACAAGTTAATATTCACAGCATATGAAATTATATCCTAATTGAATAGGGTTATTCCACTGAGCAAGTGGCTTCAAATAAGAAAATCAGTCAGTAATAACTCACCATATTAACAGAACATGGAGAGAAATCAAGCAATAATCTTAAAATCATATGATAACCTTCAATACCCAATCATGAAAGAACTGTTAGAACCCAGGAATAGAAAACGATCTCACTAAATTGGTAAAGTCTGTTTGAAAAATTTAGATTGGACATGGTCACATTAAAGTAAAATTACAAAAATAATACAAAGAAATAGTTCTCAGGCTACCAATCCCTTCATGTTGCTTTAGGGCCTCTGCATCTGAACATATATCTCAGTCAAGTTCCAGTTGAAGTGTCCATTTTGTTTATGCCTTGCCAATTTTTTTTTAAGATTTTAATTATTTATTCATGAGACACACACACAGAGAGGTAGAGACACAGGCAGAGGAAGAAGCAGGGAGCCGGAGGTGGGACTCTATCCAGGATCACGCCCTGAGCTGAAGGCAGACGGTCAACTGCTGAGCCACTCAGGCATCCCTGTCTTGCTATTTTATTATTTTGTTCTTTATGTTACCACATAATCTTCCTTGGTGAATACTGTGATGATCTCCCTTCAGGAATGAAGGACTTTCTCCTACAGTTGTTGGGACTGCTCTACCAGAAAGCCCTCAACTACTTGCCCATGAGAGGAACAACTTCAACTAAGGAGAGGTGCTTCAGCCAGGGTCAGCGCCATTCTGATGTGGCCATATCCAAGGACCAGCAAGCATGAATGGGTAAACACCATTCTCTCACTCTAACAAGTAACTACTATGAATCTTTTAAAGCTCAGAACTGCCGTGCAGTTGGCTGAGGCCTCCACTGAAACTATGTCAGAGCTTCTTTTTCAGTGCATTTGTCCTTCCTTGCCCACCCCTCCTCGGCATTCCCTGATATTCCCCCCATACACTATTCCCCATCTCAGAGCCACCTTCCTAGGAACCCAGACAGCTGCATCTTTTTTTTTTTTTGATATTTATTTATTTGAGAGAGGGAGAGCATGAGCAGAGGCTGGGCAGAGGGAGAGGTAGAAGCAGACTCCCCACCGAGAAGGGAGCTTAGGTGAGGCTCCATCCTGGGGCTCTGAGATCAAAACCTGAGTAGAAGGCAGACGCTAAACTGACTGAACTATCCAGGCACCCCTCATCTTTATTTTTTTTTGAATGGCTGCCTAACAATCCAAATAATTGAAGCACCCTATCTCTACCTCACACATTTGCATTTATTTTCCTTTCTAACACCAAGCACCCAACATCTTGTTGGGCACTGATTTAATATTCCTTTGTATTATTTTCTTAAAGTACATACCCAAGCATGAAATAGATAAATTATAGTACAAATACATTATATATCGTATATGTCAAATATAGATATTCACAAATGTATAATTTTCCAAATTTTAATATCCAGTCTTGTTAATATTTAAGAAATTCCAATATACTAGTTTAGCAGCTTTCTTAGACTGTCACATAATTAGATATTATAACTTATATTTAAAATTTGAGAGGGGGGACAGGACAAGATGATGGAAGAGTAGGGTCCCAGAGTCACCTGTCCCCACCAACTTACCTAGATAATTTTCAAATCATCCTGAAAACCTACAAATTTGGCCTGAGATTTAAAGAGAGAACAGCTAGAATGCTACAGAGAGAAGAGTTTGCACTTCTAACAAGGTAGGAAGACAGAAACAAACAAACAAATAAATAAATATAAAATATATTTTATATAAATATAAAATATTATATAAATATAAAGGGGCCCCGCGAGAAGCCGGGTTAAAGCCATTGGTAGAGCCTCCAGGAAAGGAAAGCCCAGTCCCAGAGAAAATCCACACCAGATTCTTCCCAGACATAAAGGCGCTCACAGGGAACTCGGGCAGGACCCCAGGAGGGGGAGGGCAGTGGAGCTTCCACGTTCCCGGGGTCACTAACAGAGAAAGTGCACCCTGGGGGAGAGGTGCCACAGACCGTGGGCCGAGCTCCGTAGAGGGCTGGAGCCTGTGCCCGGCAGGACCTCGGGAGAAACTCAGGTGGCGGCTCTGACTAGAGGGGGTTGCCGGGCCCCAGGAGCGGGATTCTATCCCCGCAGGCCCCAGATCCCAGGGAGCAGGGGACACAACCCAGGATCGTGTGCTCCTCCAAGACAGGGGGAGACTGGGAGGGCACAGGACACGGAGGACGATCTTGTCACTGGGCGCCCCCGAGCTGTGCAGATCAGCTCCCCTGCCCCTGGACCATCCAGGCCAGTGCGGACAGGGAGACTGTGGTAGTTACTGCGGGAACTGACTCCAAGGCTGGAGAGCTGGCTGCTGCCAGTATTGTTGTTCCTCCTGGTGTGCCTGGGACGGAGCAGGGCCACCAGGGAACATGGGCTTCATAGGATAAACAGCTCCCACTGAGCCTGGCACCTGGCCCGGGGCAGGCAGCTCTCCCAGTTGCACACACCTGAGAATCAGCATAGAAGGCCCCTCCCCCAGAACCAGCTGGAAAGACAGGGGAAGAGCAATTTTGACTGAGCAGCACTGGAAAGCTCCAGGGGATGTTGAGGGATTTACAGTATATAGAACCAGGGGTATATATACCCCTCCTTGTCTTTTTTTGTTTATTTGTTTTTTCTTTTTTTCTCTCTCTTTTTTTTCCTCCTTTTTCCAATACAACTCTTTTTTAGCCACTCTGCACTAAACAAAACGACTAGAAAGAAGAACTCACAACAAAAGAAGAAATCAGAAATAGAACTCTCTCTCACAGAGTTACAGAATTTGTATTACAATTTCAGGTCAGAAAGCAAAGTCAGAAGCACAATTATAAAATTACTCGTGGCTCTGGAAAAAAGCATAAAGCATTTAAGAGACTTCATGACTGCAGAATGTAGATTTAATCAGGACAAAATTAAAAATCAATTAAATAAGATGCAATCCTAATTGGAGGTCCTAACAATGAGAGTTAATGAGGTAGTAGAAAGAGTGAGTGACAGAAGACAAGGTGATGGCAAGGATAGAAGCTGAGGAAAAAAGAGAAAAAAAGTTAAAAGACAATGAGGAAAGGATAAGGGAAATAAAGACAGCCTCAGAAGGAAAAATCTAAGTTTAATTGGAGTTCCAGAGGGCGCCGAAAGGGACAGAGGACCAGAAAGCATATTTGAACAAATCATAGCTGAACTTCCCTAACTTGGGAAGGGAAACAGGCATTCAAATCCAGGAGATAGAGAGGTCCCCCCCTAAAATCAATAAAAACCACTCACCACGTGGACATTTAATAGTGAAACTTGCAAATTCCAAAGATAAAGAGAAAATCCTTAAAGCAACAAGAGACAAAAGATCCCTAACTTATATGGGAAGAAGTATTAGATTAACAGAAGACCTCTCCACAGAGACCTGGGAGGCCAGAAAGGGCTGGCAGGATATATTCAGGGTCCTAAATGAGAAGAACATGCAGCCAAGAATAGTTTATCCAGCAAGGCTCTCATTCAGAATAGAAGGAGAGATAAAGAGCTTCCAAGACAGGCAGACACTGAAAGAATATGTGACCTCCAAACCAGCTCTGCAGGAAATATTAAGGGGGATTCTGTAAAAGAAAGAGGAAGTCCAAAGAAATAATCCACAAAAACAGGGACTGAACACTTCTGAAAGAAATTGAGGAAGACACCAAGAGATGGAAAAATATTCCATGCTCATGGATTGGCAGAATTAATATTGTGAAAATGTCAATGTTACCCAGGGCAATATACACGTTTAATGCAATCCCTATCAAAATACCATGGACTTTCTTCAGAGAGTTAGAACAAATTATTTTAAGATTTGTGTGCAATCAGAAAAGGCCCCGAATAGCCAGGGGAATTTTGAAAAAGAAAACCTTAGCTGGGGGCATCACAATGCCAGATTTCAGGTTGTACTACAAAGCTGTGGTCATCAAGACAGTGTGGTCCTGGCACAAAAACAGACACATAGATCAGTGGAACAGAATAGAGAATCCAGAAGTGGACCCTGAACTTTATGGGCAACTAATATTCGATAAAGGAGGAAAGACTATCCATTGGAAGAAAGACAGTCTCTTCAATAAATGGTGCTGGGAAAATTGGACATCCACATGCAGAAGAATGAAACTAGACCACTCTCTTTCACCATACACAAAGATAAACTCAAAATGGATGAAAGATCTAAATGTGAGACAAGATTCCATCAAAATCCTAGAGAAGAACACAGGCAACACCCTTTTTGAACTCGGCCATAGTAACTTCTTGCAAGATACATCCACGAAGGCAAAAGAAACAAAAGCAAAAATGAACTATTGGGACTTCATCAGGATAAGAAGCTTTTGCACAGCAAAGGATACAGTCAACAAAACTCAAAGACAACCTACAGAATGGGAGAAGATATTTGCAAATGACGTATCAGATAAAGGGCTAGTTTCCAAGATCTATAAAGAACTTATTAAACTCAACACCAAAGAAACAAACAATCCAATCATGAAATGGGCAAAAGACATGAACAGAAATCTCACAGAGGAAGACATAGACATGGCCAACATGCATATGAGAAAATGCTCTGCATCACTTGCCATCAGGGAAATACAAATCAAAACCACAATGAGATACCACCTCACACCAGTGAGAATGGGGAAAAGTAACAAGGCAGGAAACTACAAATGTTGGAGAGGATGCGGAGAAAAGGGAACCCTCATACACTGTTGGTGGGAATGTGAACGGGTGCAGCCACTCTGGAAAACTGTGTGGAGGTTCCTCAAACAGTTAAAAATATACCTGCCCTACGACCCAGCAATTGCACTGTTGGGGATTTACCCCAAAGATGTAGATGCAATGAAACGCCGGACACCTGCACCACGATGTTTATAGCAGCAATGGCCACGATAGCCAAACTGTGGAAGGAGCCTCGGTGTCCAACGAAAGATGAATGGATAAAGAAGATGTGGTTTATGTATACAATGGAATATTACTCAGCTATTAGAAATGACAAATACCCACCATTTCCTTCAACGTGGATGGAACTGGAGGGTATTATGCTGAGTGAAGTAAGTCAGTCGGAGAAGGACAAACATTATATGTTCTCATTCATTTGGGGAATAATAATAATATATATAATAATAGAAAGGGAATATAAGGGAAGGGAGAAGAAATGTGTGGGAAATATCAGAAAGGGAGACAGAACGTAAAGACTGCTAACTCTGGGAAACGAACTAGGGGTGGTAGAAGGGGAGGAGGGCGGGAGGTGGGAGTGAATGGGTGATGGGCACTGGGGGTTATTCTGTATGTTAGTAAATTGAACACCAATAAAAAATAAATTAAAAAAAAAAACAGGGACTGAATAGGTATTACGATAACACTACATTCATATCTTTCAATAGTAACTCTGAACGTGAACGGGCTTAACGATCCCATCAAAAATCACCTGTTTCAGACTGGATAAAAAAGCAAAACCCATCTATTTGCGGTCTACAAGAGACTCATTTTAGACCTAAGGACACCTACAGTCTGAAAATGAAAGGTTGGAGAACCATTTACCATTCAAATGGTCCTGAAAGAAAGCAGGGGTAGCAATCCTCAAATCAGATAAAGTGTATCCCAAAGACAATAGTAAGAGATGAAGAGGGACACTATATCATACTTAAAGGATCTATCCAACAAGAAGACCTAACAAACATGACTATTTATGCCCCTAATGTGGGAGCTGCCAAGTATATCAATCAATTAATAATCAAAGTTAAGACATACTTAGATAATAATACACCTATACTGGGAGACTTCAACACTGCACTTCCTGCAAATGACAGGGCTTCTAAGCACAACATCTCCAAAGAAATAAGAGCTTTAAATGATACACTGGACCAGATGATTTCACAGATATTTACAGAATTTTACATCCAAACACAACTGAATACACATTTTTCTCAAGTTCACATGGAACTTTCTAGAGAGTAGAGCACATACTGGGTCACAAATTAGGTCTTAACCGATACCAAAAGATTGGGATTGCCCCCTGCATATTTTCAGACCATAATGCTTTGAAACTTGAACTCAATCACAAGAAGAAATTTGGAAGAAATTCAAACACGTGGAGGTTAAAGACCAACCTGCTAAAAGATGAAAGGGTTAACCAGGAAACTAGAGAAGAATTAAAAAGATTCATGGAAATTAATGAGAATGAAGATACAATCGTTCAAAATCTGGGATACAGCAAAAGCAGTCCTAAGAGGGAAATACATCGCAATACAAGCATCCCTCAAAAAATTGGAAAAAACTCAATTACGCAAGCTAACCTTGCACCTGAAGGAACTGGAGAAAGAACTGCTGTTCTTTCTCTGCAAATAAAACCTACACGCAGCAGAAAAAGAGTGTTAATAAAGATTCGAGCAGAGCTCAATGAAATAGACACCAGAAGAACTGTAGAACAGATCAACAAAACCGAGAGTTGGTTCTTTGAAATAATTAATAAGATAGATAAACCATTAGCCAGCCTTATTAAAAACAAAAGAGAAAGACTCTAATAAAATCACGAATGAAAAAGGTGAGATCACAATAAATACCAAGGAAATACAAACTATTTTAAAAACATGTTATGAGCAGCTATACGCCAATAAATTAGGCAATCTAGAAGAAATGGACACATTTCTGGAAAACCACAAACTACCAAATTTGGAACAGGAAGAAATAGAAAACCTTAACAGGCCACTAACCAGGGAGGAAATTGAAGCAGTCATCAAAAACCTCTCAAGACCCAAATGTGCAGGGCCAGATGGCTTCCCTGGGGAATTCTATCAAACGTTTAAGGAAGAAACAATACCTATTCTCCTAAAGCTCTTCTGAAAGATGGAAAGGGATGGACTACTTCCAAACTAGTTCTATGAGGCCAGTATCACCTTAATTCCAAAACCAGACAAAGACCCCACCAAAAAGCAGAATTATAGACCAATATCCCTGATGAAAACATATGTAAAAATTCTCAGCAAGATGCTAGCCAATAGGATCCAAAAGAACATTAAGAAGACTATTCACCCTGACCAAGTGGGATTTATCCCCGTTTGCAAGGCTGGTTCAACACTCGTAATGCAATCAACGTGAGAGATCATATCAACAAGAGAAAAAACAAGAACCATATGATCCTCTCAATAGAAGCAGAGAAAGAATTTGACAAAATACAGCATCCATTCCTGATAAAAACTCTTCAGAGTGTAGGGATAGAGGGAACATTCCTCAGCATCTTAAAAGCCATCTATGAAAAGTCCACAGCATATATCATTCTCAATGGGGATGATATTGATGAAACACTAGGAGCCTTTCCGCTAAGATCAGGAACACAACAGGGACGTCCACTCTCACCACTAATATTCAACATAGTACTAGAAATCCTAGCCCCAGCAATCAGGCAACAAAAAGAAAAAAAAAAGCATTCAAATTGGCAAAAAAAAAAAAAGTCAAACTCCCCCTCTTTGCAGATGACATGATACTGTACATAGAAAACCCAAAAGACTCCACCCCAAGATTGCTAGAACTCATACAGCAATTTGGCAGTGTGGCAGGATACAAAATCAATGTCCTGAAATCAGTGGTATTTCTATACACTAATAATGAGACTGAAGAAAGAGAAATTAAGGAGTCATTCCTATTTACAACTACACCCAAAAGCATAAGATACCTAGGAATAACCTAACCAAAGAGGTAAAGGATCTATACCCTAAAAACTACAGAACACTTCTGAAAGAAATTGAGGAAGACACAAAGAGATGGAAAAATATTCCATGCTCATGGATTGGAAGAATTAATATTGTGAAAATGTCAATGCTACCCAGGGCAATGTACACGTTTAATGCAATCCCTATCAAAATACCATGGACTTTCTTCAGAGAGTTGGAACAAATCATCTTAAGATTTGTGTGGAATCAGAAAAGACCCCGAATAGCCAGGGGAATATTGAAAAAGAAAACCAGAGCCAGGAGCATCACAACGCCAGATTTCAGGTTACTACAAAGCCGTGGTCATCAAGACAGTGTGGTACTGGCACAAAAACAGACACATAGATCAATGGAACAGAATAGAGAATCCACAAATGGGCCCTCAACTCTATGGTCAACCAATATTTGACAAAGCAGGAAAGACTATTCACTGGAGAAAGGACAGTCTCTTCAATAAATGATGCTGGGGAAATTGGACAGCCACGTGCAGAAGAATGAAACTTGACCATTCTCTTACACCAGACACATAGATAAGCTCAAAATGGATAAAAAATCTAAAGGTGAGACAAGAATCCATCAAAATCTTAGAAGAGAACAGAGGCAGAACCCTTTTTGGACTTGATCACAGCAACTTCTTGCAAGATACATCTATGAAGGCAAGGGAAACAAAAGCAAAAATGAATTATTGGGACTTATGCAAGATAAAAAGCTTCTGCCCAGCAAACGAAACAGTCAACAAAAGTAAAAGACAACCTACAGAATGGGAGAAGATATTTGCAAATGACCTATCAGATAAAGGGCTAGTTTCCAAGATCTATAAAGAACTTATTAAACTCAACACCAAAGAAACAAACAATCCAATCATGAAATGGGCAAAAGACATGAAGAGAAATCTCACAGAGGAAGACATAGACATGGCCAACACGCACATGAGAAAATGCTCTGCATCACTTGCCATCAGGACAATACAAATCAAAACCACCATAAGATACCACCTCACACCAGTGAGAATGGGGAACATTAACAAGACAGGAAACAGCAAATGTTGGAGAGGATGTGGAGAAAGGGGAACCCTCTTACACTATTGGTGGGAATGTGAACTGGTGCAGCCACTCTGGAAAACTGTGTGGAGGTTCCTCAAAGAGTTAAAAATAGACCTGCCCTACGACCCAGCAATTACACTGCTGGGGATTCACCCCAAAGATACAGATGCAGTGAAACGCCGGGACACCTGTACCCCAATGTTTATAGCAGCAATGTCCACAATAGCCAAACTGTTCCCAGAGTTAGGACAAACATTATATGGTCTCATTCATTTGGGAAATATAAAAAATAGTGAAAGGGAATAAAGGGGAAAGGAAAGAAAATGAGTGGGAAATATCAGTGAGGGTTTCAGAACATGAGAGACACTTAACTCTGGGAAACGAACAAGGTGTGGTGGAAAGGGAGGTTGATGGTGGGTTGGGGTGACTGTGTGATGGGCACTGAGGGGGGCACTTGACGGATGAGCACTGGGTGCTATGCTATATGTTGGCAAATTGAACTCCAATAAAAACAAATAGACAAATAAAAAAGTGTTAACTGTCAAAAAAATAAATAAAATTTGAGAGAAAGTGGAGTCTCATTTGAAATTTTTTAACTGGTAATATTGATTTTTTTAAACATTTATCAAATCCTTAGCAAAGTACATAGGATAAAAACAAAGGCTATGTAAATCTTATATCTATGTAATGTTTTTATTAAGTTTTTTTAAAAAGAGCTTATTAGTATGTAGTATTTAATGTAGCTGTTTTTCTAGGAATAAATGATATATAACTTCCATAATTAATTTAGAAATGTTTAATAGCATGAATTTATTTTTTTCATTTAAATTACTAGCATCCTGATGTAATAAATATAGTATTTATTAAAAATAATTTTCATGTGAATATGTATATATTTGGAAGCATATATGTATTAATTTAAGTTTTCATAACCCAATTTATCTATATCAATGAGAGTATAAATACCCACTTTGTAACATAGATATGGTGACTAAGTTTGTTAAGCACCTAGTATAATATCTGGTCTGTAATTGCATTTTGTAGAAAAAGTAAAGGCTCTTGGCCATACTTGTTGGACAAAATGAAAAGGAACAAACATAGAGTATGAGAAAACAATCATAAAATGATCCTTGACAGAGCAAGGAAGTAGTTCTGAATAAGAGGTAATGAACAACATCCAGAAAATGTGTGCACTAAAGACTTTCTAAAAGAGAGAGTTTTCTGTAGGCTGTGGGTCTTGGGGAAACTAGTTATATGTGTTTGCTTATGTAAGACTTTGCAAAGATCAAGTGCTAAGGACCTAAGCAAGAGAATGTTAGTACTGTAGATCCCCACCAGGCCACAGGCCTGAGGATCCAAATAGATGTAAGGGAACACATAAAGTTCGGGCTTGTGGCACAGTGAGACTGTCACGGTAATGGGGCAGTACCTTGAGTACAAGTAGACACTCAGACTTAATGGTACTTGGTGATAATTAATTGGAGGAATAGTATAACTAGATGATTTACATATAAATTCTAGTTAAAGAGTACCTGGGGGAAAAATATTCATATTTTAGCATTTGGGTTCATAATAGCATGTCAAGGTATTTAATAGTGAATAATAATTCAAATATAATTAATTTGAGAATATCTATTCTGAAGTGAGAAACCACTCAGAAAATTAGACATGACCCACTCCAGAAGAGGTCAAATAATCAATATACAAAAAAAAAAAAACCTTGTAAAAATGTGTTTTCAAATAATAGCATTTTAACTCATCAAATAAGTAGCTGAATGTTAGAGATTTTTAAAATCTAAATCTAAAGTCACATAGACTTATAAAATATCTTCCTTGGAATCATACACTAATCTGCATTTGTATTATTTTATAATATCCATGTATTAAAATCAATGCATATTTTTGAGGAGTTATATGGAGACATGCAGCAATGAACTAAAAACAAACAGTGCCTATGTTGATGTGTGGGTGTTAGAATGGGATGATTGGAGCACATATTATAGCTTGTCTATGGGAAAATTCTAGGAGCAATAAAAGGTTGAATATATGGGAAAAGGAGAAAGTATAACTTGGAGGGGCATAGAAACTACAGGGGGTTTTAGAGTCAAAAGCAATTGTGTAAGAATTAGCCATAAATAGGAGAAGAGAATGTCCTCCATGGACTCCATTCTCCATAGAAAATAGGCCAAGCAAAGCACAGAAGTCTGGAGTTATTATAAGTGAATTATTCTGAGAGTGTCTGTTCTCTACAGTCTAATCTATGAGCCTTGTACAAATTAGTAGACTTCTGAATAAATGAAAGAATGAATTTTAAAACTAAATTGCCCACATAAAATATTCTTTTAACAGTGAAAATGAAAGCACATGGCTGATTAGCGAAATCATTGATTATGTGTGAAGAATTAATATCTGTTAGTTTGTGAAAATGACTCATAATTAAAGGACAAAGTCTATAAAAATACTAAGTATGTGATGAAGTTTCTATTAGTGTTTGAATTATAAAACTCCTGGAAATTTTATGTCATTGTAATTAATCCCAAACTGTTCCAAAAATAAGGGAATGTCAAATCCTCCATTTATTCTTAAACTGTTATAGGTGATTCATTAAGAACATTTTGTGTTCACTTTCAGTGCCACTTAGATCATGATAATCAAAATTTGTTGCAGCTAAGCTAGATGACATGGCCATTTGCGGGATGTTCTGGTTACTTGTATGTAGCAGGGATACATAATCTGAAATTTCTGACCCTTTATAATATCTGTGGATGTCATGGCACACCAAACTGAACAAAGCTGACGTTCAATATAATTTGGCTAGTGGAGGAGGAGCTTGATTTATGGTTGGGTATTGAATGGGCCAGAGCATTCACACTTCGGTGACTGGATGAGAAAGCACAAGGTAAGCCCTCTGGGCTCAGAGGGTCATACACAAAAAATAAAATGTGATTAACTGTGTAAATCTGAAGTTATTTAGTATTTGGAAACACACAGGTAATGGAGATATATGTGTGTGGTTTGATTCCCAGTTCCTACCCGACACTTTGCTTGTGACATTGGTCAAATCATTCAGCCTTTCCAAGCTTCCACTCTCCTTTCTGTAAAATAAAGATTAATAGAGCCTCTTGCAATACTGATAGAAATATTAGAAACAATATATTTAAGGCATTTATAAACAGCGTGAAATATGGTGTAAATTTTATAAATCATAGACACCATTAGGAATAGTAGCATTAATAACCTAATTCTTTTCAATTAATGATGAAGAGGATATAACAGTTCATTCCTAGCAGTTTTAGCTGCCCTTTCTTAAGGAAGATTCCTGCTCAGTCACCAATAAAAATACCTAGTCAGCTTTCACTTTTAAATTTGAATTTCTTTATATTTAAAGTTGAAAACAAACAATAAAATATGTAACAGTGTCTTCCCTGTGTGCTCACTCCTATGTATGAACACCAGATGCACTACATTCCCTAGGACAATATAATTACTGTTATGTAATTATACTGTTATATCGTTATATATATATCATATATATTATTATAAAATAATAATTTTAGAAGACTGATTTTAGCCTCATCTACTATGTGACTAGAAGTAATTGATGCTGTTTAATGGTTCAGTCCCTGGCTTAGTGGCCTTTTCATAATTTAGGAATAAGCTAATAAAATGAAGATTAGCCTGAGACATAAGGGTGAAGGATCCTACATCCAAAAAATATTGGTATGGACAGATGCCCCCCTGTAACATCTCACTTTGAAATAATTCAAAAATGCGGAGGACAGAATATTAATCATGCTCTACTTCAGGTAAAATTTTAGAATACAAAAAATTAAAGTTTTCAATGGCACTTTACCTTAGGTTATCTTCAAAATTAAACAAGATGAACTATTTTCTCTGATTGTATCAGAGATACAAAGATATATTTGATATCATTTGAAAAACAATGATATCTTTGAAAAACACTCACACATTCAAATATTTTAAAATTTACTTATCAGGGTACAGTTGAAAGAAAAGTCAAATAGGTCAATAGAACAGGATAGAGTCCAGAAATAGACATCCATAACTATAGTCAACTGGTCTTTGACAAAGGATAAAAGAAATACAATAGAGCAAAGGTAGTCTTTTCAAAATATGATGCTGGAACAACTGGACATCCATGCACACAAAAATGAATCTAGACAGATCTAACAAAAATTAACAAAAACTGACTCAAAATGGATCATAAACCCAAGTGTGAAACATGAAACTATATGACTCCTGGAAGACAATCAAGAGAAAACCTAGATAACCATTAGTATATTGCTATCATTTTAAAAAAGATATTAAAGGAATAATTCATGAAAGAAATAATAAGATGGACTTCATAAAAATTAAAAACTTCTCTGTGAAAAATAATACCAAGAGAATCAGAAGACAAGTTACAGATTGGGAGAAAATATTTATGAAAGACATCTGACATGGGACTGTTTTCTAAAATATACAAAGAACTCTTAAAATTCAACAATAGGGAAACAAACAACTTGATTAAAATGAGCCAAAGACTAACAGACACTTTGCCAAGGAAGATATACAGATGGCCAATAGGCATATTAAAAGCTGCTCCACATCATGTCATCCAGGAATTGCAAATTAAAGCAATGAGATACCACTACACACCTGTTAGAATGACCAAAATCCAAAACACTAACAATACCAAATGCTGGTGAGGATGTGAAGCAACAGGAACTTTAATTCATTGATGGTGGGAATGAAACACTGTACAGTCATTTTTGAAGACAGTTTGCCTATTTCTTATGAAAATAAACATATTCTCGCCATATGATCCAAGGGGCATGCTTTTTGATATTTACCAAGTGAATAGAAAACTTATGTCCACATAAAAACCTGTACATGGAAAAAGAAAACCTGTACATGGGTGTTTATAGCAGTTTTATTCATAATTGCCTAAACTTTGAAGCAACCAAGACATTCTTCAGTAGAAGAATGAATAAACTATGGTACATTCATACAATGGGATATTTTTAAAAAGTAATTATCTATGAAAGACAGAGAAAGAGGCAGAGACAGAGGCAGAGGGAAAAGCAGACTTCCTATGGGGAGCCCGATGCGGGACTAGATCCCAGGACCCCAGAGTCACACCCTGAGCCGGAGGCAGATGCTCAACCACTGAGCCACCCAAGTGTCCCATAGAATGGAATATTACTCAATACTAAAAAGAAATAAACTATAAAGCCATAAAAACATGGTGTTACCTTAAATTCATTAGTACATGAATGAAGCCAATCTGGATAGGCTACATACTGTGTGATTCCAGCTATATGATATTCTGGAAAAGGCAGAACACTGGAAGCAATAAAAGATTAGTGATTACCACTACAATAATTGTGCCAATGATAAGCATTAAACCATCTAAGTCCTTTATTGTATTATAGTTAACCACTCTCAGGATCCTGCCTACAAGTATCTCCCTCCCAGAAACTAGGAAAACCTTATTCTAAATAGAAGACTATCACAGCTCTGCAAAGAATACCACCATGTGATGTCTCTTGAGTAAAGACAACACATGATTTCCTTTGGGGAATTGCACTGGAAAACTTTTGAGCTTGTTTGTCAGTCCTTGTGCCAACAATAACTATGCCTTCTCAGTCGGTAAGAAACATACATTTGCATCATGCCCCATACGCAGCATAACAACTAATTAGACTCAACCCAAATTAAAGTCCTTTCCCTGGGAAATTAAATTAGAACTAACAGACCAGATGCAGCTTGAGCTGTTCTCCTTAATGGACATATGACTGACTTCTGCTCTGGCAACTGTGTGGTGGGCAAAGTCATCCGCCATAGAAAGTGGACACCACACATGGAGGCAGTACACCATGTGTCCCTGACTCTGATTTCCCACTTCTAGTCTTTCTCTGAATTCTTGCTGCATTCATTAAGTCATCCTTTTATTTGTATAATGAAGTTTCTGGTCTTGATTTTGCCATTTCTGTTGTTTACATTGGGGGGTATTCTAATCAAGAAATAAGCTGATCACTTATAGAGCACAGAGGAGATCAAAGCTAACTCCACTAAAAAAAAAAAAAAAATGGTCTAGGATTTGAAATTGGGCAAGATATCGAAATTGGAAATTCCTGGGCTGAGATGGAAACATTCTAAAATGGGAACAGAGTCTATTCAGGCAGAGGAGGGGGAATTTGTGGGGGCTTTGGGGGCAGTGATTACTCAGAGATGGGGGTATATGGTATGGAGAACAGTGAGATAAGGAAAGCTGAAGCCAAACAACAACAACAACAAAAATCAAAAGTTCAGTAAAATAAGCTTTTAGTTTGTTATCCATGGGGATCCACCAACGTTTGTGGTCATAGCCAGAAAAAAATTATCTTTCAAAATTTTCCACTAATTATTTACTTGCATATTATTCCCTCTATCTTTCCCCTCATTTTTAATTTTTTTAAGATTTTATTTATTTAATCATGAGAGACACACACAGAGAGAGAGGCAGAGACACAGGCAGAGGGAGAAGCAGGCTCCAGGCAGGGAGCCCGATGTGGGACTCGATCCCGAGACCCCAGGATCACGCCCTGGGCTGCAGATGGCGCTAAACCGCTCTGCCACCGGGGCTGCCCTCCCCTCATTTTTTAAAATCCATCTCCACGACTGGGATCTTGAAACTTGAATATAATTCAGAACTACTTTGGAAATGCAAATTGCGGGATGGATTTTATAACCATAATCCTACTATTATCATGCAGTGTGACAGCAAGTCATTTATTAATAATGACTAGACTATTTGAACTTTCCCCCTCTATTTATCCTATTTTATAAACAACAAACTACATCTCAGAATAGAAGAGTGATTCGTCCTAGACCTTTCAACAAGAAAGTTTTAAAGTGTAGAGACAGGGTTGCCTGGGTGGATCATTGGTTAAGCGTCTACCTTTGGCTCAGGGCATGATGCCGGAGTTGAGGGATCGAGTCCTATAATGAGCTCCCGGCATGAAGCCTGCTTCTCCCTCTCCCTGTGTCTCTGCCTTCTCTCTGTATCCCTCAAGAATAAATAAATAAAACTTTTTAATTAAAAAAAAGTGTAGAGACAGACTCACTCTTACAACCTCATTAGGAGTTACAGAACCGGCTTCATAGAGGAGCTCGGGTTGTTTAGGCTGTAAAGAGAAAAGATAATCACACAGATTGAGAGAAGGATGTAGGTACCACATGGAGCCGTAGGCCAGGAATGAGAACGTCAGGTCCCAGGTTCTCTTTGTCGCTAACCAGCTATGTTGCTTGCGAAAGAGCAAATAATCTGTCTGAGCCTGATTTCCTCATCCATAAAATGGAACTTCTTCTTTCGGTTAATTTGGTTGAGTACTTGAAGGGATTAAATGTCATCATAAAGGAAAAGCATTGTATGGCCAAAAACCTCACAGGAGGATAACTGAAATGAACCTATTGGACTATAGAATATGTTTATTATGGAAGAAAAGTGAGGAGCAGAGGGAAATAAGGTTGAAAAATTTGTTGGGGCCAGCGCCTCATGGTGTGAAAGCCGAAAGGATAAGACCTTTGAAAATCTGTCAGCACCTGGCAAGAGATCTGAGAAGCTTGTTTTCATTGCCTCAACCCACAGGAGGCTCCCTTCATACTGAACTCCTACCTGTATTTTACAAAATGACCAGGGTTTGCTCATAATTGTTCTAATTACTTCGTTTGGGCTTTTTAAATCTCCTGACTCAGATTATAAACACTTAGATCCTGCTGTAGTATGTTTAATACACTCCAAATTAGCAAATATGTAAATTAACCTGAGCACAATTTTAGGATGTACAAGGTGTTAATAAGTATACAATTTGAGATGAGTACATTCCACATGCATCTCTGGAATCTGAATCATGGTATTATAATAGTCCATTTGGTTATCAAGCAGACTGGCTAAGTATTCTAGGAAGATTAAAAGAATAAGCAGGCTTATTTAGGTCAGGAAGTAAACAGTTCCTAAGTGGTTTCGTAGCAGCTTTTATAAGTTCACATGGCACTCTAAGGTTTAATTGACAGTTGCAAGGTATAATAAGCTTTGGAAAGATGTAGGTCAGAATGCCAGAGTGTGTTTAGCTTGTCTTGAAAATTTCTATGTATCTACTCAAAACAAAAACAAAAACAAAAACAAAAACAAACCCTGCAGCTCAGCTCCCCTTAGTTTATTCTTAATGTTCTGGAAATAGCATTTAGTGTTCCTATAACTTTATATTCTTTCTAATGTAAATATTTGTATGAAAGACATTAAAAAATCATAGAAGTAAGGTCCTTAATCAATAACAGAGTTTGTCCTTTTGCTATAAGGAGTAAATGCACCACACGTGGCTAGCAAAGGCTGGAACGCATTCTGTTCTTCCGTATGTCTCACTTTCCTGAGAAGCACCTTCACAAACAATGAAAGGAGATGATTTTTTTACAGCTCAACTGTCCCCAACTGCTCCCCACCCCAATGTTCCTGTGACTCTGGAAGAACATCACTTCCCACACGATAGGGATAAACCTGTCCAGGCACCATCTGTGGAGAGACTACAGGGGACTTATAAATTAGATTATTCTAAAATGACTGAGTGCACAGTATGTGGTTTGTGCATGACTGTATATATAGTCATACCTTGGTTGATTGCACTTTGCAGAGATTGCATTTTTTTGAAGGTGTGTAAGAACACTGCATGGAGCAGGAACATTGGCAGCGTTTTCTTTTTTTTTTTTTTATAAATTTATTTTTTATTGGTGTTCAATTTGCCAACATATAGAATAACACCCAGTGCTCATCTCATCAAGTGGCACCATTTTTCTAATAACATTTGCTCACTTCATTTCTCTGTGTCACATTTGGTAACTCTTGCAATATTTAATACTTTTTAGATATTATTATATTTGTCACCATGATCTATGATCAATGATTATGACTCACTGAAAGTTCAGATGATGGTTACCATTTTTTACAATAAATTATTTTAACTAAGGTATATACATTTTAAAAAGCACATCCACTTTTAATGCATCAGTTTGCACACTTAATAGACTACACTAGGAAACCAGAAAATCTATTTGACTTACTTCATTCTAATATTCACTTTACTGCAGGGGTCTGGAACCTAGCCCACAATGTCTCAGGGATACATGCACCTGTAGTTACTTAGTATAATGCATCAACATTTATATGCTATAACCTATTGAAAATAGGCAATAAGGTAGTAATTCTTGTTTCATCCAATTCAGGACCTTTAGAAACTTTTAGAGGTGTTTGTCAAACCTCTATTTTCCCCTGTTGTGTGCAGTAACGCGGTCACATCATGGCCTCAGTCTTATATTCTCTGCAGAGGATCCTCAATTGCTCTGCCTGCAAATGTTCTAGATACACATTTATAAATAGAGTCCCCATCATCTATTTCTGCTTGTTGGCATGTGTGTTATTATGATTCCCACTCCTAGTCCACCTAATTAGCTATAAATAGATCTTTGCAATGATCTCTAGTATATGCACTGAGAAAAAGCCATTGGTATCTGCAAAACAAGTAGAAATGGCTTCTCCCTTTGGCTACTCTACATTGTATCAATGCAAAGTGTTTCAGAGGTTACTCAGTTAGAGAAACAAGATCCCTGTAAGTGGAGCTTTGCTAAAGAGGTACCTTTCCTTGATACCTACAGGCAAACATAACACATTATCCATTTTGTTTCTAACATACATTATACAGTCATTGTTATAATTTCATTTAGACTGTAAGTTTTCATAGACAAGAAACCATAATTTAATTTCTATTTTAGTGGATCGACATGTAACAGTAATTCAATGAATTTTTGTTTTTTAACTCATTCTTATGCTGCATTCATCACATACAGTGACAGATTGTATGTTAGACGCTAGGGAAACAACCAAGAACAAGCCAGAATTGCACTCTGTGTTTGCAGAACTTACATTTTTTTGCAGGGGAGAGAGTTGAAAACAGCAAACTGAAAAGTGAGGGAAAAAAATTAATTCAGTAAAGAAAAAAATGTCTGAGACAAGGAATGAAAGAGACGGAGAAACTGTCTCTGTAGGATACCCTCCAGTAGAAAACTAAGGAAATGAAGAGTGGGAGAAAAGCATCCCAAGAAAAGGGGACAATACATGTAGAGCCCTTATTCAGAAAGTAAAAGAAATAATGCATGTATAGATAAATGGATGCATAACCTTAATCCACCTCCTACAAACCATATATATATTTGAGACTAAGTGTTTTATATGAAAAATTCTTTCCCCTTGCATGGAAGGAAATTTTGTTAGGTAATGTTCTAGGTCTAAATATTGGTCATTACCCTTGAACATAGCATTCTTCAGTTTTGCATTTCATGTGGTTTAATGAAGCCACTCCTGGATGCAAATGCAAAGCTCAGCAAGAAAGGCACTGCTGGGTAGTAATGCAGGCCCTGATTACAAGGAATTAATTACTCAGTAGCAGGGCCATGATCACAGGGAACATCCCAGGGCTGTGTATACACCAGGTCACATCTGCAAACTGCAATCTAAAGAAAAATCTTATTCTTTACTTTTAAGAAATTGGGCTATATTTGGAAATATTTCCTATACCTGGGTTTACAAAGTATTTAAGTGTTCTGTTTTGGAACACTCAGTATAAAGTCACAGTTAAGTAACATAGTAGAGTGGTTAAGTATGAGCTTTGGCATCAGCCTTCCTGGGTTCAAATCCAGACCTTCTGATGCCTCTGCTATGTGGCCTGAGGCAAGTTGCTTTGCCTCTCTGTGTCAGTTTCCCCGAGCCTGTAGGTGCTCTTTCTTCCCTCTACCCACTCTCTGTCATCCACCGTTCCCCTTACACTTGGTATCACTTAAAGTGATAACTTTAATCTCAGTATGAATGAGAAGTTTTGCTCATGGGGGTTTGCAAAGATCAAATAAGTTAATGTTGAGAGACAACTAGCACAATGCCTTGCTTTGTGTGGGCTATAACAATAATAACATTCATTATTTGAATTTCATTCTTTCATTGAGCCCCAATATTCATCTTTTAAAACTTTTTATTAATTTCTTTTAAACCTGCATGTGATAGTCAATTTCACTAGATTATTTGTGAGTCAGTTGCACCTGAGCTCTGTACTTTGTATCGAGAGCAATTGTGCTTCAGTTTCTCTCCTATATGACAGCCCTCCAAACGGGTGAAGCCAGCTTGTGAGGTTTTGAATCCAAATGAAGATATTCCTTAGGCTGTTTTATATCTACATTTATTCCAAAGTGTTTTCATGTTCATTCATCCCTCATAAAATCAATAATTTGGTGATGACATTTTTCAGTGTAGCTGTGCTTCTCTGTGGAGTAATAATCTAAAAATACTGGCAGGAACTGGGAACAAATACAGAGCTTTTTTAGTGGTAGGATCCTCCACACACTGACAATGGCAGATACAGCCCAGCTTGTCTCCAGAACAGTTCTGATAGCTGGGCAATCAGCAGGGCTGTCACCATGAGGCTTTGCAGTGGTGGGCTGTAGCATTTCCTAATGGCAGAAGGCTCTCAGTGCTCAGAAACCATTGGTAGGCTTTTGCAATACTAACACAGCGCATGCACTAACACCTCACCCATATGACCAGCTGCCTATTTGAAATGCAGTTGGAAATTGAGAAGTTAAAAAAAGTGTTAAAAATAAAAATTCAGACCATAAAATAAGTAAAGTAAGTTATTACTTTACTGAGAAAGTGTTACAAGGAGAGTTTTGTCTGGCTCTATGTGGATTTCTGTGTTACCTAATTCTGATAATATTTAAAGGATTAAAATGTTTAAGCTTAAAACATACTAGTTTATGTTCTATGATGGCAAAATTTAAAAAATTTCTTTGATTTAAGGAGTCAGAGAAATATGAAAAAATGTTGGAAAAATTTATTAGAAAACTTAATTGGATTATGCTTTCCTTGTTGTTAGGTTTCTGAGGTTAAAGGGCAAAACGTCTGTTAATTCTGAGAAACATGGCATTTTAGGAAGTATTATTCCCAGAGAACATCAAATGTTTTTTTTATTATGTATGTATATATATATTTATTTATTATTCCTGCAAATGGGTCTTGGCTTTGGGAAAATAGTTTATAAAATATATAAAATATTATAACTTTTCCCATAAGATAGAGTTGAATGTACCATAGTTTAATATTTTATAATATTAATAAATTATCATATTAATAAAATATTAACATCTCTCGAGACTAAGAAAACCCCTATATTTGAGACATTTCATTTAAAATCTTTTTGTAAATATTAATACTGCTATAAGCTTTAAATGAATCCATTTTTAATTGGGTCATAATCAGGAAGCAAGTTTGAGATCCTAGATTTTGAAGCAACAACAGTAAAACAAAGAATCCAAAGCGTTGCCAAATCTTCATTTTATAGTGATTTTGTCATGTCTGAATCTGGATATTTAAGATATCCAATAATCATTATGTCTGATTTTTTAAGTATGGTAAGAATTTAATAGAATCTTAAAATATCCTCATGGACACAAGTTCATATATCAAAAGTGGGAACATTAAAATTAAATTTCAATTAATTTATCGGTTTATATCAAATGATAAAATTATATCCATATTTTGAAATAAGAAATTACTATTGAACAAATGGCTCCTTCTAGTCATAAACATACTTAACCCTTGTCTACAAAGAATTAATATGTTCTTTATCTTTTTCTAAATATATTTTATTTAAATTCAATTTGCCAACATATAACAGCCAGTGTTCATCTCATCAGGTGCCCTCCTTAGTGCCTGTCATGTTCTTAATTCTCATGTCTCCTTCTTCCTGCCTTTTCTTCTTCCCTTGCCTCACACACAATGATGATTCATGGATTTTGGTGCACAGGTTTTCCATTTCTTGAAAATTCATTCTTAATTATTTTACCATTTTTGATGCTATTGTAAATAGAATTGTCTTCTTTATTTAAATTTTGGATTGTTCATTGCTAGTATGTAAAAATACGATTGTATTTTGACCAACTGTTCTGCATGTTTGCTTAACTTATTTTTTGGCTCTAATAGATTTCATGGGTGTGTGTGAGCGAGCCTTGGATTTTATATGTACAACATCATGTCATCTGCAAGTAGAGATAGTTTTATTTCTATCTTTCCAATCAGTGGCATCAGCTTTAGTTCTTTTTACAAACAGTCTCTCTGTCCCTGTCTTGGTTTTGTAGCATTAACATATATCATACATACTTCTATCATAATATCTTTAACAATTACACTACTTATTTACACATTTATCCTAGCAACCCAAATTGCATAACACATCAGACATTTAGTAATATCTATTATATGGTTGAATACTTGAATATCTAATGTTTTACCTTTGCATGATATAAAAATATAATACATTTGTGTTTTACAGTATACATCAAGTAAGTATGAATAACTTCTTGCCAGTTTTGGAATATTGAAGCTACCCAATAGCATGCATGCAAATTGTGAAATTTGCTGCTCCATTGGACTTAATAGAAAATTTTAAAAACCAGCTCTGGTCTCTAAATTTTAACAAATTACCTGTAAAATCTCAACTCATTCTAAACACAGGGAGATAGCAAATAGATCTACAAGTCCAGGTTGTCATACACAGTATAGGAACACAGCTGTTCGTGCAGTCATGGTTACATTATGTGCTATCTATTTTCGTAGAGTAGAAGCTGGTAAAACATATGATGAAGCAGTTCCTTCTGGACCCTCAGTTTTATTGGGGACCACTGATTCTCCCTCAGAGCTTGGAAACCTTTCTTTTTTTTTTTTTTTTTTTCATTCTTGCTATGTCAATGATCCTTCACACTCAGTTCAACACACCATTTTGGGGGATTATATAATTTGCTTTAAATTTAATAAAATATCCTCTAAATGATCCATGCTTTACCTTTAGAAGCCATCGTTTTATACACTCATTATTGTATTAAAAGAATAATGACTGAAAGTTGGAAGATCTTGTTATAACATGGGCATACTGCAATCAACCACCAGACCATCATAATAGAAATGCCCTAGAAACATGGCTTAAGCATTTTAAAATTTGATTTTTCAATCAGAAAGCAGCAAGGCTACAAAAGTAGAACCCCTAAGAATCAGCATGGAAAAATAAGCATGCTTACTGTTAAGGAACATAACATATATCTATATGTAAGTTTCTACTAAAGTCATTTTAATGTCTTGATTCTGGCAAATGTGAATCTGAATATAAAATATATGCTAAAAAGAAACCAATGATACTATATAGAGCAGGAATTGGGAAAATAATGCCTGGAATTTAAAGGTTGAGTATCTAAAATACACCCAATTAAGAGCCAGCCTGCAAAATGGCCCCATCCATATTCCAGTTTTTAAGTGGATATAGCTTACTTAAAAACTGGCTGGCACTACTTGTCGTGGTCATAAACAGTCCTCATAATCTTTTATTCCAAAATGCTTATTTAATTTCCATATACCTCGATTGTACTATTATTTTAAATTTCTTTTCCTTATTCAACACTGACATATATTATCCTTTATTTATTTTTTTAAAAGATTTTATTTATTTATTCATGAGAGACACAGGCAGAGGGAGAAGCAGGCTCCATGCAGGGAGCCTGATGTGGGACTCGATCCTGGGACTCCGGGATTATGCCCTGAGCCGAAAGCAGATGCTCAACCGCTGAGCCACCCAGGCATCCCAAAGCCCTTATATTATAATTATTACTGAATTTATTAAACTCATTAGGCTCCCCATAAACTCTAAAGGATTTGACAACTATCTCTAAGTATATATTCTATTCAACTATGTTATGCCTATGCTCTAATTTCAAAGCTTCTTCTGAAATCGAATGAACTAACATTCATTCTAGTCAAAACAACCCATGGCCAAATTCAGAAAATCAGCTAGAATCTCAGAAATCTTACTCTTCAATTACTAATCTCTGTTCTAAACTTCATTTGTCAGCTTCTTCACTGTTTTATTTTCATTGTGTGAAAATTGATACATCTAATTGCTGTAGAATTTTGATCATTCACATTTATGCTATATCTAAGCGACATTCTTATGATGGTACCTCATTTTAGTCATTCTCTTGCAAGCCACTCTCAAATACTTAGTTCCTTTATCTTTTTTTTTTTTTTTGAGCCTGAAAATCTTCAAGTTTTAATAAGTCAGCTCTCTGCTTATGCACTACAGATGCTGTTTTTCTATAAATCCATGGTCTCCAACTCCAGCTGTCCTCTCAGCACAACAAACAATACTTTTTGTATGTACCCTGTCAGCTTCCTTTTCAAATGCCTGTAATTGCTTTGCTTTTTCAAATGTTCATCATACATCTGTAACTACCACTTATGCTATATATATATATATGTGTGTGTGTGTCTGTGTATATATATACACACACACATATATATATGCCATATATATTTTTAATTTGTGTATTTGCATTAACTTGCTTTAAGTCAGTATAAAGCTTCAATGGGAGTTTTAAATTTGTGGGTAATTCTCTGTTATATATTCTTTTTCTGCAACAAAAGCATAAAACCATTTTGCACATTTATGAAAATTGAAAGAAAATCCCTTGGTATTTTTTATGGTTTTGGTATTTTTAAGTTTATGCTGAAAAACATAAACTCTAAATTCATAAATATAAGGTGTAACTTTTACTGAATAAGTACCAATCCCTTGGTATTTTTCAGTTTATGCTAAAAAAAGTAAACTCTAAATTCATAAGTATAAGGTGTACACAAACAATAAATAGAAGAAAAAGATGATTTTTAAAGTAGATCTTAAATTCAGTTACCTAAATACACAACTTTTCCTATATTATAGATATTTTTAACATATACAATTATTTTTATTAAGAAACATATGGCTTGTCAATCATTTGAAACCCAATACATTATTAGGTTTCCTCTAATATCATTTTTCTTTTCCAGGATCTCATTCAGGATATTACATTATATTTAGTTGACATATACAATTATATTTACTAAAAAACATATGCTGTTGGTATTTAATGAGTAATGTACTTGGAACAGTTTTTATCTTGCTCATCTCAAAGTGGGGCATAGAGAGCTCAGATAAATTTCTCAAGTCGATGAAGCTATTCATGGTGGAACCAGATTTCAAACAAACTGTCTGACTAAAGAGTCCATTTTTTAAAAGTTATTTGTTTTAATGCTAGTATAGTTAACATACAATGTTAACATTTTAACAACATTGTTCTTCCAACCTGTGAGCATGGAATATGTTTCCATTTGTTTGTGTTTTCTTCAATTTTTTTTTCATCAGTATTTTGTAGTTTTCAGAATACAGGTCTTCACCTCCTTGGTGACTTTATTTTTAGGCATTTTATTATTTTTGGTGTAACTGTAAATGAAATTGATTTCTTAATTCCTCTTTCTGCTCCTGCATTTTTAGTGTATAGTAATACAACGGATTTTTTTGTACATTTATTTTGTATCCTGTGACCTTACTAAATTCATACCAGCTCTAGTAGTTTTGGGTGGAGTTTTAGAATATATATATATAATATATATAGTACCATATATAATATATATGTTTATATAAATATATATTTATATATAAATATATATTTATATATATTTATATATAAATATATATATTTATATATATAGTATCAAATCATTTGTAAATAGTGAAAGTTTTACTTCTTCCTTACTTATTTGGATGTCTTTTATTCCTTTTTCTTGTCTGATTGTTAGAGCTAGGACTTCCAATACTATGTTGAATAAAACTGGTGAGAGTGGACATACTTATCTTGTTCCAAATCTTAGGGGAAAAACTCTCAGTGTTTCACCATTGAGTGTGATGTTACCTGTGTGTTTTTCATATATGGGCTTTATTATGTTGAGGTATGTTTCCTCTAAGCCTACTTATTGAGGGTTTTATCATTAATGGATGTTGTACTTTGTCAAACACTTTTTCTGCATTTGTTAAAATGATCATATGGTTTTTACCCTTTCTCTTATTGATATGATAACTGATTAGCAAATAGCCACACTTGCATCCCAGAAATACATCACACTTGATTATGGTGAATTATCTTTTTAATTTATTATTGGATTCTGTTTGGTAATAATTTATTGAGGAGTTTTGCATCTATGTTTATCAGAGATACTGCCCTGCAGTGCTCTCTCTTTTTTTGGTGTATGGGGATGGGTGAGTGGGAGTGTTTTTTATCTAGTTTTGGAATCAGGGTAATGTTCAACTATGGAAGGAATTTGGATTTTCCTTCCTTTTCTATTTTTTGGAAAAGTTTGAGAAAAATAGGTATTAACTCCTCCCTACGTATTTGGTAGAATGTCCCTACAAAATCATCTGATCCTGGATTTTTGCTTCTTGGGAGTTTTTAATCACCGATTAAATTTCATTGGTTGTTCAATTTTTCTACTTCTTTCTGATTAAGTTTTAGGAGGTTATATGTTTCTAGACATTTATTCATTTTTTTTCTAGATTGTTCAATTTGTTGGCCTATAATTTTTCATAATACTCTCTTACAATCATTTGTATTTCTGTGCTAGCAGTTGTTATTTCTCCTCTTTTGTTTCTCATCTTGTTTATTTGCATCCTCTCTCTTTTTATTTTTATTGTTTTAATGAACCTGGCTAATAAACCTTTAGGTTTATCAATTTTGTTGATCTTTTCAAAGAAAAGGTTTCTAGTTTCATTGATCTGTTTTTTTTGTTGTTGTTGTTATTTTGTTTCATTTTTTAGTTTCTATTTTGTTTATTTCTGCCCTAATCTTTATTATTTTATTCTTTCTACTGGCTTTGGGTTTTGTTTGTTTGTTTGTTTGTTTTTTCTTTTTCTTGTAGACATAGGGCTAGGTTGTTTATTTGAGATTTTTCTTGCTTCTTGGGGTAGATGTATATTGCTACAAACTTCCTTCTTAGAAGTGCTTTTGTTGCATCCCAAAGGCTCCAGACCATTGTTCTCATTTTTATTTGTTTTCCTGTAATTTTTTATTTCCTCTTTAATTTCTTGGTTGACCTATCCATTACTTAGGAGCATATTATTTACCCTTCATGTGCCTGTGGCCTTTCCAGATTTTTTCTTGTGGTTGACTTCTAGTTTCATACCATTGTGGTCAGAAAAACTGTCTAGCATGACTTCAATCTTTTTGAATTTGTTGAGCATTGTTTTGTAGGCTAATTCGATTCTGGAGAATGTTCTGTGTGCACTTGAGAAGAATGTGTATTGTAGTGTTTTAGGGTGGGATGTCCTCAATATATATGTGAAATCCATTAGTTTTATTGTGTCATTCAAAGCCACTGTTTACTTGCTAATTTTCTCTTTGGAAATCTATCCATTCATGTAAGTGAAGTGTTAATGTTTCCAACTATTATTATACACTATCAATTGCTTCCTTTATGTTTGTCGTTAACTGCTTTAAGTATTTAAGTTCTCCCATGTTGGATGTATTAAATATTTACAAATGTTGTATCTTCTTGTTGGATTATCCCCTGTATTGTCATAGAGCACCCTTCTTTGTCTTTGGCCAACATCTATGTTTTAAAGTCTACTTTGTATAATTTAAATATTGCTACCTTGGGTACCTTTTCACAGCCATTTTCATGATAAATGCTTCACCACCCCTTCACTTTCAATCTGCATATGTCTTTACAACTGAAATGGCTCTCTTGTAGGCAGCATATGGATGAGTCTTGTTTTTTTATTCATTTTGTCATCCTATGTCTTTTGATTGGAACATTTAGTTCATTTATATTGCAAGTAATTATTAATAGATTTTTTGCCATTTTTTATGGCATTGTTTTATGGTTGTTCTCTGTTCCTTTCTTCTCATGCTCTCTTTTCTCATGATTAGTTGGGTTTCTTCAGCTTGGATTTATTTCTATTATTGGGTTTTGATGAATTGTTACCATTTAGTTTGTATAACATCTTCTGCCTATAGAAGTCTATATTAAGTTGATCATCATTTAAGTTGGAGCACATTATTTACTCCTCTTCACCCCATGTTTTAGGTATATGGCATTATCATGGTTTACATCCTTTAGTCTTATTATTTTTTTTTTTTAGTCCCTTGACTTTTTATAGATTTAGTTATTTTTACGGCTATTGTGCTTCCCATTTTCCTTACTCTCACTTAAGGTCTTTCCTTTTCACAGTCCTCTTTAACATTTTTGGTAAATCTGATTTAGTTGGTCCTTTAGCCTTTTTTTTTTTTTTTTGGTCTGGAAATACTTTATCTCTCCCTGTACTCTGAATGATAGAAAGACTTGTTGGATAGAGTATTCTTGACTGCAGCTTTTTTTTTCCTTTTATTTTCAGCACTTTGAATATATTATGCCACTCTCTTCTGGCCTACAAAGTTTCTGCTGAAAAATCAAGTGACAGCCTTATGAGATTCCCTTTGTATGTAACTATTTTCTTTTCTTTTGCTGCTTTTAAAATTCCCCTTTTCAGTACATTTTTCCAGTTTAATTACTATGTGTCTTGATGTGGACCTCTTTAGGTTAATTTCGTTGGGGAATTTCTGTACCTCCTGTATCTGGATTTACATTTCTTTCCTCAACTTAAGGAAGTTTACAGTTTTTATTTCCTCAAATAAATTTTCTGCCCCCTTGCCTTTCTCTTCTTTTTATGGGATCCCTATAATGTGAATGTTATTACACTTGATGGTGTCACTGAGTTCCCTAAGTCTATTCTCATTTTGCGTATATATTTTCCTCTCACCAACTCATGTTGATTACTTTCCATTACTCTGTTCTCCAGGTTGTTGATACATTCTTCTGCTTCATCTAGTTTACTATTGATTCTATCTAGTGTATTTTTAATATCATTTATTGTTCTTTATCTCTGATTGGTTCTTTTTTATCTTTTGTTAAGGGTTTCACTGATGCCCTCCATTTTTTGCATAAGACCATTGAGTATCTTTATGATCACTACTTTAAATTATCTATAGGCATATTACTCATCTCTAGTTCACTTAGGCCTTTTGTGATTTTTGTCCTGTTCTTTCATTTGGGACATGTTCTTTTGTCTCCTCATTTTATCTAACTCTCTGTGTCTATACCTGGGTTAGGAAAGTCAGTTTATGTCTTCTGCCCTTGAAAGTCATGGTCTCATGAAGAAGAGGTCCTATAGTGCCTTGTTCATCAGAACCTAGCATTCAGAAGTATCTCCTATGTGTGATGTGGGTGTCCTGCTATTGTGGCTGAACTGCTTTTTCTTTCAATCAGTAATTTACAATGGCTCTCTTTGTCTATTATAGGCAGATTTTGCTCCCTGTGGTGTCAGTGGGCCAATCTCAAGGTACCTTAGACTTGAGTTGATTCAGATCATGCATTTGTCAGAGATGCAGTAGCCCCAAACTGCAGGGTTCTTTGTGCTATCCCATGTGAAGCTTTCATTGGTGAGTGAAGCCTGCAATCAAACCACCTGTCTGCCCCTAGTCTACTGTTGCAGTCTGACTGGTGTGTGGTTATTTTTCCCTCTCTCCAGGGCAGAAGATAGAAGTTTGGAATGGTGCCTATAAGTGCTACTTGTATGTTGCCAGGCCTGTGGCACCACCCTGGATGGGATCTGGCCAAGAGCATATTGCAGGGGGCAGATCCAGAATTTGTATATGTGTGGCAGGCTGGGGGTGTTGATGCAATGGTGCTTGGTGTTAGCAAGCTTTGAATGCTGCTAGTTTTCTGCAGAAAGAGCCCTTCAATGTTGGGACTCAGGTGGGTCTCTCTGGAGGTGGAGGGTCCATGGAAGCACAGCACAGTTATGGTTCCTGCCAGTGGTCGTGTGTTTATGTTGGGGGTTGAGGGGATGGAAATGGCACCTTCCAGCTCCTTTGTTGCTGGAGAAGTCTGCCAGAAGTACCTGCCTCTCTGGGATATGTTCTGAGATTAGTATATAACTCTCCCTCCTGTAAGCCCCCAGGTGTTCTTCAAATTGCTGCTTCTATGCAGTACCTCCAGGGGCTGTTTGTTATGCTGTTTCTTTAAGAGTGGCTCATTTTACCCTCCTAACTATCCTACAGCCAAGCTTACTGAATTTTTAAATCCTAGGTTTTAAAAGTCTTGTTGGCTGTGAGAATTCATGAAATTCAGCCCCTTGTGTTCAAAGCCAAATGCCCTGGGGATTTGTCTTCCTTGTATGGGTTCCCAAGTGTGGGGATCTTTTTGTTTCCACTCTCCTCCACCATGAGTCCCTCCCTCCTTAAATAGTTGTGTGTGTTTATTTAGCTCTCAACCACATCTCTGTCCTTCCTACCCTCTTTCATGCAGTTTCCTTTCTACATTGTGCAGTTTGTTCTGCTAGTCTCTGAGTTGTTTTCTGAGTTGTTTACACTGAAGTGTGTTATCTAATTGTATCTGTGGGAAAAGCTGAGCTTAGGATCCTCCTACTCCACCATCTTGCCCAGAACTTGGTGTTTACTCACAAACATAGGAACACATGATCTGTGAGATTACTAGAGTGGGGAAACTCAAGAGTCCATGTTCTTAATACTGCTGCTCACAAATCAGTGTTATAAAACTGATGACTGACTAATTTTTATCTCTTATACTGTGAGATGCCCAATTGACATTCCTACCTGATGTCACAGAATTATTTAAAAACTAGCATATTCCAAGCTTGATACATTTTATACAAAATATCTTCCTTCCATGGTCCTTATCTTAGTGAATGTTATTGCCATCAAGCCAGTCAGAATAAACAAAGAGAGAAAGATAAAAGGAAGAAAATAAACTTGAAAAAATAAAATAAAGTGCCAGTTGGATATATATGTATATATAAGCCATCCCCAATGGCTTATCATGCACTATCAGTTCTAATTACTTACTTTGTCTAATCTGCAAGTTTTATAGCTTAGTCAAAATTTCTTATATACTGACTGATATACAAACTCATATTTTAACACTTTAAGAGATTCTCATATCTTATAGGATAAAGTACCAAATATTTAGTTTTCTATAAAATATCTGTTTAAGCCTGATTTCTCATGAACTTACCACCATTAGGTCTTCCACTCCACCCTGATTGTCCTTTAGAACTCTCCCTTAACACATTAGAACATGATCACACTCTAATGCTTTGTTCAAACAATTATTGTTGTTTCAATAGACATATGCCAGGGTGCTGTCAAGCACATTGGTTTCAGAGAAAAAAAAAATGACAGCTGTAATTTCTGACCTTTGTCAAGAAGAAAAGTAGAAAGTAGAGTGTATAGGGAACTGAGAAAGAGAAGAAAAAATGGCCAAGGTTGATTATAGATAAAAGAGAGGAAACTGTGAGGACTGAGTGCTTTTAATTCTATGGGAGAGGGATGCCTGGGTGGCTTAGTGGTTGAGCTTCTGCCTTTGGCTCAGGGCGTGATCCTGGAGTCCCGGGATCGAGTCCCACATCAGGCTCCCTGGGAGGAGCCTGCTTCTCCCTCTGCCTATGTCTCCGACTTTCTCTCTGTGTCTTTCATGAATAAATAAATAAAATCTTAAAAAAAATCTATGGGATAAAAGTTGAAGCAAACAAGTAATGAGCTAGACCTTGCAAGGAGCTCATGCAAGACTGAGTCTTTTAGTGTTTTAAACAGTAGAATAATGTGATCTAATTTGCATTAAAATTACTCTGCATTATTTTACTTCTAGCAATAATGGAGTAACATTCTGACTAATTTCCTCACTGAGAATAAGAGTGAAAGCTGGATAATATTTAAAATATAACTCTCATGTTCTCTTATCCTCACTGATATTTTCACTTATTTTCTCTCCTTTCCCCTTTATTCCCTTTCACTATTTTTTATATTCCCCAAATGAATGAGACCGTATAATGTTTGTCCTAACTCTGGGAAACGAGTAAGGGATAGTGGAAAGGGAGGTGGGTGGGAGGTTGGGATGACTGAGTGACGGGCACTGAGGAGGGCACTTGACTGGATGAGCACTGGGTGATATGCTATATGTTGGCAAGTTGAACTCCAATAAAACAAATAAAAAATATACGAAAATAAAAAAATAAATAAAATAAAATGGAACTCTCTGGTGGCCTCAGAAAGCAACAAAGGCAGCCACTTGAGAGGCAAAAATACTGACTATGAGGGTAGTACACAGAGGTAAATCCCATATTAAAAGCTGCTTTGCCCACCTCAGGGTATTTTCTAATCAGATGTATAGTGTGGGGTTCCAAGAAGTAAGGACCTTAAGCTATCCAATATTTCACTCGGGTTAATAAAACTATAATGTGAAGAGGGAGGGGCAAGATGGCAGAAGAGTAGGGTCCCCAAGTCACCTGTCCCCACCAAATTACCGAGATAACCTTCAAATCATCCTGAAAATCTACGAATTCGGCCAGAGATTTAAAGAGAGACCAGCTGGAATGCTACAGTGAGAAGAGCTCGCGCTTCTATCAAGGTAGGAAGACGGGGAAAAAGAAATAAAGGAACAAAAGGCCTCCAAGGGGGAGGGGCCCGCGAGGAGCCGGGCTGAGGCCGGGGCGAGTGTCCCCAGGACAGGAGAGCCCCGTCCCGGAGACGCAGGAGCTGCACCGACCTTCCCGGGGGAAAGGGGCTCGCGGGGAGTTGGAGCAGGACCCAGGAGGGCGGGGATGCCCTCGGGCTCCCGGGGACACTAACAGACACCTGCGCCCCGGGAGAGTGCGCCGAGCTCCCTAAGGGCTGCAGCGCGCACGCGGGACCCGGAGCAGCTCGGGGGGCTCGGGGGCGGCTCCGCGGAGGGGGCTGCGGGGCGGGAGCAGCTCGGGGGGCTCGGGGACCGCTCCGCGGAGGGGGCTGCGGGGCGGGAGCACGAATCCAACAGCGCAGGCTCCGGAGCACAGGGCGCCGGGACGCAGCCCAGGATCCGGCCTCCCCCGGGACAGGCAGAGGCCGGGAGGGCCCAGGACAGCGATGACGCTCCTGCCCCAGCTGAGCAGATCAGCGGCCCCGCCCCGGAGACTCCAGGCCCTGCAGACAGAGAGCTCTGGAGCTACTGCTGAGCTTAATCCAGGTTTCCAGAGCTGGCGGCGGCCACTAGGGCTGTTCCTCCTGGGGCCTCACGGGGTGAACAACCCCCACTGAGCCCTGCACCAGGCAGGGGCAGAGCAGCTCCCCCAAGTGCTAACACCTGAGAATCAGCACAACAGGCCCCTCCCCCAGAAGACCAGCTAGACGGACAAGTTCCAGGGGAAGTCAAGGGACTTAAAGTACACAGAATCAGAAGATACTCCCCCGTGTTTTTTTCTTCTTTTTTTCTTTTTTCTTTTTTATCTTTTTGATTTCTGCTTCCCCCACCTTTTTTTTACCTTTCTTTCTTTTTCTTTCTCTTTTTCTTCCCTTTTTCTGCCTTTTTTCTTTTTTCTTTTTCTCTTTTCTTTCCTTTTTCTATCCTCTTTTCCTCCTTTTCCCAATACAACTTGTTTTTGAACAACCTGCACTGAGCAAAATGAGGAGAAAGAAAACCTCACCTCAAAAGAAAGAATCAGAAACAGTCCTCTCTCCACAGAGTTACAAAATCTGGATTACAATTCAATGTCAGAAAGCCAGTTCAGAAGCATTATTATACAGCTACTGGTGGCTCTAGAAAAAATCATAAAGGATTCAAGAGACTTCATGACTGCAGAATTTAGATCTAATCAGGCAGAAATTAAAAATCAATTGAATGAGATGCAATCCAAACTAGAAGTCCCAACGACGATGGTTAACGAGGTGGAAGAACGAGTGAGTGACGTATAAGACAAGTTGATGGCAAAGAGGGAAACTGAGGAAAAAAGAGACAAAGGATCATGAGTATAGATTAAGGGAAATAAATGACAGCCTGAGGAAGAAAAACCTACGTTTATTTGGGGTTCCCGAGGGCGCCGAAAGGGACAGAGGGTCAGAATATGTATTTGAACAAATCATAGCTGAAAACTTTCCTAATCTGGGAAGGGAAACAGGCATTCAGATCCAGGAGATAGAACACCCCCTAAAATCAATAAAAACCGTTCAACACCTCGACATTTAATAGTTAAGCTTGCAAATTCCAGAGATAAAGAGAAGAGCCTTAAAGCAGCAAGAGACAAGAAAACCCTGACTTTTATGGGGAGGAGTATTAGAGTAAAAGCAGACGTCTCCACAGAGACCTGGCAGACCAGAAAGGGCTGGCAGGATATATTCAGGGTCCTAAATGAGAAGAACATGCAACCAAGAATACTTTATCCAGCAAGGCTCTCATTCAGAATGGAAGGAGAGATAAAGAGCTTCCAAGACAGGCAGGAACTGAAAGAATATGTGACCTCCAAGCCATCTCTGCAAGAAATTTTAAGGGGGACTCTTAAAATTCCCCTTTAAGAAGTTCAGTGGAACAATCCACAAAAACAAGGACTGAATAGATATCATGATGACACTAAACTCATAGCTGTCAATAGTAACTCTGAACGTGAACGGGCTTAATGACCCCATCAAAAGGCACAGGGTGTCAGACTGGATAAAAAAGCAGGACCCATCTATTTGCTGTCTACAAGAGACTCATTTTAGACAGAAGGACACCTACAGCCTGAAAATAAAAGATTGGAGAACCATTTACCATTCCAACGGTCCTCAAAAGAAAGCAGGGGTAGCCATCCTTATATCAGATAAACTAAAATTTACCCCGAAGACTGTAGTGAGAGATGAAGAGGGACACTATATCATACTTAAAGCATCTATCTAACAAGAGGAATTAACAAACCTCAATATATATGCCCCGAATGTGGGAGCTGCCAAACATATCAATCAATTAATAACCAAAGTTAAGACATACTTAGATAATAATACACTTATACTTGGTGACTTCAATCTAGCACTTTCTACACATGATAGGTCTTGTAAACACGACATCTCCAAAGAAAGGAAACCTTTAAATGATACACTGGACCAGATGGATTTCACAAATATCTATAGAACTTTACATCCAAACTCAACTGAATACACATTCTTCTCAAGTGCACATGGAACTTTCTCCAGAATAGACCACATATTGGGTCACAAATCCGGTCTGAACTGATATCAAAAGATTGGGATCATCCCCAGCATATTCTCAGACCAAAATGCCTTGAAATCAGAACTAAATCACAAAAGAAGTTTGGAAGGACCTCAAACACGTGGAGGTTAAGGACCATCCTGCTAAAAGATGAAAGGGTCAACCAGGAAATTAAGGAAGAATTAAAAAGTTTCATGGAAACTAATGAAAATGAAGATACAACCGTTCAAAATCTTTGGGATGCAGCAAAAGCAGTCCTAAGGGGGAAATACATCGCAATACAAGCATCCATTCAAAAACTGGAAAGAACTCAAATAGAAAAGCTAACCTTACACATAAAGGAGCTAGAGAAAAAACAGCAAATAGATCCTACACCCAGCAGAAGAAGAGAGTTAATAAAGATTAGAGCAGAACTCAACGAAATCGAGACCAGAAGAACTGTGGAACAGATCAACACAACCAGGAGTTGGTTCTTTGAAAGAATTAATAAGATAGATAAACCGGGGAACCCTGGGTGGCGCAGCGGTTTGGCGCCTGTCTTTGGCCCACCGCGCGATCCTGGAGACGTGGGATCGAAACCCACGTCGGGCTCCCGGTGCATGGGGCCTGCTCCTCCCTCTGCCTGTGTCTCTGCCTCTCTCTCTCTCTCTCTCTGTGACTATCATTAAAGAAAAAAAAAAAAAAAAACGATAGATAAACCATTAGCCAGACTTATTAAAAAGAAGAGAGAGGAGACTCAAATTAATAAAATCATGAATGAGAAAGGAGAGATCACTACCAACACCAAGGAAATACAAACGATTTAAAAAACATATTATGAACAGCTATATGCCAATAAATTAGGCAATCTAGAAGAAATGCAAGCATTCCTGGAAAGCCACAAACTACTAAAACTGGAACAGGAAGAAATAGAAAACCTGAACAGGCCACTAACCAGGGAGGAAATTGACGGTCATCAAAAACCTCCCAAAACACAAAAGTCCAGGGCCAGATGGCTTCCCAGAGGAATTCTATCAAACGTTTAAAGAAGAAACCATACCTATTCTACTAAAGCTGTTTGGAAAGATAGAAAGAGATGGAGTACTTCCAAATTCGTTCTATGAGGCCAGCATCACCTTAATTCCAAAACCAGACAAAGATCCGACCAAAAAGGAGAATTACAGACCAATATTCCTGATGAACATGGATGCAAAAATTCTCAAGATGATACTAGCCAATAAGATCCAAGAGTACATTAAGAAAATTATTTACCATGACCAAGTAGGATTTATCCCCGGGACACAGGGCTAGTTCAACACTCGTAAAACAATCAATGTGATTCATCATATCAGCGAGAGAAAAACCAAGAACCATATGATCCTCTCATTAGATGCAGAGAAAGCATTTGACAAAATACAGCATCCATTCCTGATCAAAACTCTTCAGAGTGTAGGGATAGAGGGAACATTCCTCGACATCTTAAAAGCCATCTATGAAAAGCCCACAGCAAATATCATTCTCAATGGGGAAGCACTGGGAGCCTTTCCCCTAAGATCAGGAACAAGACAGGGATGTCCACTCTCACCACTGCTATTCAACATAGTACTGGAAGTCCTAGACTCAGCAATCAGGAAACAAAAATAAATCAAAGGCATTCAAATTGGCAAAGAAGAAGTCAAATTCTCCCTTTTCGCAGATGACATGATACTCTACATAGAAAACCCATAAGACTCCACCCCAAGATTGCTAGAACTCATACAGCAATTTGGTAGCGTGGCAGGATACAAAATCAATGCCCAGAAGTCAGTGGCATTTCTATACACTAACAATGAGACTGAAGAAAGAGAAATTAAGGAGTCAATCCCATTTACAATTGCACCCGAAAGCATAAGGTACCTAGGAATAAACCTAACCAAAGAGGTAAAGGATCTATACCCTAAAAACTATAGAACACTTCTGAAACAAATTGAGGAGGACACAAAGAGATGGAAAAATATTCCATGCTTATGGATTGGCAGAATTAATATTGTGAAAATGTCAATGTTACCCAGGGCAGTGTACACGTTTAATGCAATCCCTATCAAAATACCATGGACTTTCTTCAGAGAATTAGAACAAATTATTTTAAGATTTGTGTGGAATCAGAAAAAAACCCCAAATAGCCAGGGGAATTTTAAAAAAGAAAACCATATCTGGGGGCATCACAATGCTAGATTTCAGGTTGTACTACAAGCTGTGGTCATCAAGACAATGTGGTACTGGCCTCGGTGTCCATCGAACAATGAATGGATTCAGAAGACGTGGTCTATGTATACAATGGAATATTCCTCAGCCATTAGAAATGACAAATACCCACCATTTGCTTCCACGTGGATGGAACTGGAGGGTATTATGCTGAGTGAAGTAAGTCAATCGGAGAAGGACAAATATTATATGGTCTCATTCATTTGGGGAATATAAATAATAGTGAAAGGGAATATAAGGGAAGGGAGAAGAAATGTGTGGGAAATATCAAAAAGGGAGACAGAACATGAAGACTCCTAACTCTGGGAAACGAACTAGGGGTGGTGGAAGGGGAGGAGGGCGGGGGGTGGGGGTGAATGGGTGACGGGCACTGAGGGGGGCACTTGACGGGATGAGCACTGGGTGTTATTCTGTATGTTGGAAATTGAACACCAATAAAAAATAAATTTATTATTAAAAAAACTATAATGTGAAAAACAAAATTAGAGAAAGGGGAGATACAGAGATGCTAGACCAGAATTCTGCATGCAATTTCTGCTTCTGTGCATTTTTTGAATTATAAGTTGCATATTTGGCAGGAGACATTTGGAGAAATAAGCATGCTAGAGATGCTTTTATGCGAAACTATTAAGGATATATATATACACACACACACATATATGTGTGTGTATATATATATACATGTAAATTATTGCAACTAGATCTATAGGCTCACTGTAGTGTTGGAGATAAGAGTGATGATCACATCTCATCAAAGATTAGATACATAGTAAACACTCCAGACTCAAATGAAATTCCTATAAGGATAGATTTGTACAAACATTTCTCAGTTGCATTATAGAGACCCTTCTTTTAATATTGAAGAAAATAAAATCCACTCTGAAAGAAAATATTCAGAGTATGAATGCTTTTATTTGTAAGATTAAGCATTCAATTCAAAATTACCAATCAGTGATTGAAATCAGTAGATTTGAACAAATATATCTTCAAAGTATTCACATTAAGTGAAATTTCTTCAAGATTGTTTCTTTCATTCTATATGCTATTGTGAATAATTTACAGAAACTCTAGAGAGAAGAATATACGTTTTAAAGATCACACTGAATAAGGCAGCCCGGGTGGCTCAGTGGTTTAGAGCTGCCTTCATCCCAGGGTGTGATCCTGGAGACCCGGGACCCAGTCCCACGTCGGGCTCCCTGCATGGAGCCTACTTCTCCCTTTGCCTGTATCTCTGTGCCTCTCTCTCTCTCTCTCTCTCTGTGTGTGTGTGTGTGTGTGTGTCTCATAATAAATAAAATCTTAAAACAAATAAAAAAAATGAAAACAAATTTCCTTAAAAAAATAAAAAGTAAAGATCACACTGAATAAGAGTAATATTTCTAGAAGAAATGGGAGATCAAAAATAAATAAATTACAATTGCTATGAATAAATGCTTATGATTTTATCATGATGATTGTAAACAAAATAAGAACAAAATGACACCACTATTATTTAATCCAAACAAGTGCTCTCCAATGATACATAGTTTACTTGATTCAACAGTTTTGATTTAACAGTTGTGACATTGCCTCTACTGATTTCATTGTGTCCTTTATTTTCTTATAATAACCTACCATTATAAGCCCAAATTTCATGGCTGATTTAGAGATTTTGTCAGACTTCAAAATACTGCCCAATATGCATTATTTTTGTCTTCTAATAATTCAAACCTGATTTCTACCACACAGAGAGCAGTGGTTTGGAAAATATTGTATTGAAAGAAGGTAGGTGTGTCCCTTGATAATATCACTGGTATTGAAGTACATGGTAAGATAAAAATCAGAATTTTGACATGAGTTGGCTATATTTCTGCTTCTTCTGCAAACCCAGGGGAGTAAAAGAGTAAAGCACAATTTCTAGGTATCTAGTATATACACAGAATTTAAAGAAATATAATTTTGCTATAATATGCATTCATTGCATAATGTCTAAAATACAATTGATTCTAAAATCAGGGGTTTGAAGGCACAAAGATATGAAAAACTGTTCCTAGATACTAAATAAGCTGTTATAAAAGTAGTCAAAAATGGTATCTTAAAGTAAAATAAAACCCTAAGCATCCTCAGTTATATTTGACAAAGGTCCCCTACCGCATAACTGAAGAATATCACCTCAGATAAAAATTCCTTTTAAAAGCTTCAAAGTGACAGGCTGGATCTTAAGAAAGGAAATACAGAAAGTATCAGAGAAGACAGCAATAATGAAAGGCAAGGATAAAAAAATTCAAAAACTGCATCAGACTTTTGTTTCCAGTCAAGATGAAATAACAGAAGTTAGATTCACTCTGCAGTTTAAAAACTATTAAATAACACAAAATAAAATATAGAATTCAATAACAATATTGATCAACAGGGAAAGAGGAACCATAATCCCTTTGAAAAAAGAAACCTGAGAACAGAGCATTATAATTTCCTTAGCTTGCAGCTTTGTAAAGTTTATAGATCTCATGCAGAAAGGATCTCATGCAAAAAGGGAGAACCCAGGCAGAACCCACCAGTATCCTTGTAGTAGAGTCCAGAGATTGCAAAATTCCAAGAGTCCATAGGGCAGAAAATTCTGTATATCTTCAAAAATCCCCTCCCCATTATTTAGTCGAGTGCTAATTGTACATGCATATAAGGAAAATATATCTAAGATGGAGCAAAAAAAGAACCATACATGGAGCTCACACAAAACTAGGATAGTCCTGTCCACAAAATAGTGGAAAAGAAAATTTTATAATTCATGGGCATAGGAAGAGTTTTGGTTCAACACTGAGGAAAGATTAGTGTTAGAAAAAGTATTGTTCCGACCTAATTTATCTAATGCTTAAAATACTCAAAAAAGCCAACCTTGTTCCAAGAAATTTCACTGCATTAAGAGCAAAGATAAAGTATATTGCAGGTGTACAAAATATTAAACATTCAATAGATAAAATTCAGTGTCTGATATCCAAACAAAAATTACAAAGCATGGGGTGATGTCAGTGAAAATGGTAGGAAAAGGACCTATGAAAATTATTTTTTCCATAAAAGAAATGAGAAAAAATGTTAAAATATCAAAATCTATTCTTTTAGTTGAAATTAATCAAATTTTTACAGCAAATGGAAGAGCATTTATTTAAGAAAACTTGCTGAGTCTCAGTATGGAGAATACATTTTGTGACATTTTAATTTATTCTAGTCACAATGTCCATTCGAGAGCTCCATAGTAGATATTGAAAAATAACATCCAGCATTCCTGGTCAGCATTGCTCGCCTAAAAGGTAAAAAAGAAAAGAGTGGAATTGTAGCTCTTTCAAAGATTCATTCCCAAAGAACTGTAATTATTGGACCTGTCTAGGTTTCCAAGGAAGAATCACTTTCAAAGCTGTTTGAACTGGACTTGATGCAGCATTTGCCCAATAAGAAAATATTTTCCATGGGAGCCTCTATCAATATCAATTTTAGGCAAGTTTTAGTGTCATAGTTACCTACGGTGGTGGAGAGAAGTCTGTGCAAACATGGACTAACCAAAACACATAAAAGGAAAAGTTGTGACATTGATGTCCATAAGGACTCTGAAAAGCTCTGACAAATATTTGAAAATTTAGAAGGCCTCACACATGCATAGAGTTATGTGCATCTCAAGCTTATACACATGCTCAAAAAAGACTTGAGAAGACCCTAAGCTTACATCTCTGACTTTGAGGTTTTGTGCAAGCAGGAAGTAAAGGCTAAGGCAAAGCTATAAGATGTCTGGCTGTGTGTTGGAGGCATGACCCAACATACACATAGAGCCCTTGGGGAAATACTGAAAGACCTAATGGTTCCAACAATTAAAAAGAATCTCTGTCTAATCATTAGCTAAATGCTAAGTTAAATTATTCAAGACTTGATTGTCTCCATATGTTGAAGAATATAGACTTTTACAGAATAAGTTAAGGAAAGTCATTTAACAAGCAAATACTACAATAGTCATCAACAAAAACAAACCAGGGGAGAAGGAAGAACCTAATATTCAGATTTGTTACATTATGTTATTTAAAATATCCAGTTTTCAAAACAAAAAACAAAAATTGTAACTGTCACTGAGTAACACCAAATATTGGACTTACTGGACAAAGATTTAAGTCAGCTATTTAAAATACAACCAGAGAGTGAAAATATCCATGTCTAAACAACTACAGAAAGTATGAGAAGTGTGTCTTAACAAATGAAGAATGTTAGTAAGAAAGTAGTATTTATTTTCAATAATCCAACGAAAAACGCTGGAGTTGAAAAGTTCTATAATTGAAATAAAACAATTTGCTAGATGAAGTCAACACCAGTTTTTAGTAGGCAAAGAAGGAATCAGCAAGCATGAAGATATATCAAATAAGATTATTTAGTCTGAGGAACAGAAAGAAAGATTTTTAAATCAATGACCTCAGCCTCCACCTTATAAAAAAAGAAAAAAAGAAAAAGAAAACAAAGAGCTTGATTGGATAGGAAAAAGAAAAGACAAATTATCAATTATATAAATGCTAAAGTTGACATCACTACAGATATTAGAGATCTTAAATGAATAATGAGAAACTATTATAAATAGTTTCATGCTAGTATATTGGAAATTTAGATGACAGATTCCTTTAAAGATACAATCTGCAATATTCATTCAAAAGAAATAGATAATCTGAATAGCTCTACTCTAATTAAGGAAATTAAATCTGTGGTTTATAGCTTCCCATAAATAAACCTACAGGCCCAGGTGACTTTTCTGAGGAATTCTGTGGTTATAGAAGGAAGAAATAATCCATTTCTAAACAATCTCTTATAGACAATTAAGCAAGAGGAAAACGATTTCATGAGATCACCAATACTTTCATAGAAAATACAAATGAAAACATGACAAGAATAGAAAGATACAGATTAATATCTTTGATGAACATGGATACAAAGATTATTAACAAAATTTTGATAAATCAAATCTAATATTTAAAAAGGTAAAATATAATAAGCAATGCTGACAATAAATTAATACAATGAATTACTAAACCCCACCATAGTAACAGACTAATAGGAAAACAAGATAACCTTTAGGATGAAGAAAACAACATTTAACATCAAAACTTACTTTACAGACACAGTAATCAAGAAAGGGTGATATAACAGCAAAACTGATAAACGGGTCAATAGAACTGAATAGTATAGAAGTAGTTATACACAAATGTATTCAATTGGGATCCCTGGGTGGCGCAGCGGTTTAGCGCCTGCCTTTGGCCCAGGGCGCGATCCTGGAGACCAGGGATCGAATCCCACGTCGGGCTCCCGGTGCATGGAGCCTGCTTCTCCCTCTGCCTGTGTCTCTGCCTCTCTCTCTCTCTCTCTCTCTCTCTCTCTGTGACTATCACAAATAAATAAAAATTAAAAAACAAAACAAATGTATTCAATTAATATTTGACAAAGTTTCAAAGACAAATCTGTGGAGAATGGAGAATATGTTATATATAATATATGTTATATATAATATAAATATAGTATAAAATAAATAATAAAACTTTGATATATGTACCCAATAACTTTTATGCATATGTACGCACACACTGTACACATATATATAGCAACATTACAAAAAAATAACAAAATGGGTCACAGACTCAAATATAAAACTAAAAATATAAAACTTTGGAAGTAATAATAAAATATTTGTGACCTTGGGTTAGGCAAAGATTTCTTAGATACAATACCAAAAGCAGAATGTGTAAAAGAAATACAAATTTAACTTCATTAAAATTATGAATTTTTTTCTCTTTAAAAGTGTTGTTAGAGTCACCATAGAAAATGTTGGCAAGAAGGTGGAGGGGGGGAAATTGAAGTGGTACAATTGCTTTGAGGAATAAAAAGTGACATCTTAAAATGTTAAACATGCACCTACCATATAACCAGAGCATTCTGCTCTAGTTACTTACCCAAGAGAAGTTAAATGTACAGCCATAAAAGACCTGAAACAAAAGCTCATAGCTGGTAAATTGATAATTACCCCAAACTGGAAATAACTCAAATGCCTGTCAATATATAAATAGATAAATAAACTACTGTATATTCATATGATGAAATACTGCTCAGCAAAAAGAACTGATTTATTGAACTAGCAACCACAGCACTAATCTAAAAATAATCATTTAATTTAAAAAGCTAGACGAAAAAGAGAGTGCATATTGTACTCTCTACATAAAATTTAGAAAACACAAACTTATCTAAAGTGACAAAGTTGCCTGGAAATGAGACTGGGCCAAAGAGAGACAAGAGAAAGATTACCAAATGGCAGACATTTGAGGATGATGGATATGATGATGTTCATTATCCTCAATATGGTAATAGCTTCATAGGTATATACACACCAAATCTATCAAAAGATACATTTACATGTGTGCATGTATAAAGTCGTTTAAGAATTATGTCCAAGAAAGATTTTGTCCCACACCAATTGATCACGGTAGTGACCATTATCATGGTAATGACCAAAAACTACCCAGTAGAGGACTGGGTAGGAAATGTTTGACAAGGAAATTCTAAGCATGACCTGCCTTAGCCTGTGATTGCTTCTGTCCTTTTTAGCTTGCCTGATTAAGAAGCAGAGACAACAGTATAGCAACAAGAAACCAGATATTCATATTGTCTTCCTATTAACCAGTCCCTCTTGCTTTGGTACAAAACTTAATGCATCTCTCTTAATGTAGAAGATAAAGACATTAACTCTAAACCTGATATGTCTTCTGATACAGATTACTAGTTAATGTTTGTAGGAGTACCTGTGTTTATTGTCCTCATAAGTTCTTATCAGGACCAATGTTTTCATTACTTCTTTAATCAATATCCTCTAGAATTTAAATAACAGTCTTTGTGTGCTGTACTTTTGCCCCTTGTAGTCTGATGGCAATGTATGTTTTTTTTCTGCCGTCAAACATTATCTTTAAAATAACATTGATTTAAGTGATCTCTTGCTTGTCCTACTAGCTATATTAACCACTGAAATGCACAGAGTATAGAATAAACTCTCAGACTAAAATTGTAAGATTCTCCCAAAGGATGTAAAGAACATAATTTTTTTCCAGTAGGATAAATTAATTGTCAAAAAGCCCCCACAAAATGACTTAATACTCTAGCATAGATTTTGAAACACATTTTAAGCCATTAAATTTTGCTTTTATAGTCTACAAAATACAACTCATGAAATATTGGTAATCACTAAAACAGATAAAATCAAGAAATTAACCCCAGTGATGTTACCTTTGCTTTTATTTTGTATGTTTTATATCATTTACCTACTCGGTTAAGATACTAGTCCGATATTTTTTAATGTTTCACCACAAATGTTTAATTAATTGTTTGCCATTTTCTCATCTGAAAACACAGCAAAATATGAGCTAGTTAATACTACTAGCTAGACTAGCTCAGGTGACAGTAAATTATCAGTATCAATTGCAGCTCGTATGCTAATGCTGTAGCTTTGCTGGAGTAACACAGTCTGCATGTAATGTGCAACTATTGATCTGGAAGTTTTATTCTTTTTCTTACTCATCAACAAGGAGAATCAGAAATAATCTATACTCATAGAATCACAAGTCTACGTTAATTCCCTTGCTCTCTCTAAAAATAGAGCCTCAGGACCTGGACCATGAGAAAGTTCACAGAATACAGCATGTAAATTAGAATGTAACAAGTACTTGGCATGTTTTGGTAAGACTTGTGCTGTCTTGGCCACGGGAAATAAACCATATACGAGGCCGCTTTGATAATGTTTTAAGGATCCCTTGTTCTTGCCTGCCAAGACATTTTTTTCCGTATTAGTTATTTATTTCTGTGAACAGATTACTTGGTAGCATAAAACAATAAATATCTCAACTCTGTGAGTTGGTGATCTGAAAGTGGCTCACTGTTCAATTTCAGGTTTTCCTTTGACATTATACTCAAGCAATTAGCTGGGGCTTATGTCATCTTGAGGCCAATCAGAGTAGGATTTACTCACAGGCACAGTTGCTGGCTATTGCCTGGTGCATCAATTCTTTATCACATGGACCTCTCTGAGAGCTTCCTGAGTATCCTTATGATGCAGGATTTGGCTTTCTTCTCCCTACAGTTGCTGGAATTAAGTTTCATTTTTGAGGAGAAAAGTACTAAAAATTCTGTGGATATATTTTTTTAAACCACCACAACCACAAGGGGTTGCAACTTGTATCTCAACCATTTAGAAAGAGTTACAGCATTGTGTAGGCCCTTTTGAAGTTGGAGACAGCTTCTTTTGTTCCTGGGAATATTTCTCCAAAGATTTATTGAATTATACATAAGTTACCAGTGTTGGGTGCTGCCTAAAGAAGAAAAGGTTCTGCAGCAGATCCAGGTTGCTGTGAAGTCATTTGTGCTACTTGGGCCACATGGCGCAGCCAGCTCTTTGATTCTTGAGGTTCCTGGGGTGGAAAAAGATATCTTGTGAAGCCTCTAATAAACCTTCATGCTCAGGCTTCCGGAATAAGACCATACTATATATAGCAAAGACCAATTACTGTTTAAAAAGCACCTCCTGGCATGGTAGCAGACCCTGAGAGACACAGAGCATCTGAACACAGCACATTGAGGGACCATGAGGCCAGCACTGCCTGTTATTATCTTGGCACTACCAAACACACTAGTGTCAAGCAGCACAGTACCCCACAGTTGTAAGATAGGCATGAAACACCAAGAGTGGGTTTAGGTTGGCTGGAAGGAAGCCCTAAGCTTCAGGTGGCTCAGGCTTCCATGTCACTGGGCTTGGTTGCATTACTGACTCTTCCTCAGTTCTTACCTCTAGCTTCATGAGGGGTTCCTAATAACCAGCTAAAAAAGAGAACTAAATACCCAAGTGTGGTTCACAGGGCCAGCTTGGCAGGTTTGTGCAAGCTAAAGAGAGTCTGTTCCATCCCAGCCCTGCTCAGGAGAGGCTCCAAGGCAGTGATGAAGGAGAGTCCTTTGATGGCTAAGTACTGGAGTAGCCACCGGGCCATCTACTTTGTGTGGAGACCAGGGATAGTACAGATATGTGGCCAATGGTAAATATTTGACCAGACAAAACATGTGGAAAGACCTATAGGCTGGCATAAAGTGTAAAAATATTTATGTTGCATGTTATTCATTCCACAGAGTATTCACTGCAGCACAGTCACTGAAAAAATAAGAAGTCAAGATGAATTAGCTGGCTGATGACAGCTGGCCTTTGGGGCTTCAGGGCTCCAAATAGGTTCACAGACACAGCTACTCTGGTGGCAAAGGTGCAGCCATGCTGGCCCCACTACTATGGATTCCTTCTCATTAAGGAATGAATAATGATTCACCCAGTCACTGCCTTTGCTGAATTTTGCCAGGTCAGCAAGAAAGACCAGTTGTGACCTACCTCCAGTGATACCATCCTTAAAAGGGACCAACTGGTCATTTGGTGATAGATTGATGTAATGTATCTACTTTCATGTTTAGAACAACAAGATCATAACAGAGGCAGAAAGAATTTCGCACCCTGATATTACAAATATGGCATGGCTTGGTATTTCCAGGCCTAGTAATTAAGCAAGGATAGCACCCTCAGCCTGAGAATTGTATGCTAATCAAAGGCTCTGACCCTTAGTGAGAAGAGTCCAGGTCACCATGGAGGAAAATTAACAAGAGAAGTGCTTGCAGAGAGGAAGAAGATTGTACAATTGGCAATGGAAGGAGGTGATGCATATCAGCCTTCATTCTGAGACTACGCATACTTGGAAGCTTTCATTTGTTCCACCAACTTTCCTGTATAAGTTCAACAGCTATTGTGACCAGAAGTTCCAGGACTGGGTACACTTGTGTAAAGTGTACTTGATACGAGAAGGAAGAGGATCTGAGAGACTTGAGAGGAACACAATAGATGCTGCTAGTTTCTCATACAGATTTTTCTTTTTTTAAATATTTTATTTATTTATTCATAGAGACCCAGAGAGAGAGAGATGCAGAGACACAGGCAGAGGGAGAAGCAGGCCCCACGCAGGGAGCCCGACGCGGGACTCGATCCGGGGTCTCCAGGATCACACCGCGGGCTGCAGGCGGCGCTAAACCGCTGCGCCACCAGGGCTGCCCTCATCCAGATTTTTCTTATGCAGGAGTTACCCAGTAGCTGCAGATGCTGAAGGTAATGGCTACACCACATGCTGTCATCAGAGAATTACCAATTGCTGAGAAGTGCTTACTCCTCCTGGTAAACCTGCGAGCTTGTGTTAGAGCCCTCCCATTCAATGTGCACACCCTGGGTCCCACAGCTGATTGGTATCATGAAATGATATCTGACCAACTTTCCCCAACGTGAAATTTTCTGTGTCACAAATGATCACAATACCCTCCACCCCGACTCCTCACATCTGGGTTAGGCCAGGGCTAGATTTTACCGAGAACACATCCTTGCTTGGTGCATTATTCTTGCCCATTCCGTATCCTTCACTCCATCCAAAACTTCTTTAATAGTTTCCACTTCTGGATAACTCCACTTAAATATTGGTTTTAGGGGAAATTTAATTTTCTTTTTACTTCTGTAAGAGTGTCCCATAGGACATATTAATTTCTCCCAGATGATGTTTTCAGGAGTATAGGTCCAGCTTGAGAGGGCAAAGAGTCAAGATTATGTGCCAAATAAATTCATCTTTGGCAGAGTCGATGTTTGTGGAAAAGTATTCAACATTGAACTGGATAATGTTAAACATTTGACTACAGAGGTTAATTGCCAGTAGTTATTCAGTCTTTAAAGTGGATTTCTCATAGAGATTACTTTATAATAATACTTTATATACTTTATACTATTAGCATTATTTCTTTTGCACATTTTTTTCTTCTGACTATATTTTTGCATTATTTCTTTTGTATATATATATTTTTTGTTGTTGTTGTTTGTTTTTCTGACCTCTTGAATGTATGTCATTCAAGACCTAAAGGCCCTCCTCCTAACAAAACCGTTAGTGAACTTTCAAGTGGGACTTTTTTTTCCCTCCCGGCTATGAGCTATCTCGACACTTTATATGCAACTAGTTTTAACTCCATCCACTTCTCTTTTATAGTTTAGACATTGAAATAAATAACCTTCCTTTGGCTATCACACTATATGCCACCGGAGAGCAGAATTGCTGACTACAGTTTTGTTGGAATTTCTCCCAGAACCTAACTAAAGTGCCTTCAATCATAAGCGCTTGGGGCATGACCACGGCAGGTAGAATTCACACACTGATAGTGTGTTATTAGAAAATGCAATCACCTTTAAAAACTACATGAAGTCCCAGATTGTTTTGTGAACTTACTTGATTATAAGTGGCCAGAAGTGATTGTCTGTGCCAAGGGGTAGGCAGCCAGAAGAAAAAAGAAAAGAAAAAAAGAACTACCCAGACGTTTGCTGTATATCAAAGGCTTTCACAGAGCACTTAATCTTTATAACACGTTTAATAGACAAGAATTATTTATTCCATTTTACAAAGCTGCAAATTTAATTCAGAACTACAAAGTAACTTGGATGTGGTTGAGCCAGAATTCAACAGGAGTGATTTGAAACATATGCTATTTCCATTAAAACTTTGCCTCTCTTGAGATCCAAATAACCTGAAATTCTACAATTTAACCACCATTAAATGTAACTTCTATTTCTAAAGATAAGCTTCCTGAATAAAAACATTGTTTATGCATTTATATAAACATCGATTGAGGACTTGTGATGTCCAAGTTTTCCCAGAATTGGGAAAAAGGTTGAGAAACGCATAAACAGTAGATCTTAAATAAAAACCCCTCTTAAATCTCAGTGTCTTCCACACTAAAAAAGGGAAAGCTTCTGCCTAGGAATTTAAGGAGAGCAACACTATGATCCCATCACATTAAATCCAACTTCTGTGTCAAAATAGGTTATTTTCAAGTTTAGCTTATTTTTAGGTATTTAAATTTATAAGATTTCAATTTTAAAGCCATTATTTAAGTCCTGGATTTAGCAGTAACAACCACCTGTAAAGACTTGTTCAGTTTTACCTCTTCAAATCTAGATTTATTTACCAGCAAAATGAGCATCCTAGTAAGTTTGTTATGGGTCTCGAATGAGGTACATGTAAAATAGTTAAAGAAACTCCTGGCATATATGTGTTCAATAAATAGTCATGTGACAAGATAATTAGTATCTCAATAAGATACTAATTCCTACTGATGTAGAAATATAAGGACGAATGAAAAAATGAATATTCTGTCCCTCTTCTCTCTCATATGTTGCTCCCACAACCATAGTGGAAGGAGGGTTTTTAGTGTAACATGCTTTTGAGATGTGGATCTCTGGAACCTCCTTTCCATAACCCCCATCAAAGTTAATAATTCTTGTTTTCATTCAGTATGAGCTGAATTGTCCTACAATAAGTAGTTTAGAATTAGAGGTGAAAGAGAGGGGGCATGTAGCTTAACTGAAGATGTTTCTCCCAACATTGGGAAATTGACAGAGACAAAAATTTTTTTTTTCTTTTCTTTTTTTTATTAAGATTTTATCTATTCATGAGAGACACAAAGAGAGAGGCAGAGACACGACAGAGGGAAAACCAGGCTTCCTGCAAGGAGCCAGATGAAGGACTCAATCCCTGGCCCGGGATCATGCCCAGAGCTGAAAGGCAGACACTCAACCCTGAGCCACCCAGGCATCCCGAGTCCAAAATTTTTCAACACATTGTTGAAATACATATGAGATGCAAGATCCTCAAAAAGAGAGCTGCTATAGATTTAATTAGAAACTTGCAGTCCAAAAACCTGGGCTCTGGCCTGGAAAAGGCCTTCTGCCCAAAGTTGGCACAGGAGCCATGGAGCACCACCTCCAAGAGTCTCACCAAGTTTCCAATGTTATAGAGCAGGTGAGGTCTCCTGGATCTTCAGGTAACCATAGGTAATGAAGTTTGGAGAAGACTGAATTACAAATTAATTTATGAAAAAGAACTCCCTTCCAAGTGAGCAGGAAAGGAGACTTCACTGCATATAATATTTGTGAGAAAAATGAAAGATAAGTGACTTTGTTAATTTTCAGCCATGTGAAATAAAACCTATGCAAGCTAGAGTAGTTCTTGTCACTTGTTTCCCACCACCACCCGTCAGGCATCCTGTGAAGTCATGCAATCTCAATTTAAAGAACAAGATTCATTTTCATTAAATGGTACACAACTCTTTGAAAAATTATTTTATGTTTCTTTTGCAAATTGTGTTTTATGTATTTGAAAATGATAAAAAGAAATCAACTCTTTTTAGATAGCCCTTGCAAATATGTGAGTCTAAAATTGGGAAACTCCTGTAGTGTTTAGCAAAGGAGCCAAGTCTTTGCAAATAAATTAGACATTTTGGGATAGAAAAGGGAAGTTAAAGGAAAGCATAAAGATGTGTTGCCAGGGAAACTCCTGGTCAGAGGAAAATGAAGGGGGGAAATCACACACACACACTGCCTGAGTACACATGAGGAAGCTCTAATTGCTTTCTTAGCACTGAAGACAAACTGCAGAGAGTTCAGTAAAGCAAATAAGTATGGAGTATTTACCATGTACCCATCACCAGCACAAGGCAAAACGGATCAAAGAATAAACAGAATACAAGCACTCACTTTAGGAAACTGACATCAACTGTAATAGAAACAAGGAAAACATAATAATTTCAATTAAAAATGTGCATAGAATAAAAGCACCTAGGAAGTATACTGGGATCCTAGAGAGAAAGGCTGTTGGTTTAAGGATGACTGAGTATTAGCCATGGAGTGTGTGTATGTGGGTAAGAGGGGAGGGAAGGAGAAGGAAGGAGAATGTGAGACAAAAGCAGATCTTAGGCAAAGGTCAAGAACAAAGGCAACAACATGATGTGAACAGGGGAATGACAACAGGTAGAACATGAGATGGGAATAAGCCTTGGAAATTCTAAAAATTACTTATGATTATGACCGATATAACACTTGCAGAGTGCTTCCTGTTTACGTGGCACCATCCTGGTACTTTACTTTAACTTGCTAAACCAGCATGTTTAATCCAATGAAGTGGTTTTCCCATGTTTACAGTGACAGCGTAATGTGTCATTCATTTGATAGAGAAAGGGTGCACTACTTAATGATTATGTTAAAATAAGAGGCACATACTTTCAAGGAAAATGAGAGTAAATTGTCACCATTTTTTAGATTAAAAAAATGAGTTAGAGAAAGATTGTCACTAGTCCACGGTCTCCCAACTGCTAAGTGCTGGAGGTTTTAGAAAGATAGGAACAAGGGTGAGGCATGGAGAAGAGATGAGACTTAAGTAATCAAGATGGAGAATAGAAGATGGATTGCTTGGGGAATAAAATTGGCAAGACCTAGTGATTGCAAGTTGGAGGTGAAGGAGAAACCTGGGTCATGCCCAGAATTCTGACTCAGGCAGATGTGTAGATGGTGATGCCATTTACCCTGGTGGGACTTTAGGGGAAAGAACATCTCTGGATGTGAAATGATGAGTACCAGTCAACTTTGGATAAGATGATACATCTGAGGTGTGTAAAAGCAAAACATGCTCAGCAGGATTTGGATGTATACATTTTAAATTCAGTGGAGAGAGGAGAAACAGAGATGGAAAAACACCATAAGTGCATTGTAGCTGTTTAAAACAATGAATATGGATGGGGATAGCAATTAATGGGTCACAAATGATGACAATCATAGTTTTGAGAGACTGGAGAAGAAACTAAGTATTTCATTGTGCATGTGACCCAGATTCATCTCTAAACTCCATAAAGTTTAGTCTTTCCATACATTTGCAGTTGAAGTCCAATCCAGCTTTTCGAAATGGCTTAAAAATCATTCTTATTTCTGTGTAATGTTTAGTAACATTATATGTATTCCAATTCATCACTCCCCACATTTCTCACCAGTCTCTCTTTCTCTTCTCTCCCATTCATTCATACCCACACATCTATCCCACAGACTCATTTGCCAGAACTCCAGCCACTCCCTGCACTCAATTCCACACACAGGCTCCTCACCTTTCTTTCACACTTCTTTCTACCACGCCAAATCAACTCTATCTCCACTGGAAGTGGATGCCAGGGCTCTTACTTGGGCTCCCACTGAGCCAACAGCTCTAGGACTGAAGGATCCAGAAGCTCCCCGGTAGCCAGATGCCTCCTTGCCTTCTGGGAATTATAATTTCCCCAGGATAAGGTATAAAGAGCTCTATAGGTATTTTAGGTTTGTTCTGGTTTTGTTTTTAAACTATACAAGTGCTTTACTAAAACATAGGAAATTACTAGGAATAAAACTTGACCACCATACTACATACAGACCATGAAAATGTGGCAATAAACTGTTTTGGAAAGAAGTAGTCAGCCCAAGCTCTTTCACAGCATTAACTGAATAGACGAAAGCCATCACCTAGAGCAATTAACATTGAATCCAATGGATATTTTACAAGTGGCAGATGATAAACACAAGTTAAAACCCTGAGTGGCTATGTTTAGGTCAAAATTTTTAACATATTTTTATTTTATATCTGAAAAAACATTAACATTTTTATATATAACCCAGACACTTACTGCAAAAAGCATAACTATCATTTTAGCAAGAAGCTTCTATATTAGTTTTAGTACATTTATTTTCCTCAACTCAGTATTTTTTCTCCTAAACAACAAAGAAATTCTACTCCTCCAATAATCCCCCTTCAATAGCTCTTTAACCCCTGACAAGAAGAAAATAGCACTTTTTCATCTCTTGAGTGTGATAGGATAGATTTTACAAGTTTGGTATCAGTTTTTGCCTGAATGTGAGAGAGTAAGAAGCCTTTCAGTTGCTAACAGTCACTCAGAAACCTTGGAGCTTGTCTAGCAAGAGAGAAGGGATAGGCCAGCAGCCAGGAGAGGCAAGTAGAGGCTAGACCTTGAAAGTCTTTCCTGTTTTCTCCCACTGATTTGGGATTTTCTCTTAGGGGAACAGAAAGCTATAAAAAAAATTAACAGGATACAGTCAGGAATCTTAATTGCAAATGGAAAATATATTTTTGGTTAATACAAGCAATTAAGGAGTGTATTTGTCATGAAGAGCCCTGGGTAATGTATGGCAGCGTTGAATCACTGTATTGTACACCCAAAACGAATATAATACTGTACATTAACTATAGTAGAATTAATACATTTATATATTTATTTACATAATTACATAATTAATACATAAGTAAGTAAATAAAAATGAATGAATGAACGAATGAATAGCAGAGAAAACTTCATGATAGCACCTAGGATGGGGCAGGAACAGGTGAGCATGTGTACAGGAGACATCACAGTTCATGGATCCTGTTGTCACTGTGCCACACTCCTCACCTCCTGTCCTCCTACTCTTAGATATAGGTGTCCTTTGCCCACCTTGAGACTAAGGACTCTTTTCCTTAGTCTATCAGCTCTGGTCTGGCCACACATCTATCTCTAACCACTTGAGACCTTGTAAATTCAAGAACTACTTCAAAAATCTTAAGACTTTGACTTGTAGCCCCTGATCCACTGAACTCTGACATCTGCATTTGTTTTCTCTGCTCCTTTGTAAAGTTTACTGAGCATATGACAACCTACCTTATGACTACATGGCCTTCAATGTTCAACTTCAGGTAGATTTCCATTGCTCAGCATTTCCTCAAAACACCTCTGACAAACTTGAAAGCCCATTTTTTTCCTGTTTCTTCTCTTTTTTAAAAGACGAGATGCCAGTTTTGTTTTAATACTAAACCTTTTACTGATGCTGATTATCCCTTTCCATGTTTTCAAAGTCTTTGCTTCTTCAACTACCAGACTTCCACTTACTGCCTACTGGGCAAACCCACCTACATGTGGGTTGTACACATCAATGGCCCAAAGTTCCTCAAGCATTGATAGAAAGACTTTCATATATCTTCTTAATTTCAGCAAATGGCAACTCTAGGCTCCCTGGTCTGAACAAGCAGGCCAAAATCTCTATTTTCTCTGGCTCCTCATTAATTCTCTATATTCCACTGTCCTCCTCTCACTCATACCTCACATTGGTATACTTTTTGGTCTCAAACACACTCTTGGCTCAAGAGTCATTGCTTATCCATTGCTTCTCTTCTTCCTCAGATATTCACACACTGCTTCCCATCTTTTTTAGATATATTCTAAAATGTAGTATTATCAAAAAGGTCTTTCTTGATCATCTTCTGTAAAATAGCATTTCTCCAAACCTCAGCACTCCCTGTAGTGTTTATTTTTATTTTCCAACAGGGCACTTAACAACTGGCATTATCATCATTTTTCTGTTTCTTCCTTCTTTAAGGGAATTTTAATTGAATTTAAATTAAATGAATTTTAATTTTTATTGCTATATTCCCAGGGCAGTGCTCTGCAAATATTTGTTGAGTTATATAACTAACTTATTTTTGTTGCAGAGGCACCCCTTTATCTCCTTTCCCAAGAGGATAGATATATAGACATATGTTATAAACACAAATATCTGTGAATGATGCAAAGTTCCACTTCCAGGACATTTTAGATATCCTTCACATCCACCCTCTTCCTCTGAGGAACACTTCCACGCCTCATTTTTTAACAAGAAACATGAAAGAACATGTTGAAACTGGCATGTCCAAGTTCCACATCTACGCATGGCCCTAGACATGTCCCTTGTATTTTCTTTCCCATGCCACTAGAGTTTCCTATGATCTAATGATTAAATTCTAAAAATATTTCTATTACATACAAAGTGAGTTGACTTGCTTGTCATGTGTGTCCCCTCACCTCAAAATAAGAGATGTTGTAGATCTAAGTCCTACTACCTCAAAGAATGACCTTATTTGGAGATATGGTCTTTATAGAGGTAATGAAGTTAAAATGATATCACTGGAATTACCTAATAGAATATGACTGATATACCATGAGAGTGGAAGTTTAAATACGGAGACGGACATACCCAGAAGGAAGAAGGCCATGTGAAGGCAGGACGGAGTGATGCATCTACAAGCCAAGGAACACAGAAGATTGCAAACTAGCAGAACTTAAGAGTCAAACAGGATCCCATCCCTAAGGTTTAGGAGAGCACAGTCCTGCTGACATATTTTTTTTTTAATTTTATTTAATTTTATTTTTTAATAATACATTTTTTTATTGGTGTTCAATTTACCAACATACAGAATAACACCCAGTGCTCACCCCGTCAAGTGCCCCCCTCAGTGCCCATCACCCATTCACCCCCACCCCCTTCCCGCCTCCCCTTCTACCACACCTAGTTCATTTCCCAGAGTTAGGAGTCTTTATGTTCTGTCTCCCTTTCTGATATTTCCCACACATTTCTTCTCCCTTCCCTTATATTCCCTTTCACTATTATTTATATTTCCCAAATGAATGAGAACATATAATGTTTGTCCTTCTCCGATTGACTTACTTCACTCAGCATAATACCTTCCAGTTCCATCCACGTGAAAGCAAATGGTGGGTATTTGTCGTTTCTAATGGCTGAGTAATATTCCATTGTATACATAAACCACATCTTCTTTATCCATCCATCTTTCGATGGACACCGAGGCTCCTTCCACAGTTTGGCTATTGTGGACATTGCTGCTAGAAACATCGGGGTGCAGGTGTCCCGGCGTTCCATTGCATCTGTATCTTTGGGGTAAATCCCCTGCAGTGCAATTGCTGGGTCGTAGGGCAGGTCTATTTTTAACTCTTTGAGGAACCTCCACACAGTTTTCCAGAGTGGCTGCACCAGTTCACATTCCCACCAACAGTGCAAGAGGGTTCCCTTTTCTCCGCATCCTCTCCAACATTTGTGGTTTCCTGCCTTGTTAATTTTCCCCATTCTCACTGGTGTGAGGTGGTATCTCATTGTGGTTTTGATTTGTATTTCCCTGATGGCAAGTGATGCGGAGCATTTTCTCATGTGCTTGTTGGCCATGTCTATGTCTTCCTCTGTGAGATTTCTCTTTATGTCTTTTGCCCATTTCATGATTGGATTGTTTGTTTCTTTGGTGTTGAGTTTAAGAAGTTCTTTATAGATCTTGGAAACTAGCCCTTTATCTGATAGGTCATTTGCAAATATCTTCTCCCATTCTGTAGGTTGTCTTTGAGTTTTGTTGACTGTATCCTTTGCTGTGCAAAAGCTTCTTATCTTGATGAAGTCCCAATAGTTCATTTTTGCTTTTGTTTCTTTTGCCTTCGTGGATGTATCTTGCAAGAAGTTACTGTGGCTGAGTTCAAAAAGGGTGTTGCCTGTGTTCTCCTCTAGGATTTTGATGGAATCTTGTCTCACATTTAGATCTTTCATCCATTTTGAGTTTATTTTTGTGTCTGGTGAAAGAGAGTGGTCTAGTTTCATTCTTCTGCATGTGGATGTCCAATTTTCCCAGCACCATTTATTGAAGAGACTATTTTTCTTCCAGTGGATAGTCTTTCCTCCTTTATCGAATATTAGTTGACCATAAAGTTGAGGGTCCACTTCTGGGTTCTCTATTCTGTTCCATTGATCTATGTGTCTGTGTTTGTGCCAGTACCACACTGTCTTGATGACCACAGCTTTGTAGTACAACCTGAAATCTGGCATTGTGATGCCCCCAGATATGGTTTTCTTTTTTAAAATTCCCCTGGCTATTCGGGGCCTTTTCTGATTCCACACAAATCTTAAAATAATTTGTTCTAACTCTCTGAAGAAAGTCCGTGGTATTTTGATAGGGATTGCATTAAACGTGTAAATTGCCCTGGGTAACACTGACATTTTCACAATATTAATTCTGCCAATCCATGAGCATGGAATATTTTTCCATCTCTTTGTGTCTTCCTCAATTTCTTTCAGAAGTGTTCTATAGTTTTTAGGATATAGATCCTTTACCTCTTTGGTTAGGTTTATTCCTAGGTATCTTATGCTTTTGGGTGCAATTGTAAATGGGATTGACTCCTTAATTTCTCTTTCTTCAGTCTCATTGTTAGTGTAGAGAAATGCCATTGATTTCTGGGCATTGATTTTGTATCCTGCCATGCTACCAAATTGCTGTGTGAGCTCTAGCAATCTTGGGGTGGAGGTTTTTGGGTTTTTCTATGTAGAGTATCATGTCATCGGCGAAGAGGAAGAGTTTGACTTCTTTGCCAATTTGAATGCCTTTAATGTCTTTTTGTTGTCTGATTGCTGAGGCTAGGACTTCCAGTACTATGTTGAACAGCAGTGGTGAGAGTGGACATCCCTGTCTTGTTCCTGATCTTAGGGGAAAGGCTCCCAGTGCTTCCCCATTGAAAATGATATTTGCTGTGGGCTTTTCATAGATGGCTTTTAAGATGTTGAGGAATGTTCCCTCTATCCCTACACTCTGAAGAGTTCTGATCAGGAATTAAACGTAGGTTTTTCTTCCTCAGGCTGTCGTTTATTTCCCTTAATCTATCCTCATGGTCTTTTAATTGTTTGTCTCTTTTTTCCTCAGTTTCCCTCTTTGCCATTAACTTGTCTTCTGTGTCATTCACTCATTCTTCCACTTCGTTAACCCTCGTGGTTAGGACCTCTAGTTTGGATTGCATCTCATTCAATTGATTTTTAATTTCTTCCTGATTAGATCTAAATTCTGCAATCATGAAATCTCTTGAGTCCTTTATACTTTTTCTAGAGCCACCAGTAGCTGTATAATAGTGCTTCTGAATTGGCTTTCTGACATCGAATTGTAATCCAGATTTTGTAACTCTGTGGGAGAGAGGACTGTTTCTGATTCTTTCTTTTGAGGTGAGGTTTTCCTTCTAGTCATTTTGCTCAGTGCAGATTGGTCAAAAACAAGTTGTATTGGGAAAAGGAGAAAAAGAGAGAAGAGAAAGAAGGAAAGAAAAGAGAAAACGAAAAAAGGAAGAAAAAAAGAAAAAAGAGAAGAAAAAGAGAGAGAAAAAGAAAGAAAGGAAAAAACGTGTTGGGGAAGCAATTCGTAGATTTTCAGGATGATTTGAAGGATATCTAGGTAATTTGGTGGGGACAGGTGATTTGGGGACCCTACTCTTCTGCCATCTTGCCCCTCCTCTCCCTCCTGCTGACATCTTGACTTCAGACCTCTAGTCTCCAATAAATTTTGGTTGAGTCAGTACATTTTTGTTGTTTCAAACCAGTTTTGGGTACCTTGATATAGCAGCCATAGCAAAGTACAATACCATGTGAACTTAAATGACATTTTTATCTCTGAGGTCTTTTATCTATAAATGGAAATAAGGTGATAGTATTATATTCATTATTTTTGCAGCATTATTTAAAATGCCAAGATATGTAAGCAAGCTAAGTGTCCATCCATAGATCAATGGATAAGGAAAGATGTGGTGTATGTATTCATTATTTAAAAGAGTTCTTTGAAGAATCAATATAAAGTATGTCAGATGCAGATTATATGAGTCTGTCATCTTTCATACTTAAATTTTCTGTAGCTATTTAAAAATTTGTATTCTCAATGAATACATTAGCTTAAACTTCCTATAATTAAGTTTAAGCATGCATTATTATTTCAAATCTAGCCAGTCATTCTCTTTATTAGGTAATTATCTATAATTTCTTTAATTTGCACTCCAATGACAACCATAAAATAAATTAACACTTCCAAGAATTAGCAGTAATTAGTACATTTCATTTAAGCCAAAATAAACTAAGCCAACATGTACACTCAAAAAAAATTTTTTTTAAAGGGACAGGAAGAGGGAGATAAATTCTTTTATCTTGAATCCAAACCTGAATTAAAAATTTTATTCTTTATAATTTCCAAATACTGTCACTGATGTTTATAGGCTTATGGAAAACTTAAAGTAGCATTAACAATGACAGTGCCATGTTTTAAAATTCCTCTTTGGGGCACCTGAGTAGCTCAGTGGTTGAGCATCTGCCTTTGGCTCACGTCATGATCCCGGGGTCTTGGGATCGAGTTTTGCATCAGGATCCCTGCAGGGAGTCTGTTCTCCCTCTGCCTATATCTCTGCCTCTCTCTGTGTGTCTCTCATGAATAAATATATTTTTTAAAACTTTAAAAAATAAATAAAAAAATAAAATTCCCCTTTACTAGTGTTTATCAAAATGAAGCTTTAAGTGCTACTCTAATTGACCTGAAATACTTTTCCTCAAAATATTTTTTTCTCTTCCTTCCATCCCTACCCTACAGAATTAATGATCTCTGAAGAAACAACCAAAATCCTTATATACACGATTTGAAAAACCCCAAGGCGCTTACTTTTCACTGTAACACCTCACTAAACTGATAATTGTTTTGGGTATACATTTTTACAACTTTATGCTTATTTTACTTAAATTGCCATATGGTTCTATAACTGTGTCTGCTGTTCTAATATCTTGCTAATAATATTTTAATACTCAGCCTTAGTACTGAAGTGCAGAATAGATCTCTTTCCTTCATTCAGCAGGTTACCAACAGTGTTATTGAGAATCTTAAAGGGATGCCTGGGTGGCTCAGCGGTGGAGCATCTATCTTCACTTGGGGTGTGATCCTGGAACAAGTCCCAGGATCATGTCCCGCATCTGGCTCCCTTCATGGAGCCTCCTTCTCCCTCTGCCTGTGTCTCTGCCTCTCTCAAATAAATAAATAAAATCTTTTTAAAAAGAGAATCTTATAAAACATTTCACAGAAGAATCAGAAGATATTGATAATCTCACAAAACATTTCATAGAGGAATCAGCAGGTAATAATCAGGTCAAAGTACATATTTCTATGATACCTTCCTTAACTCATTATACAATCATATATGGTTATGATTAAATAGACAAACATACACACAGTAGAAACAAGGTATCATTCAGTATAGCTTAAATTTGTAGAGCATGAGCTATTGGTTTGGGTCAATTGAGTATGAAATACCTTTTGTTTGGCTTGTAGTCAAACAACCAAATTATAATAGATATAAATTTCCAAAACACTATGATTTTTGATGTACTCCTATTTTTCTCCATTCTATTTTTCTACCTTATAATAAGCAAGATATTTATATTTTGAGAGGCTTGTAGGAGATGTTTCAACTAATTCCCTGTTTCTTTTTTTTTTAATTCAAAATTGCCTATTGAGCATAATGACAATCACAAAAATAATTCTGGATGGTTCATCTTTGTTTAAAAAAACATTAATTCCAGGACACCTGGGTAGCTCAGTGATTGAGCATCTGCCTTCCACTTAGGGTATGATCCCGGGGTCCTGGGATCAAGTCCCATATCAGGCTCCCTGCATGGAGCCTGCTTTCCTCTGCCTCTGTCTCTGCCTCTCTCTGTGTGTCTCTCATGCATAAATAAATAAAATCTTTTAAAAAACCATTAATTCCTCCAATAAATATTTATTCAAACCAAGTATTTATTGGCAATGAGATAGGAATTAAGGACAAAATTGGTGGAGAGAAATAGACATATCCTTATTTCTATGGAGATTATAATGTAATAATTAAATGATCACGAGGAGCATAAAATAATAATAATAATTTCTTTTATTTTTTATGAAATAAAAGATTTTTATGAAAGCATTTGAACTACAGGATCAGAAAATTGTTTTTAGGAAAGCAATAAGCTTAGATATAAAAGATATGTAGCACTAGGCAAAGAGGGAGGAAAGAATGTTCAGGGAAAGAAACACACCTCCATTTGAAAGTGCTGTGGGAAGACAGAACATGACATGGTCCAGGAATGGAAATTGCTCCAGTGTGCCATTATCGCAGACAACAATGGTGAGCACTGGAGGAGGAGATGACAACAGACGCAGAACAGTGCCAAACTTACAGAACCAGAGAGGACATTATCTTAATGACAACTGGCAATTGTGGAAGAATTTCAAGCAGGTAGGATTTATTGGTGACATTATTAGTCTTTGGTAAGATCAATATGGGGAGTGGGGAAAAGATGAGAATGAAGTTAGGGAATGAGCAAGAGTAGTTACAAGGCTACTGAAGCCCAGGTGAGAGATGATGATAGCTCAGACAAGACTGCAATTCTCAACCAGAAAAGAATTGGTCCACTCCTCCAGATATTTACAAATGAATGTGGGGATTTTGGATGAGGAAAGCAAAAGGCATTCAGTAGGTAAGGACCAGGGATGATAAGTGTGCTGCCATGCATAGAATGGTCCCACACAACAAACTATTCTCTCTTCCAAAATGTTAACAGTGTTCTAATTGAGAAAAATTGGAGTACGATAATGTTGACGAAGACAAAGAAAAGTTTTTGAAACTTGATGCTGATAATACATTAAAGATGAGGTTAAAAGAGTGTTTAATGTGACTTCTAAATTTCTGGCTGGCAAAACTCAATGATACAGTTATGGAATTGGGGATCACAACAAAAAATATTGAGGAGTAATTCTTGAGCATATTGATTATGAAATGTATTTGAGACATTGAAGTATAGATCTGGAAACATAGCTGCCAAATATATCTGAGTCTCAGTGCAGTGGCCTGGCTTGTATATTTAGATGAAACTTATAGATGGTAATTCAAATTATGCTTGTGGATGAGACTGAGTGGGTAGATAGATTGTACTGCAAGAAGAGAAGAGAGCTTGAGGCTGAAAGGTGAGAAATTTTAATGTCTATATGTCTTGTAGAAAAGAAAGGCATAGCAAGATTCAATTAAAAAGAATAGCTACAGGAAAAAAAAAAAACTATAGAAGATTATTGACATAGAAGCCAAAGAAAGGGTGCCTCAAGAGGACTAAAAAGTCCACAATAAAAGTCCATAAAAAGAGGAAATACTATTGGAATTGAAAATTCATTGTATTTGTCAATAAACATGATTCTTAATCTCAGCTAGCTGAGTTTCAGTAGGTTGATGGAAGAGGAATGCATATGAGAAGAGTAAGTTGAAAATGCAGAAATGGTTCTTTCAAGAAAGTGATATGGTAAAAGAGAGGAGGGATATAGGGCAATATTTAAAGAGAATTGTTTTCCAGCTATCTGCTGGTGGGTTTTAAACCCATTCTTAAAGCAAGAATCATTTTGTAATTAGATTCCTAGATCTGGGATGCCTGGGTGGCTCAGCAGTTAAGCATCTGCTTTCGGCTCAGGGCATGATCCTGGAGTCCTGGGATTGAATCCCACATCAGGATCCTACATGGAGCCTGCTTCTCCCTCTGCCTGTGTCTCTGCCTCTCTCTCTCTCTCTCTCTCTCTCTTTCTCTCTCTGTCTCTCATGAATAAATAAATAAAACCTTAAAAAAAAAAAGATCTCGTAGGGTCTGAAGGTCTGAAGGCTGGCTGAAGAGCTCGTGCTTGGAGTCTCCCTTGTGGTTGCAGTCAACACCAGACTGAGAAAGGGGTCAGGGATCTTTTCATCTAAATCAGGACAAGATGTTGATGAGGTTCCTTGAATTTGGGTCCAGAGATAACGTTCCTCAAATACTGTTTCTTTTAATATGAGGCTTATAAAAAAGTTATCTGTCCTCACAAACCAAATACAATGATGGGACAGATAGATATAGGAGACCAACAATATAACCTCTCTGGCAAAGAAGGAAAACAAGGCATGCAGGAAATAAGGTTCACCTCAATTCTTAAATAGAGCTAGGTACAGATTTATAGATTCTTTTATTTTTTTAATCAAGTCATTAAGATAAGATTTTTGTATGTGACATAATTTTCAAATGTATAATTTGATGAGTTTTGACAGAAATTAAACCATTAACCATTAAATCACCCCAATTATGATTCACTTCCAAATTTCCTTGTGCTCCTTTGTCCATCCACTCCTTCAACTATCCACAAGTGAATGAGGCTCTATTATTTTCACTATAGATTAGTTCATATTTATAGAACTTACATAAGTGGAACCATATGTCATGTAGACTTTTGGGTATGAAATACTTTCTATTAATTATTCATGATTCTTTATATTGTAGGAATAAACAATTATTTTATTACTGAGTAGTATTTCATTGTATGAATATACTACATTTTGTTTATGCATTCAAAATTCATTGGCATTTGAGTAATTTCTAGTTTTGTGTTATTATAAACAAAAAAAACTATAGAAATGTGAATATGAGTCTGTGTGTGGACATACATTTTTATTTCATTTTGGGACAAACTCTATGGCTGGAATTACTTGGTTATATTTTAAGTATGTATTTAACTTTTTAAAAAAATCACTCAACACTTTTGCACTCACCACAAAATATATGAGCTTTCCAGTTGCTCCATATCTTCATTACCACTTAGTATTACCAGTATTTCTACTTTAGATATTTTTCTGTGTGTAGAGGTATCTCAATATAGTTTTATAATGCATTTCCCTGATGACTAATGGTGCTGAGCATCTTTTTTATGTGCTTCTTGCTCATTCATATGTTTTCTATAGTGAAGCATTTGTCAACATTTTTGCAAATTTTTATCGGTCTTATTGTCTCATTATTGACTTATACAAGTTTTTTCTTAATATTCTCTAATCAAATTCTTTGTAACATAGATAGAATAATTTGTACAATTCCTTTCACAATATGTATAGTAAATATTTTCTCCCAGTCTGTGGCTTATCTTTCTATTTTGTTAAATGTATTTTTTGAGCAGTATAATTTATAATTTGATAAAGTTTAACATTTTGTTTTATGAATCATTTTCTTTGTGTTTTTTTATAAATCTTTGTTTAACCAAGGTCACAGATATTTTATTTTTCTAGTTATATAGGCTTAGCACTAACATTTAATATTTCATTGATGATTATAGGTCTTTCCCATTGCTATATATATTTAAGAACCAGCTTGTCAATTTATATGGGACAACTTGATGCAATTGGCTACATTGTATTAAATCTGTAAAGAAATTTGAAGAGAATTGTTCATATCTTAAAAATATTGTCTCTTTTAACTCATGAATATGGTGTTTATTTCCATTCACTTAGGATTATTTGTTTTTTCAGAAAAGTTTTGTAGCTATGGGTGTATGAGTCTTGCACATATTTCACTGTATTTATTGTTAAACATTTAATATTTAGGAATGTTGTAAATGGAATTACATTTCTTACTCCATTCATAATTTTTGTTCCCTTTTATTTGATTGCTACAACTGTTTTTATACATAGACCTTAGAGTCTGCTATTGCTAAGCTCACTTTTAGTTCTTTTTTAAGATTTTTTTTATTTATTCATTCATGAGAGACAGAGAGAGAGAGAGACAGAGAGAGAGAGGCAGAGACACAGGCAGAGGGAGAAGCGGGCTCCATGCAAGGAGCCCGATGTGGAACTCGATCCCAGGACTCCAGGACCATGCCCTGGGCTGAAGGCAGGCACCAAACTGCTGAGCTACCCAGGGATCCTCTCACTTTTAGTTCTATTAGCTTTGTAATAGATTCGTTGGATTGGAATTTTCAAAATACACAATTATATCGTCTGCAAATAAAGATTACTCTTTTTTTTTCTTTTAAATCTTCACATTTTTTTTTTTTGGCCTACTGCATTAATTAGAACTTCTAGTATAATGTTGAATTGAATAGAAGTGGTGAGAGAAAATATATTTGGCTTATTCCTAATCTTGTGAGAAAGCATTAATCTTCCATGATTGTATCTAATGTGTGACAGGATCTTTCTAGTACAGTTGGCAGGAACATGAACATGAACTATTTCTAGCCCTGTGGGAGTATCAGGTGCTGATTTTTAGGGATTATTTTCCTGATTTTACATAGTTTACTTTCATTCATGCAAAGATTAGTACTTGGACAAAAACTCAAGGAAGTTTCAGCTGTAATAACTAGAAGTTTCTTTCACACTAGGCTCAACCCTCATTAATATTCTTACATGCACACTCACACATAAAAACTTAGCTCCCTCTTCACAAAATAGAAAGAATTTTCCTTGGTATGCCTGGGTGGCTCAGCGGTTAAGCATCTGCCTTTGGTTCAAGGCAGGATCCCGGAGTCTTGGGGTCAGGCTCCCTGTGTAGAGCTTACTTCTCCCTCTGTGTCTCTGCCTTTCTTTCTCTGTGCCTCACATGAATAAATAAATAAAGTCTTAAAAAAATTTCCTCAACTTGAAGAGAGAATTTTGGGAAAATCCAATAGCTATATAATCAAACATTATCATAATGCAATGAGGTAAAGAAATGCAATTTGGAATCAGAAGGGAAAAAAAGTCAATCAGTGGAGACAAGAATAGAAACGAGGGGGGCAGTGAAATTCCTCTATAAAACCATTATTATAAATATACTTCATTTATTTAAGAAGATAGAAAAAAAAAAGAAAACCTTGCTGATGAGAGAAATGGAATTTATAAAAAGACCTAAAAGAATTGACATTTGAAAACTCTAGAACATTTAATACAAAATTTTTGAAATTTTATAAAATTAATTGGGCAATAGTGGAGACAAAACTAAATAATAAATATACTCAATGCAAAATGCGGCAGAAGAAGAAAGACAAAAAGGAGCAAAGAACAAATGAGACAAAAATCAAACTGCAAAATGGTAGATCTTTTTTAAAAATTTTTATTTATTTATGATAGTCACAGAGAGAGAGAGAGAGAGAGAGAGAGGCAAAGACACAGGCAGAGGGAGAAGCAGGCTCCGTGCACCGGGAGCCCGACGTGGGATTCGATCCCAGGTCTCCAGGATCGCGCCCTGGGCCAAAGGCAGGCGCTAAACCGCTGCACCACCCAGGGATCCCCAAAATGGTAGATCTGCACCAAATCATACTAATGATTACATTAAATGTAAAAGACACAAATTGTCAAACTGTCAAACAAAAAAAAAGTGGGAGAAATCTGCTTTAAAAATAAAGATGCAAATATATAAAATAAAAATAAAGACATGGATAATTTAAAAGTAAAAAGACAAAAAAGATATACTACACATACATTCATCAATAGAAAGATGAAAGAGGTAATGATACAAAGAATATTTCAAACTGCTATGGGTATAGAAAATACTGATATGGGTAAAGAAGAAACATTTCATAATGAAATTCTAAATGAATATGCTTTAAAATACATGAAACAAAGAACTGAGGAGAAAGACAAATAGAAAAATCTACAATTTAAATTCTAGTTAGTGTAAGTAGATACGTAGTATGATAATGGTTTCAGGACTATAACTTAGTGATTTATCGCTTACATACAACATCCAGTGTTCATCACAACAACTGTCCTCCTTTGTATCCATCACTCATTTAGCTTATACCCTGCCCATCTCCCCTCCAACAACTTTTGATCTTGGGGCAATGAATTCAAGTCTCATGTTGAGTGTAGAGATTACTTAAAAATAAAATCTTTAAAGAAATTAAAAATAAAAAATAGTAACGACTTCTATCGATCTGAAATGTCCATATTTTACTTTCACTGTTGAAGAATATTTTCAATGGTTGGCATCTTTGAAGAACCCTTGTGTTTTCAAAGCCAATCTCACTAGCTTGTCTGCATCTAAGATTGCAGGTAATATTCCTCTTCTTTCCAAAAGATAGGCTTAACTTTTTGGCTTCCTGCACCAAACAACTTCTATTCAGCATGTCTCAAGGAGGTAACAGACATGTGTCTGAGGCTTCATAAATCTTTATTGACATCAGCCACACCAGGTTCCAAGAAGCTATGACCCTTTGCCTGGGCCTAGACCAAATGCCCATCTCCAGTTGGCTTAAAACAGCCAATTACTCAGAAGAAAAGCAAGTGCCAATCTTCATTTCATTTCTGAAATGTTTCCTCCTTTCAGAATTTTATTCTCTGTAGTCGTTATTTCTATAGCTATATAATTTTGCTATATAATTTTAGAAATGACCCAGGTTTTCTATTTGTTCTAGAAGAAATATTGCCTCACTATTAAATATCTACCTCACTAAAAATAATAGTGTCTCCACAATGCTTTAGTTATTTGAAGCTTACATTACTATTAAGTGCCAACACAAACATCTATGCTTTTTTTTAAAAAAAAGTATTTTATTTATTTATTCAAGAGAGAAAGAGCAGGGGGAGGTGCAGAGGGAGAGGGACAAGCAGACTTCAGGCTGAGCTCAGAGCCTGACACAGGACTCAGTCTCAGGACCTTTGAGATCATGATCTGAGCTGAAACCAAGAATTTGATGCTTAACCGACAGAGCCACGCAGGTGCCCCACAAGCATCTCTGCTATAAGAGAAAATATTTACAGCCAAAGCCAATCTCAGCAAATCTGCACATATACATAATGGGGATAAAGAAGCTATGCTCAGATTTTCTTTATACTGTCTCTGCCACTCTGCCTCCCCTAGGACATATTTTCACACTAATGTCAGTGGTTTCAAAATGGATGAATATAACCCAATAATATTTAATACTTACATCTAAACTCCTAGACTTGATCAAAGTACAAGCTCCACAGAGTTGAAGAGGCATAACTTTATTTGACTTGAAAGTGTGGAAAAAGGAAATCTGTGTTTCATCATAAGTCCCATGTTATTCATCTGTGTCTTATTATTCATTAACTCTCTTTATATGTTTAATAAACTCCATAGATTACTTTGGGTTCTACTGAAAAGAAAAATAAGGGACTTCATTGTCCAGTGTACTCCCTCCTAAATCCACACAGATAATGTATTTATGACCTAGAACTATTTGTAGAAGCATATTGGAGTGCTCCCAGGAAGATGACCAACTCCACAAAAGGGTTCAGTACTTTTGTACAGGAAATGACAAAAGGAATTAGGGATATTTAACATGGGTATGTGAGTTAAGCAAACTTAAAACTAAATAGTTTCACATCTGCACGTGAAAGTATGATTGGATGCATTTTATATTTTTCAAGAAGGTCAAACTAGGACAAGGAGTAAAAGAGACATGGAATCAGATTTCATATTACCACACTTTTAAAATATAATTAGATCTGTCTGAGCATGGATTAAATAAGTAGAATGGAGAATATAGCACAATAGTCAAAGACTCAGGAGAATACACATACTGCATTAGAGAAGATGTTTTAAAAACAATCCTACTTATAATTGTCCTTGGAAAATAATAGAAAAAAGTATTCCTATAGGAGAAAAAATAAAGCTAAGCTTGAACTGATGAAAGAAAAATGCAAAATAGCTAAATCTTAAAAAAATAAATTTATGAAAAGAATTTAAAAATCCTACTGAAAGGACAAGTTTGGGGACAAGTATCAACAGATTTGAGGTCTCTATAAACCATGTGAAGCAGATTGTAGTTTAATAAAGTTTAACCGGATATTCATAGTTAAAAGATTATCTGCCAAAAAAGTTAGAGAACGATTCCTAGTTAATGGAAAATTAGGTTCTTTAGGATGGTGTTATATGTTATATAGATGTTTGACCAAATATAAAAATTAGTTTTTTTAATGGATTGCAACACTCCTGCTGGAATTACAAATTTATATAGCTTTTCTGAAAGCAACATGGTAATACATATCAGAGACTTTACAATATTCATAACTTCTGACCCAGTACTTTCACTCTTAGAAATTTATTCATGGTTGGAAAATTACATTTGTTACAGTTTTGTTTAGACAGTGAAATACTGGGTAAGTTCCAATTTCCAACAGTAAGGAAGTGGTTCAAAATTTTCATATTCAATAGCATATATTGCAATAAAAAATATGCAAATGTTTATTTGTTGACATTGTTTATATATTTCTATACACTATGAATATGAGATATGAATACATAATATGACATAACATGAAAAAACAGTAGGGAAAAGATGATTTTCTTTTGGTAAGAATGAGTTTTACTTTATATATTTTAATGTATCTGAGTGCTTAAGATCCAGGATTTATATTAAAAATTATCATTAATTGATTTTGAGTGCTATTTTATTCTTTACATTTTCTGTCTAGTTAATATGGGTTATATGACAATAAAGAAACACTTTAAATGATAAATTTCTGCTTTAAAACTGTTGCCTTGGGGCACCTAGTGGCTTAGTTGGTTAAGTGTCTGCCTTTGCCTCAGGTCATGTTCCCAGGGTCCTGAGATCAGCCCCACTTCTGGCTCCCTGCTCAGCAGGGCGTCTGCTTCTCCCTCTCCTCTGCTCCTCCCCCCACTCCTGCTCTCTCTCTCTCTAAAATAAATCAATAAATCTTAAAGAAAAAATGAGGTCTAAATTATTCTGCTAAGGCTGCCATAAGAAATACCATACACTGGACGCCTTAAACAATAGAATCTGTATTCGATCACAGTTCTGGAAGTCTAAGATCAAGACATCAGCAGTTGGATTACTCTGAGGTTTCTTTCCTTGGGTTGTAAATGGCCTCGTCTCTGGGTCTTCAGATGCCCTTTTCTCTGTGTACACCCATACCCAGTGTCTCCCTGTCTGGTCTAATCCCTTCTTATAAGAATGCCAGTTAGGGGATCCCTGGGTGACTCAGAGGTTTAACGCCTGCCTTTGGCCCAGGGCGCGATCCTGGAGTCCCGGGATCGAGTCCCATGTCGGGCTCCCGGTGTGGAGCCTGCTTCTCCCTCTGCCTGTGTCTCTGCCTCTCTCTCTCTCTCTCTCATGAATAAATAAATAAAAACTTAAAAAAAAAGAATGCCAGTTAGATTGAGTTGGGACACCCTAAAAATCTTCATTTTAACTTAATTATGTTTTTAAAGGCTCTGTCTCCAAATACAGTTACGCTCTAACATACTGGAAGTTAAGGCTTCAACCTATAAACTTTAAGGAGATACAATTTGGATTGAGTGTAATATTCAACATCGTTCTTACCACTCCAGACTTTATAAACTTAACATAATAATTATGGACATCATTTCCCTTTAGGATATACTGAGACAAATTAGTCTGTGTCTGTACTCAACCTAGTATACATCAAGGAAATCTATTCGATAATATATTCTAATACCCATGTTTTAAACTTTTATCCAAAAGCAGAAATCATGTAGAAGAGCGGGAGGAGTAGTTCTGGTCTAAACTCTCCACTCTTTTGAATACAAAGATGCTACAACCTGCTTCTGGCTATCCCTACCACTTACACCATTATTCTTTTAACAATACAGTAACAAAACAATGCAAATATATTTTATTTTTAAGTTTTATTTATTTATTTATTTATTTATTTATTTATTTATTTATTTATTTATTTATGAGAGACACAGAGAAAGAGAGGAGCAGAGACACAGGCAGAGGGAGAAGCAGGCTCCCTGCAAGGAGCCCAGTGCAGGACTTGATCCCGCACCCTGGGATCACGCCCTGAGCCTAAGACGCTGAGCCACCCAGGTGTCCCAGTGAAAATATATTTTAAAAGAGGATACCAAATTTAAAAAAAATGATTTTGTCAGATTTTTTTTCTGTATGTATTTTATTGTTATAAGTTTTCATTCATATCACCAAATCTTGTTTAACTGTGCGTTAGCACTATTTCCACCACAGGTCATCAACTTGGTCAGATTTTAAAATTACCATGCTATCTAAACATGAATGTTTTCTGTGCTTTATATATTGTGATAGGTACTATAGAGAGTACAGAATTTTATCTTTGTATCCTAGTTGTAATAACTTTGTCAAAACCACAAACATGGTCACATTGAATTTTTCCTGGGAGGAATTCCTTATTTCCTGGAATAAGTCCTGTTGACTTAATAAGAGATAAACATCACTAGTTTCCACAACCTACGGAAGGTACATTTGAAAAGAGTATTGGTCCTGGGAAGCAATCAAGTGAGCTGGAGGGCTTACCTCCTATCTTTTGAATGTCCTCACTGTATCAGGCACAATGCTGATCAACTCACTCCTAAGGAAAATGATTTCTGTTCTCTAGTCAAGAGGAGCAGGGATTCCTGGAAAATCATGTAAAGTGATCATTCCTGCCAAAGTAAGGGAAAATATGTAATAAAATTTTAAAAGATAAATATTTTTTCTCTAAAACCACAAAAGTTCTAAAAGTTGTACACAAAATTTCTAAATCAACTAAATTATAAAAATAATTCAATAACCTTGGAAGTGCAGATACTTTTTGAATTAATATTTTCATTTCCTTTAGGTGTATATTCAGAAGTGGACTTGCTGGATCAAATAATAATTTTAATTTTTAGAGGAACTTTGATAATGTTTTCCAGAGTGGCTGGACCAATGGACATTCATACCAACAGTGCTGATGGTTAGTGATGTTAAGGATATTTCCATTTAAGTGTTGGCCATTTTTATGATTTCTTTGGAAAAATGTCTGTTCAGATCTTCTGTCCATTTCTAAATAAGATTTATTTTTCACTATTGAGTTGTATGAGTTCTTTATATATTTTGGATATTAATACCTTATATTGCTTTTTCTTTTTGTGCATTTGTGTTTTCCTTTGCTGTGCAGAAGCTTTTCAGGTTAATGGAGTCCCACTTGTATAGTTTTGCCCTTTTGTTGCCTTTGCTTTTGGTATCAAATCCAAAACCTCATTACTAAGACCATTGTTAAAAACCTTAGCACCTATGTTTTCTTCCATATGTTTTATGATTTCAGGTCTTATGTTAAAGTCTTTCATCCATTTTGAGTTTAATTTTGTTACAATGTAAGGTAAGGATCCTGCTTCATTCTTTCACAAGTGATTATCCAGGTTTCCCAACACCATTTATTGAAAAGATTGACTTTCCTCATTGTGTATTCTTGGCTCTTTTATCATAGATTAATTGTCCATAAATGCATGGGTTTATTTCTGGGCTCTCTATTCTGTTCCACTGATCTTGTTAATTTGGCCAAATGTTGATACCGAAACATTTGATTTTTTATAGATTTATAATATAGTTTGAAATCAGAGTATAACAACTCCAACTTTGTTCTCTCTCAAGATTGCTTTGACTACCTTTGGGGTCTTTGGTGGTCCCCACAAATTTTAGGATTCTTTGCTCTATTTGTATGAAAAATGTCATTGCAATTTTGATAGGGGCTTCACTGAATCTCTAGATTGCTTGGAGTAGCATGGATATTTTAACATTAATTCTTCCAAACCACGAGTACAGAATTTTTTTTTTCATTTATTTGTATCTTCTCCAATTTCTTTCATCAATGTCTTAGAGTTTTCAGTGTTCATATCTTTCACTTCCTTGGTTAAATTTATTCCTAGGTATTTTATTCTTTTTGATGTAATTGTCCATGGGATTGTTTTTTTAATTTCTCTTTCTGATAGTTCATTATTAGTAAGTAGAAATGCAACTGAATTTTCTGTGTTGAGTTTGTAAATTTCAATATTACTGAATTTGTCTAACAGGTCTTTGGTGGTATCTTAAAGGGTTTTGTAGGCAACATCATGTCCTCTGCAAATGGAGACAGGTTTACTTCTTTCTGATTTGGATGACTTTTGTTTATCTTTCTTATCTAATTACTCTATCTAGAACTTCCATTCTTATGTTGAATAAAATTAGTGAGAGAAGAACATCCTTGTTTTATTCTTGATTTTAGAAGAAAAGCTTCCAGCTTTTCAACAACAAGTACGGTGTTAATTGTGAGCTTGTTGGAGATGGGCTTTATTGATTCAGTTTGCTAATATTTAGTTGAGGATTTTTCCATTCATGTCCATCAGGAAACTGGCCTCTTTAAAATTTTCTGTTCTTGTGGTTTCCTTGTCTCATTTTGGTATCAGGGTAATTCTTGCCTTGCACAATGTCTGAAGTGTTTCCTCCTTTTCTATTTTTAATTGAAAGAGTTTGACAAGGATTGGTAGTAATTTTTCTTAAATGTTTGGAATTCACCACTGAAGTTGTGTGGTCCTGGACTTTTGCTTTTGGGAAGTTTTTGATTAAGGATTCAGTCTCCTTACTAGTAATTTGTCTGTTAAAGTTTGTATTTCTTCATGATTCAATCTCAGTAAGTTGTATGCTTCTGGAAATTTATCCGTTTCTTCTAGGTTGTCCAATTTGTTGGCATATAATTATTCATACAAGTTCCTATGATCCTTTGTGTTCCTGCATATTAGTTGTAATGTCTCTTCTTTCATTTCTGATTTTGTTTATTTGAATCCTCACTCTTTTTTATCTTGATGATTGTAGCTGAAAGTTTGTCAATTTTGTTTGTCTTTTTAAAAATAGCTCTTAATTTCATCAATCTTTTTCATCGTTTTAGAATTTTTTTAATTCCACTCTGATCTCTGTTATTTATTTCCTCCTACTAACTTTTGGTTTTATTTGCTGTTTTTCCAGTTCTCTGAAGTGTGAAGTTAGGCTGTTCACTTAAGATCTTTTATTTCTTAATGTAGGCATATATTCCTATGAACTTCCATCTTAGAATTGTTTTTGCCACATTCCACACATTTTGGTAATTATATTCCCAATTTCATTTGTCTGCAGATATTTTCTGATTTCTGTTTTGATTTTTTCTTTGACCTATTGGTTGCTGCACAGCATGTTGTTTATTCTCCACGTATTTGTGAGTTTTCTCATAATTGATTTCTAGTTTCTTTCTTTTTTTTTTTTATTTTTATTTATTCATGATAGGCACACAGTGAGAGAGAGAGAGGCAGAGACACAGGCAGAGGGAGAAGCAGGCTCCATGCACCGGGAGCCCGACGTGGGATTCGATCCTGGATCTCCGGGATCACGCCCTGGGACAAAAGCAGGCGCCAAACCGCTGCGCCACCCAGGGATCCCTGATTTCTAGTTACAACCAATGTAGTCAAGAAGATGCTTGACATAATTTCAATCACCTTAAATTTATTAAGATTTATTTTGTGGCCTAATATCTGATCTATCCTTGACTATGTTCCATGAGCATTTAAGAAAGATGTGTGTTCTGTTGCTTTTGGATTAAATGTTCTGTATGTCTATTAAGTCCATTTGGTCTAGTGTGGTCTTTAAGGCCAATGTTTTCTATCCACTGATGAGAATGGGGTATTAAAGTCTTCTACTATTATTGTATTGCTGTCTATTTCTGCCTTTAGATCAGTTAATTTTTTAAATATATTTAGGTGTTACTGTCATGTTCATAAACATTTAAAAATGGTATATATCTTCTTTATAATTGCATAATGATCTGGTATCTCTTATTAAAGTATTTTCTTAAATTCCGTTTTGTATGATTAAGTATAGCTACCCCAGTTTTCTTTAGTTTCCATTTACATAGAATATCTGCTTCCATTCCTTCACTTTTGGTTTATTTGTGTTCTTACATCTAAAGTGAATGTCTTGTAGTAGTATATGCTTGGGTCTTCCATTCTGCCACCATGTGTCTTGATTAGAGAATTCAGTCCATTTACATTTAAAATAATTATTGATTTGGTATGTATAGATATGGGCTTATTGCCATTTTGTTCATTGTTTTCTGACTGTTTTGTATTTCCTCCATTCTTCTTCCTTGCTCTTTTACTTTATGACTTGATGAGTTTCCACACTGATATTCTTAGATTCATTTATCTTTATCTTTTGTATATCTAGTATACATTCCTGTTTATAGTTATCATGAAACTACACAAAACAACATATTTATTAAAGTCTATATTAAGTTGATAACAACTTAACACAATTTGAACACATTCTAATGCTTTACATTTTATTCCCTTTCCCAAATTTTGTTTTTGATGCCACAATTTCTTTTTATCTTATGTATGTATGCTTTCAATAAAATTTTAGAGTGCTAAAACCACTACTAAAGTAGATTATTATAATTAATGAATTTAGCTTTGCATTTGTATTATGGTTTAGTTTTCTATCCTATCATTTTATGTTAATAAAATAACTCCTCAAAAACAAACACAAAGTAATTATTATTTTTTACCAAGTCCAATATGCATATTTTATGTTCTCTGTAATGTAGTTGATTCTTTTTAATTTTAGATTTTGAGAGATATTTTGTGAGATAGGAAACATGGTATAGTGTATGTTAAGCTATATGATATGTACATCTCCATTGCTTCCCAGAGCCCTTTACTTAGGAGAAAATTCCTTCATTAGGCATATAAGGACCTGAATGGTTTAGCCCCTACCTAATTCCCTAACCTCTGATCCAAAGCCTCCTCCACTCTTTGTACTCCAGTCATAATGATGTTGCCTAGTTCTTATATTCTCCATGTTTCTTACCACAACATACACTTCACAGATGATTTCCTTTCTGCCCTCTCATTTTTAATGGCCTTAACCTCAGCTCAGCTCATTATTATTGTCTCAGGAATGCCTTCAATAATGAACAAGAACATGTCAAATCCTTATATTATAGGCAAGATATAACAGGATCATAGTTATTATACCTTTATATTTCATGCGTGCCTACTTCATTCATATTTGTTTCTCTCTTATTGCTGTATTTCCAGAGCCTAGCAAGCCTAGCAAGCCTAGCATGCTACTTGGTAATAGTAGGAAGTTGTTTAGTATTTTTAAAAATTTATTATTTATTTATTTATTTAATTAATTTTTTAAAAGATTTATTTATTCATGAGACACAGAGAGAGAGAGAGAGAGAGAGAGAGAGGCAGAGACACAGGCAGAGGGAGAAGCAAGCTCCTCACAGGGACTCAATCCCAGACCCCGGGATCACGATGTGAGCAGAAGGCAGGCACCCAACTGCTGAGCCATCCAGGTGTCCCTAGTATTTTTTTTTTTTGAGATTTTATTTATTTATTCATGAGAGACACAGAAAGAGAGGCAGAAACAGGGACAGAGGGAGAAGCAGGCTCCCTGCAGGGAGCCTGATGTGAGACTCCATCCCTGGACCACGGGATCAAGCCCTGAGCCAAAGGCAGACGCTCAATCTCTGAGCCACAGAGATATCTCTGTTTAGTATTTTGAATAAATGGTTGGCATATATCATATCTTTCTGTATATCAAGATTGATGAAGATAATAGATTATCCATGCATATAATGCTGGGATAGTTCAAGAGGGATTGTAGTTTACAACAAAAACAACTTTATTCTTTCCTACCTATTTTGCTTGTCTTAATCCATTCCATGAGGTTAGGTCTCTCTCATTATATGGATGAATTATTGAGCAGAACTTCTTAATTTTCTGGACACTAATATAATGAAATTTCGTTTAGTCGCTTCAAACAACAAAAGGAGTTTCACTCGATAAATTAAAATGTCTAGTAAAATATTAATCAAAGTCTAAACTTCACTTAAAACTTCTGCTCTCCTTTAAGTATGGTATGAATTAGGTGAGATCCTGGGGTGGAAAAGAAGTACATGACTGGCGTTGCTTAGTATTAGCTCCTTTCTCTGAGCTTGGAAGCTGTTTAAAGCAGATTAAAGTATACATGTACGATTTTGAAGACTAAGAATTCTCCATAGATGGGAAGTGTCATCTGCAGTTCTGTAATACTGGTGATGGTTTTTCTGGCTGAATTTTTTATATCTCATCCTTCCATCCCTGGTTCTTTGGGACTCATCTTCAACACTTGTTGAGATCCCATCCTCCACTCTTTCCTTTCTTCAACCCAAAGGACCAAAAAGAATAGTTAGCAACAAAAAGGACAGAAAACAAGTAAGGGACAATAAAGAAGATAATGTAGGTGATTCTAAAGCAGTTGATAAGCAAGCAAGCATCCTCTGTAGTCCTGCTGACATATAATTTCTCTGTATGCATACAGCATTTATTTTATTTTTAACTGAGGTGCTTTGCTGGCTTAGTAGAGCATGTGACTCTTGACCATGGGGCTGTGAATTTGAGCCCTATGTTGTGTGTAGAGATTACTTAAAAATCGTCTTAAAAAATTTTATTAAAATAAGTTTGATATATGACATTGTATAAGTTTAAGGTGTATAAAATGTTGATTTAATATTATATAGTATATAATATATTGTAATATAATTTAAATATTAAATTATTATAACATTTATATATTATATTTATATATTGTAATATATTGTAACATTACCAACTATCAAGTCATATAATTTGTGTATGTTTGTGAGTGTGTGTTTGTGTGGTGGAGATAATTAAGGTATAGTCTTAGCAGATTTGATCTCTGGGACTTAATTACAACTAGTTGTAAATTTATAGTGTTAAAGCATATCCCCCTTGTCCCCTCCCCCCATAATCCATCTTTTTACTCTGTTTTTATGAATTTGGCTTTTTAAAATTTCTTGACAATTTTCTTCTAACATTTTTAGACTGGTTCAGATTAAAACAGATTGCAGTTTGATATAGTTCAAAGCTGTCTGGACATAAGGACTACCCTCAAACCCACCAGCACTAAAAGTATGTGCATTTTATTTCCAAAGTACATTTAAACTGATTTCAGATAATTTGTAATTGGATTGTTAACTCAGTTTGCCAAGAAGCAATTGATTAGAGTAAGGCAGTTTGTTTCTTAATAGATGAAACTATGTTTTGTTGAAACAGTTTTGTTTAACTTGCTCTATAAAAAGTAGTTTGGTTTTCTCTCAGCTCCTTTATTTTCTGACACTAAACAATTGCCCTAATATATAATTTACAATTTGCATTCAGAGCTGACTTAAACTCCAATATATTTGGATTCTTGAATTAATCCTAAGAATAAGGAAAGAAAAAAATGATTCTTTCAATAGAAACTTGAACCTGACCTTGTTTTTTATAACGCAAAGCAAAAAGAATGAATACCTTATAAGCCCTGTCTTTTAAAAGTGAAAGAGAATGACCCTGTGAGTCGGCCTAAACAAACTCAGGGTTAGGTCAGGCAATGTAATACACACATACAAAAGCGAAATGAGTCGAAAAGAGGTTGAAAAGCTCTAAAGCATATACAGAGGGGGAAAACCCACAAAACTTGGCTTACTTAAACCATGTGCATCTGTATAGCTTTTTATGTAGAAAAGCTAATTCTGGGTCTTATGTTCTTTGCAGAGGTCCTGAAATTGCTTGCTTCCTACTTGTTTGCTTGAATACTCAGAAATAAAAAAACATCTTTGACTCTCTCACCCTACTTAATCACTGGGAAGTGCAGTCCTGAGGAGGAAGCACATAAAGGCACAGCTACCAAACTTAGTCTCAATTGACAGTTTTCAGGGGGAGGGGGGGGGCACTCAGCGTGATGTTTAATTTAGAGCAATTGACAAGCCATCCAGAACACAGTGTGAGACAATTATTTACAGTAAAGTAAAATGTGCTACCAGAAGAATCTGCTCTAAAATGTAATTATTTTCCCAAGCACCCCTCTACACACACTCTTGTGCTTTCCAGTGTATTACATTTCTGAAAAACACTACAAGGTGATGATTGCTTCCGATAATCTTTAAATTCACTTTAAGCGTTAACCATTTGCTAAATCTGGAGCAACTAGAAGAAATAAATTGAAATGTGAGGGGTGCCACCAAAATGAATTCCTAAGTGCGTGGGGAGATTCAGAGCTTTGTCAATGCTGCTTTGGTTTGGAAGAAAGTCAATAATCAAAGAACTTTCAGAAAGCCAGGAAAGGCAGTTTAGTTTGCCTTACCTGCTTTTGAGCAGGAAAGTGCCCTAGTCCTGCACCCAGGCCATATTCTGTTGTAATTTATCTTTGCCAGAGAGCTTTGTGGTAGGCAGAATAATATACTCCCCAAAGATATCCACACTCTAATCCCTGGAACCTGCTAAATATGCTACTTTATATGTCAGAAAGGGACTTTGCAGATGTGATTAAGTTAAATACCTAAAGAAAGGGAAATTACCCTGGATTACTCACATGATCTTAATGGAATCACAGGGTCCTTAAAATTGGAAAATGCAGAAGAGGGAGACCAGAATTATACACCGTGAGGACTCAATACTTTGTTGCTAAAGTTGAAGGTAGGAGAAGGTAGACATAAACCGCTAAAAACTGGCAAAGGCAAGGGGATTAATTTTATTTTACAGCCTCCAGAAGGAATGTAATACTGTCAAAACCTTGATTTTTAACTCTGTGTTGGACCTCAAAGCTCTAGAACTGTAAGTGAATAAATTTGGCCTTTAGATACAAGCATATTAACTCAACAAACATTCATTTGGTATCACCAAGCTTTCTGCTAGATTCCGGCATAAGATAATAAAAGGTCTTCAGAAAGCTCACAGTCTATATTGCCAATATCATTTAAAAGAGCATTTAGTGACTCTCCCATTCTCTGACATTATTCATTTAATGCTGAATCCTTTCAACTATGGCTTCTCTAGCCTTAGGATCAGTAAAGAAAATAGTTACTTAAGAATGTTTGCTTTGAAACCATCAATAGTGCAAAACATATAGAAGTGAGAGAAAGTAACTACTAGTTTTCTCAATCTCCAAAACAACCTTTTGGAATGAGATAGTCGTCAACACTGATATATAATAAAAGGAATTTAGAGGTGTTGGATAACTTGCTAATGATCACACAGCTAGTAATTCACAAAGATAGATCTAGATCTATCTGCCTCCAAAAATAGAATGCCAGCCACTTCACCACACTGACTCCAACTTCATGACAGTGTTAGTAAAAATTTATAATTATATGATGTTTTACATAGAGAAATGGAGAAATATATTGTTCTTCCTACTATTTCTCTTCCAGCTTGCTATGGATACCTCACTGGGTTGCTATGACTTTCAAAGGTGATGGGAAATACATGTGCAAGTCATAAAACAATATTATTTTTCTTCAGACATTCATGTTATTCTATGGCATTTTAAAAAGTGGAAAATTTTCTAAAATTAGAAACCTTCATAGATAAAAATCTCTTTACCTGATTAATCCACTTGGTTAGAATATATGCTTATTATATATGTTCCACATGTATTAAAATAGCTAACTATAAAATAAATAGTTAATATGCATTAACCATTTATTATATGCCAGCCACTATGATAAAAGTTTTATGTATGTTATTTTTACATAATTACAATACACCCAAATGATATTTTGGGATTTTGTCTTTAATTATTCCTATCTTAAGGATCAAAAAAGTGAGATTTAAGTTCAGTAAATCACTCTAAGTCATACAGATACTGTTAAAGATGAGTTTTCAACACATGCAGTCTAGTTTACAGCTCCAAAGCCACACTGTAACAATAGGCGAAGATTTATGTTTTATCTTCATGCAAACCACCTATTTAATTACAACATTAAGCTCTATCCAGAAAAGATGATAGGTAAATAATTATTACTTGCTCTCAAAGGCCCTCACAAGATATTTTAGGAAAATAATTTGAATTAATTAATCCTATGGTGAATAAAGTTCAAAGTACCCATTCTAGTATGGTGATATTGCATATGTTTATTGCAAATACTAAAATAAATTATTATTTCTCTAGTTGTATATGAAGTTAGCACAAATTAGGACTGGAAATGCCAGCTTTAATATGGCAACATCAAGTTATGCTTTCACATTTCTTCTAGAATTCATCTAAGATAACTGAGAGAGAGAAAAAAAAAAAAGAACTGAATAATCAACCTCCAGTGAAGTTAAGAGAATTTTTAAAACATGGACCACAAAATATGAAAAAAGGAAAAGTAAAAAATAAAAAGAATGAAGATAAAATAGAAGTGCCTGGAGGCTCTCTGAGAATATGCTTGTGGTTGTGGATTTCAGAAAGAGTCAATGGATCACCTCTATGAATAGGAAATGGTCCAGTTTAAATTTGCATAATCTGTGTGAGGCTCACAAGGAACATGTCTTTGATTCCCAATTAAACAGAGTCTCAAAAAGCAGAGAAGATAGAGGAATGAAAACTCATATGGAAAAGCCATATTTTGAAAGAGCAATATATATAAAACATGGGTGGAGAAAATTTTTGTTGCAAACGATGCTGCAGTGACAATTTAAAGTTGCATTGGAACAATATGGTGTTAAGAATTCACAGACATATACTAAGCCCTGTGAGTGAAGGAGAATTACTATTTGCCCACAGCACACAACTCTGGCTCATTCCACATCCAAATCTTTTAGAGAAAAACAAAAACAAACTTGCTTAGAAATAACTTACTAGAAGGTCATGTATATATTAGGGATATGCACAAGGCCAGGCAAGACCTGAGAAGATACTAACTTATAGAAAAAGCACAGGTATAAATCTTCATCAATCAATGGTTTCTTAACTGTGAAACCAAAACCATAAGAAATCAACATTTTTTAAAAGATAAATTGTACTTCAATAAAAATAAAAACTTTGTGCTTCAGAGGACATCATCAATAAAGTAAAAGGACAACCCACAGCATAGGATCTCATAATGGACATATACAAAGAGCACTGACCAAAAAAAAAAAAAAAAAAAAATAAGCCCTGGCAACTCAACAATAAAAAGACACAACAATTCAGTTTTAAAAGGTATAAAGAATTTGAATAGACATTTCTTAGAAAAAGATACAATAATGGCATTAGAAAAGATGTTCAACATCATTAGTCTTTAGGGAATTGCAAATCAGAATTACAAAGAGATGAATGGCATTTCACATCTACTAGGATGGCTATAAACAAAAAGATGGACAATAACAAGTGTTGGGAAAGAATGTGAAAAAATTGGAACCCTCATAAAATTTCAACAGGAATACAAAATGATTCAGTACTTCGGAAATAGTCAATTTCTCAAAAAATTATATATAGTTACCATATGTCTCAGTAATTCTATCCCTAGGTACATATACCTAGGAATGTGCATCAACTGATGAATGAATAAACAAACTGTGGCATATTCCTGAACAGAATAATATTCAGTCATAAGAAATAAGAAAGTACAGATATGTTTAACAATACTGATGAAACTTTAAAGCATTATGAGTAAAAGAAGCTACACACAAAATTTCATGTATTGTATGACTTCACACATGAAATATCCAAACTAAGCAAATCCATAGAAACAAAGTATGAGTTGCCAGGGTCTAGTAAGGAGAGATGAATGTAAATGTGTATGGGTGATGAAACAACTAGAATTAGATAAGGGATTCATGCAAAGCTTTGTGACTACACTAAAATTCATTGAATTGTACTGTTTAAAAGAGTAGGTTTTGTTGTATATGAATTACATTTCAATTTTTAAAGTGTATTGTGAGAAAATATGAAAATAGAAAAAATGGAAGTCAAGCGTGTCTGTTGAAAGACCTAGAACAATAAAACAGGAAAACACTACTTACATATGCCATTAAAGGAAAATTTCCAGATATAATTATTTAAATCTTGATATTTAAAAGAAACACCATGTATATAAGGAGGAGGAAATGACACCAAACAAGCAACACTAAAATAGCTTCATGAATTTACTTTAAAAATAAGCACTTAAAGAGTTATATAAAATATTATACTTTCTGTACAGAAAGACAAAGTCAGGACATAGCCACCATATATTCTCAAGGCTAGACTACCTTAGAGCAATGTCCACAAAATCTTCAGAGAAAGGAAGACTTATCAAAGAATTTCCTGTCTAGCCAAATACTGCAAGCACAAAATCAAAATTAAAAAAACAACCACACACACATAGGCATATGAGTGCCCAGGGAGCATTGCTCTTATAAGTCATTCTTGAGGAAACTATTGGAAAATGAACCTCAGCCAAAATTAATGAATTAATTAGTGTGACAAAATTCCAGCTTTAAGTATTGAATACATGAACTGTATGACTAAAACCTAAAATAAATATGGTAATTATGGTTACCAAAAAATGGAAAAATTGTAAATCCTGACAATATAAAAATGATGTAATTTTTTTTAAATTGGAAGGGGAAAGAAGGTAGGACTTTCTGTATATCTCTAGTTTTCTCAATTTTTTTTAAAAAAATACCTGATTGACAAATATAAGTAAGAGCTATTAAGCTATATGTTAGATGTATAGATATATTTGAAATTATAAAGATTAATAACCAAAGAAAAACAATATAATCGGTTAAGTATGTTGATGGAGAAAAAAGAGAAAACCTTATACAATGGTCTTTTTCTGAAAACTTTAAATCCTAGAAATTCTGAAGACAGCAACACTTCAAGAATCATTTAGTTTAAGACTTAATCTGAATATGAGACAACTTATAATCTTTTTCTACACTGTGTGAATGATCACAGAATGATCAGTGATATACTAAAGTAATATTAGCGTGCTCAATTATATGTTAGTATGTAATGCATGTATTATAAGCACCATGTTAAATTTCTAAAAATCTTTTTTTAAGATTTTATTTATTTGAGAGAGAAAGAAAGAGAGAGAGAGTGAGAGAGAGAGGAGGGACAGAAGGACAAGCAGACTCTTCACTGAACATGGAGACCCACATTGGGGCTCAATCTCAAAACCCTGAGATCACGACCTGAGCCAAAATCAAGAGTCAGTCATTTAACCAACTAAGCCACCAGGCACCCCTCTAAAATTCTAAAAATGTTGAATTCTGGACATTTGGCTCCAAAGGTTTTGCCTGAGAAAGGCTTATGTTAATTCCATCATCATATAGAATAGAAAAAAATAGATATTAATTAAAGAGGCTTAAAGATATTTTTTAAAGTTGTGATTAGCTTAGACATTTACTGGAGTAAGTAGTAACAAACAACAAAATTTTAAGGAAGGAAATCCAGAAAGCCAAACATTTGTAAAGCATATTTTTAAAGCCATAAAAAGGGAGCCACTGAGCAAAGAACATCTGAGCAAAGAAATAATATCAAATGTATCTATTATATATAAATAGATATAAATTAACTAAACTCATATGGTAAACAATGAAAATGGAATTTAAAGTAAATATAACTTAAAGTTGTAGATAAGTCATATCCACAAAACAAATCAACTCAAAAAGTTTGTACAAAAAACATTCCAGACAAATGAAAACAAACAAAAACATAAGCATTATAGCCTTACTAAGATGTATGATCGAATTCAGGACTATAAATAAGGAGACCCATAGTTATTACAAAGGTGGACACTTTATAATGATAAACTTTGTATTCACAGTGCAGATCCAAAAGTCATTACTGTCTATGTGAGAATAGCATAGCACCAATATTATAAAAGCAACAACCATAGGGACACAAGGAAAAACAAAAAACAAAAAAAATATTAATTGGAGGAGACAAATTTACCTCTCAATTTTGGCAGATATAAGTGATCATAAATAAGGTTATAGAAAACCAAAAAATAATTAATAATCGATTTGTTACCTTATATAGCTAAGGTGAAATTATTTTGCCAGTGTGAATAAGGTCCCAAATCAACTGACTTCAAGTTAATCAAAAGACAGATTCCCTTAGGTGGGCCTGGCCTAATCGGGCAAGCTCCTTCAAAGAGTTTAGAGGTCAGAGAACAGAGAAGGCACAAAGATGCTCTACCTCTGGCTTTGAAAAAGCAAGCAGGCACGCTATGAACTTTCCATAAGAGATTAATGTTTTAGCCACCCTGAATCAACTGAATAAACCCCTGCTCAAAATTTGGTTCCAATATTAAGACTGGTAACACCACACACATACCAAGAGAGTATGAAAAGTTTTATTACTTACAAAATTGAGGCTTTATGGTGAAAAAAATATGGGCCTCCCATGCTGGTCCAAATATGGCTGGAGAAAGTAAGGAAAGGAGCCTGGCTGGCTTGAGAGTTTTTTAATGTGGTTGGGATGAGGGCAGTGAGAGGCTTCCCACTTGTGAGAAGGGCCTGGCATGGTTTGACTCTCCCACTGGTGGCAGGAGATGGAACATGCAGGCTTTTCTTTTGGCTTTCTCAGATTTGGGGTAGTGAGGGATGATGTAGGCATGAGGCATAAAAGCTGTCAGCAAACCTCAAAAAACTGGAGTCAGACTTATTAAAATCCACTTGTGATATTTGACAGATGATTGAAACATGCTAGTACTATGTTTACTATGTGACTAATAAACTTAGTTAAGTAGGTCATCACAGTGCTCTATGGGGCCTATAACCTGAGGTTAGGAAGGAAGGTGCAGGATCTGTTGAATACTTTAAAAGCCCAATATTGTATGTTCTTAGAAGTGATACAAACACCTTGATCTAAGTAATGTCCTGTAACCCCAGAAGGAAAAAAGGAATGTCCTGTTGAGGCCTTGTTTTGTGGCTTTAGTAAGTATAGAGACATGTGGGAACCTTTGGGTATCTATAAGGCAAAAGATGTTCAGGTTCTTTGAGCTAATCTTTGGTATTTTTTTTTTTAATTTTTATTTACTTATGATAGTCACACAGAGAGAGAGAGAGGCAGAGACACAGGCAGAGAGAGAAGCAGGCTCCATGCACCGGGAGCCCGACGTGGGATTCGATCCCGGGTCTCCAGGATTGCGCCCTGGGCCAAAGGCAGGCGCCAAACCGCTGCGCCACCCAGGGATCCCAATCTTTGGTATTTATCCTTTATCGGGGACCCTGGATCAAGTCCCACATCAGGGTCTCTGCATGGTGCCTGTTTCTCCCTCTGCCTGTGTCTCTGCCTCCCTCTCTCTGTCTATGTGTGTCTCTACGAATAAATAAATAAAGTCTTAAAATAAAAATACATAGAATTTCTTTATAATAAGGAATTGGCTCATGTGGTTATGGAGGTTGAGAGGCCCCAAGATCTGCAGCATGAATTGGCAAGCTGGAAATCCAAGGGAATTGATGATGTAAGTTCTAGTCTAAGTCTGCCACCAGAGGCAGGAAAAGACTACTGACTAAGGTTAAATTCTTTCTTACTCAGTCCTTTTGTTCTAGTTAAGCCCTCGAGGAATTGAATGAGGCACAGTCACATGGAAGACTCTCTGCTTTACTCAGCCTACAGATTAAAATGTTAATGTTATCCAGAAACACCTTCACAGACACTTCCAAAATATTTTTTTTCAGAATAGTGTTTAACCACACAATGTTTAAGCATAAAATACCTTATGGTTCAGTCAAGTTGCATATAAGATTAACCATCACAGATGCACAGATAAATCCAAACTAAGATACATGACTCAAGGCTACTTAAGGAGGCCCCAGTTCCATACTCCTGTCCCTAAATACCTATTAACTCCTGAAACCTCTGGTATAAGTGGACTAAATCTGTGACAGAGGCTTGGTGGGTCTCTGCAAATGTAGCACAGCACAGCCCAATCCCAAGCTTGCCATAGGCCAGCAGGACCAACTAGCTAGCGGCAGCAAGAGCAAGAAGATCCTGGCAGCAGTGGTCATTGACTAGGCATCCTGCTAACAGCACTGATTATTGTTACCACCTGGAAGAGGAGAATGGAGGCCCCCATCCAAAATTTGTCTTGTATGTCACAAAATGACACACACACCAAGAGGGTATGAAAAGATTTATTGCCTATATAATGGAGTCTTTCCCAACAAGTGAACTGCCCCAGCTGGTAAGAAAATGGCTTGAGACAGCAGGGGAAAGAGACAGACTAGATAGACTCGGGGTTTTTCTTGTGATTAGGGGTAGGGTTGAGATGAGGATACTTCACTGGGCAGGGGCTTGGGTGGTTTGAATCTCCTGCCAGTGCCACAAGGGGATGGTACCCAGGATCTCATCACAGTTTGCCTAAGTGTGGGGTGTCAGAAAAGAGAGAAGCCCTCAGACCTGCAGCCATACAAACTGAATCTGCCAACAGTCTGAATCAGCTTGGAAAGGACCACAGAGTCCAGAAGAGAAGATAGGCCAATCTACCCATGGCTTGGGGCCTGTGATTTCCTGGGTGCAGGAACCAGCTAAGATGCCCCCACTCCTAACCCATGAAAATTGTGAGGCCACAAGACTGTATTGCAGGCAAACTTGTGGTAAGTTTCATGCAACATCAAAGAAATAAATGCATTAAGTCACAGCTCTTGAAAACCAAGGTTAAATCATGTTTTACCCCACAAGCATCCATAAAGGTGTTCACAAAAAGTGATGATATATTAATCCACAGCATTATCTGGTAATAATGGGATGTAACTGGAAATTGATGACATAACTGGAAAACAAAACAAAAACAGCAAGTATTCTTTTAACTAAATAGTTAAAAATGTCTTAAATATTTTTTGAGTCAGAAGGAAAATCAAATAAAAGTTATAGACAATATTGAAAGTAACCAAAATTGAAATACTCTGTATTGAAAGAAGACTCAACTACCTCCATTTTGACCTCAAATTTTGTAATTAAGTTCTACTTTCTAGCTTACGTCTTATTCAGGCAGAAGATCCTGTGGGCAAAGCATCCCCTGATGGGAACCCAAACTTCCCCTTCAATAAGAACTGCGCTGAGCCAGGAAGACCCTGACTGTGACCCAGCCCTAGACATTGATGGACTGACCGGACCTTCGATGCCTACCTGCACAGACCCATCAACCTATGTCCCACATTTTCCTTGTTATATAAACCTGGGAGTGTCTTCCGCACTTAGGGAACAGTCTTTGAGGTGTCAGTCTTCCAGGTGTTGGGGTCACTGAAATAAACTTTCTTGTTTGTCCACAGCTTGTTTCTCTGTCTTTGGATTTTGTCAGTGGCATGTGGCTGAACCTGGTCAGAGCCAGGTGCTCGTGCTCTCCTGTGCACCCAGTACAATACCAGGGCTTTGGATCTAGAACTAAAGTTGAAGTGACAGAAAAACGACCTGAAACACTCATGATAATAACGATTTTCAAATGGAATGAAAATAATTTAAGCTCCAACTGAAGAATTAAAAAAAAATTCAGCAATTAAATAAATCTAAGGAAAGTAAATTGATAGATAAGTACAAAATTTATAAATTCAAAATCACTTTTAAAAAGAGTAGAAGTGGGCAGCTCCGGTGGCGCAGCAGTTTAGCGCCGCCTGCAGCCTGGGGTGTGATCTGGAGACCTGGCATCAAGTCCCACATCAGGCAGATCAAGTCCCACATCGGGATCCCTGCATGGAGCCTGCTTCTCCCTCTGCCTGTGTCTCTGCCTCTCTCTCTCTCTCTCTCTCTGACTAAATAAATAAAATCTTAAAAAAAAAAAATAAAAAGAGAAGTTTTTTAAAGATGGAGTTATTTTTCTGATAAACAATGAAATACATAAATGTTTAACACCCAGTGAATAAAAAAATAAAATATTGAAAATCAAGAAATAAAATAATGGAGATATCATGAAAACATGGCAGATTAAAAGAATTCCAAGTGATTATTTGGATCAATTATATGCAAATAAATTTAATAACCTGTATAAAATGAGTAATGATGATAATATCTGAGAGAAAAGCCATTCAAAGAGCTGCCTTCTTGCAACCTCACGCTGTTTCCAAAAAGCTGTGCTTCCAGGTGGATTTACTAGGTAATTATGCCAAACAATTAAGGAACAGATAATGCTAGTGCTGTTAATATTTTCCAGAACTTAGAAAAATAATATTGCAAATTCCCTTACAACATGGGCCGACATTAAAGCAAGACTCCAACATGATCTCACAAGGGAAGAAAATTACGAACCAGTTTACAGTTGAGTCCCATGCTCCACTCTGTAGATATTTAAAATGCACTTAAAGCATCACCATCCATTCTCTTTTTTTAAAGAGAGCTTTTTTAAGCTCTTTTTTTAATAATAAATTTATTTTTATTGGTGTTCAATTTGCCAACATACAGAATAACACCCAGTGCTCATCCCGTCAAGTGCCCCCTTCAGTGCCCGTCACCCATTCACCCCCACCCCCCGCCCTCCTCCCCTTCCACTACCCCTAGTACGTTTCCCAGAAGCTCTTTTTAAGATTTTATTTATTTATTTTATTTATTCATAGAGACACAGAGAGAGAGAGACAGAGACAGAGGCAGAGGCAGAGGCAGAGGGAGAAGCAGGCCCCACGCAGGGAGCCGGACCTGGATCCCGGGTCTCCAGGATCACACCCCGGGCTGCAGGCGGCGCCAAACCGCTGCGCCACCGGGGCTGCCCTAAGCTCTTAAATATAGGAATAGATATATGCTTTTTAAAAAAGCTTTATCTAAATAAATAAATAAATAAATAAATAAATAAATAAATAAATAAATAAAATAAAAAATAAATAAAATAAAAAAGCTTTATCATGATGAATTCCAAAGCAAAATGCTTAACAGAAAGCATTGGAAGTATTCCAGTTGTAGGCAAACACAAGACAAGGGTTTTCAATCACTGCTATAAGGTCATTGCACTGCAAGCAGAGGAATGTTTTCAAGGAATACAATGTCAGTGATGTCTTCTCCCCACTTTGTGCAACTCAGTTTAACTGGACATTTTATATTTGACATTGCTCTGAATGAATTGTCCAGTACAATTAGGCAAGAAGAAGAAATAAGATATAAAAATCAGAAAGTAGATGGTAAAATAATACTTTGTCTACAGATGATATATTTATTTTGTAATCACAAAAAGATTAATGAAAAACTTATATGACATGAGAGTTCATAACATATCTAGGTAGAAAATTACAATGAAGGAATCACTAGTCTGCAATCCACAAACACAAACAATTAGAAGAGGAGATGGGAGGGTGTGTAATATAAAACATCTATGACTAGACCACCCCTCAAATCCAGATCATTGTGAGTAAAAGTTTGAAACACTAGTGAGAGACACAAATGAGGCCATTAGCTGTGGATAGACACACCTGACCTTGGGGGAAAATAATTCAATAAAAATGAAAATTTTCTCGAAGTTTTGAAAGTTAAAGCAGTCACAATGAAATAATGGCAGCATTTTGGAAAAAGAAGAGGGGAAAGGGCAAGGTTTTTAAACCTTATATAGAGAAAAGGAAAGCAAAACAAAAATGACATTTCTGAAGAAAAATACATGGAGGGAAAAGTGATTCGGAGGAGATGGAATAGACACATTCTTCCCACTAATTAAAACTAACAACCCTGGACATTACATACAAAGCAAATATAAGCAGTCTCTTCTTATATTATCTAAGGGCCTTAGAGCCAAAGAAATATGTGGTGATGGTGGTGGTGAGATCCTGGATTTTATTTTTCCTACATATATCTCAAACTGAATACTTGGAGAAGCCAACAACTGGGAAATACTAATGGGCAACAAAACAAAACAAAACAAAACAAAACAAAAAAGAGCAGACAAAAATAAAAGCCGAAGGAAAGTCTGCAGAGTCAGATCAAAAGACCAGAATTCTTTTGATAATAACCATTCTGCTGCAGCCAGCCCCACAGAAAAACTGTGGCCCCCACTTCCCTCCCACCCTTGTCAGGCAGTCACGGGCACCCGAATACCCAGCACTGGTGTTGGAAAAGGTTCCAGTGCAAAGCCAGGATGAGATGGTCGCCAAGCTCCCGGGAGCTTCTGGATGTGATTTGAAACTGGCCTCCTTATTTGCAGGGGGGAGAGAGGAAGAAAGAAGAAGATGGGGAGGGGGCAGGCTCAGTAAGCAAGGGAACTCATGCACGGGGCTTGTCTTGGGCTGTGCAAAACAAGATCTCTGCACCCGCCACATTTTAAGTTTATATAGAGCCCTTGACTGGGCTCAGTCGCGAACCTTTCAGATCTCAGCACCATGTCACCATTTCAAGTCTGTGTCTTTGGAGCAGCCTCTGGGAATGGAAAGGCAAGCAGGATACACATTCTGAGGACAGGAGGAGTGGGAAGCCTCTGACTGTCTGTTCCCAGCTCGCAAATCAAACAGCAGTCATGTCCTCTTGATGAGCTCCCCCACCTCTTCACCCCCCAGTGACCCACTCTTACAATTTCATATGCATCTTCTCCCCACAAAGTCCTCTGCATTGTGCCCTAAGCTGTCAGCAGGAGTTTCATGAGCGTGGCAGTGGCCCTTTAGCAGCACAACAGGCTCATGCAAGAGAAACACAGATTAAGACAATGATTCTCAAAATGAGTGACTTTTTCCAAGAGTTCCATGATCTGAACCACTGATTTATTAAGTCTCCTACACTAAGGCATTCACTTATGTACTCCTGTGGTTTTATAAAACGATATATTAGCAGACTTGTGGACATGAACACATAGCATTCTGTTCAAATAATAGTACAGGTATCTCCTTGTGAGACAGTTATAACGTCCAAGGCCACCCTATATTGGAGAAGGCCCTTTTCATCTGTGGCCCCAGTGTTCAGAAAGGATAGGTTTTGTTACTATCATTCAAGACTTACTAGGTAAATTTATTAAGGGCCTCCATGTATTTGTAATATTCTCCAGACCAATGGAGGGAAAAAAGATGGCAACCATAGGATAAACCAGTAGAAAACAGAGTGTACCCACCTGGCCTTGAGGAGGCGGAGGCTGGCAGATTTTGGAATGTGACCAGGCTATGCACACCGTCTATATTGGGGAGGTAGAACAATTAGGTATGAGGAGATGGTCTGGGAATGGATATTCCATACCAGGACCCCCATCTTCTCTTTCAGTTGTGCAGGTTCCATTCCAGGGATAGTGCATTTCAACAGGTCCAGTTTGCAGCAGGACAGTGGGATCCCAGGAGAGACTGAGTAGTTGCCCCTCATCCAGCAGTGTAAAGTAATGAACCCATTGCAAATTCTAGTAGGTAACTCCTTTCCCAGGTGTAATGGGGCTCAGTGTTTTCAGTAGCATAGCGTGTTAATCCATGAAACTCAGGGCAATTGTTTCCTGTGACTGCTATACACTTAGGATGTTAAGCGTCTCAGCAGAGGTCCCCAGACTGTCACAGGGAGCAACAGGCCCTCTGCTTGATCATTCAAATGTATTAAAGCCTGGGACAGTACTTTAGTCCACCCAGCTAAGGTGGTTTTACATGTTAACAATTTAATGTGCTGCTTTAATACTCATTTTTCATTTTTACAAACTCTGTTGCTTATAGATTTAGAAGAGATGGAAACTCATTTAATGCCATGTTCTTTTGCCTCATCTTACATATCATGACCTCTGAAATGTGACCCCCCAATCACTGTCTATTCCATGTGGGTACCCATACTAAACTCTGCTTCTCTAATCCCCTCATGGTGATAGCCTGGTTTGCACATCCACAGGAGAAAGCTTGGGTCAGGCCAGACGCAGTGTCCACACAAACCAATGCACATTTAGAACCCTCATTCAGAGGCAGGGGGCCAAAATAATCAATTTGTAACTCCCTTACCAGTTAGGAACTACAGTGGATAGTCCCAATCTCCTTTGGCAGTTGCCTTGGGCATTGTCTAAAACACACAGAACATGGTGCTATTGCATTAACCAAATCACTATACTTCAAGGATACATCATCATGCTTAGCAACACACCATCTCACTTGGGCACTGCACTGGCCACTCTTTCTATGCACCCAATCTGCTGTATCTACTGCAGGGTCAGTTGCTAAGGTTTGTACCAGAACTAGGGTATCAGATGTTTGCTTGCCAGGGAGTGTCAGTGGCTTATGAGCTAGGGTGTGCAAAACAGTGAGGACTGCCTCAGGTTCTTGAAGATGGACTCAAATGCTTTTTCATATATCTTGACCCTTTAAGAGCTTATATATAATCATCTACCCCTTGGCTTTTTATTGTCCAAGTCAGTAGTAAATCTTTTTAGAACAGCCCAACTCTCAGTGCAAAGGGATCACCAGTCAAACCACTCTGAGTTCAGTCCACTGGTTGCTGTATCTTCTTCCTTCCTGAGTGCCACCCCCCCCCCCCACCCCGAAGTGGCACTGTGCACACTGCTAGGAGCTGTCACTCTGTGGGAGTCTATCAGGTTCCTGCCACCTTCCAAAGCTAGGACCAAAACTCTAAGGGCACTCTCTCTTTTGTTGCTTCAGCTGCAGTGCCTGACCCACAACTTCCAGAGTCACAGATGCATCTAATTCAAATGGTAGTCCCAGGGTGAATGCCCAGGGCTTTCACCTGCTTCACTGGTATTTTTTGCCTCCTCAAAGGTATTTTGTTGCTCTATCTCTACTCCCACATCCCTACTTTCTTTACAAAATGGTATAAGGAATGGAAGCACCAGGAAGCATAAGAAATAAAAGTTTTCCAAACCCCAACATTCCTACAAAGGCTTGTATCTCCTTTGCAATTTTAGGGCTTGGATAGGCTTGTATCTTATCAAGCCCAATTTCTGGGACTGCATGAGTTTTATCCAACCAAGAGACTCCCAAAACCTTGTGGTGGTGCATGAGCCTTAGATTTTCTGTGGTTTTACCACTCATCCTCTCCTTCACAGATGTTTCAGCAAAGTCTGCAGAATGTCTTGCAACAGGGGGATGTCTTCACATGTTTATACTATATTATTAATGTGGTGAACCCATTTTACTGATGTGGGGAGCAAGCAAGGGGATATATTGCGGGGACGCACAGGTAGCTTTGGGGAAGCACTTGAAAGATTTATTATTGTCTTTCCCACACACACACACAAACTTGATCTTAGCTGTATCAAAAACTTGTCAAAGTCTTTTCCTTAAAAATAAAGCACTTTTGTGGGAATGCTTTCTGTCAAAGCATTGGAGTAAAACAGTAAGTGTCATCAAATGGCAAAGGTCTTAAAAATGGTTATGGTTAAAATTATGATGAGAGTTTATTATAAAGCTTATTATAAAGTACAGAATTTATGTCTGTGATATACACTTTAAACTTATAAATGGTAACATTATACCAAGATATAGCAGATTTTTCTGGAATTTTACATAAAAACTAAAAAAAAATCATCATTTTTTATTTGTCAATGTTTCCCATGAAATTTAACATATACAAAAATTACATTAAAAATTACACAGTTGTCTAAAACTCCTTTTATTCAAGATTCAGTTCCTTGAGTAATTAAAGACCTCATAAAAACAAGGTGCAGAAGCTTTGTTTTCTAGGCAGATTACATCAAAGGTAAAAACAAAACAAAACAAAAGCTTTGTTTTTTTTTTTTTTAATTAAGTAGCAGGCCAGTAATCTAAGGCAACTTTGTTCTTTTAACAGAGAGAAAACCAAGTTCTAAACTTGCCCCAGAATACTTTTGGTATTAAAATTCTTTTTTCTTTTTAACTCTGTGGACAGTGTTTTTGTTATCTATTGGAGTGTTTAACATATGACAAGATTCACAACTATAAAGGACAGAGAAAGTCAAGTTTTCTCCTAGGAACTTTGAAGTAATTGCTATTTAAAATTTTCTTTTGTATTAAGTGTGTGACAGCATGAAACAGTTGGTCTTTCTTCATCACCTCATTCACTTTGTTCTCATTTTTCTGGAGACTCCACTGCTTAACCTCCCAATCAGTCTTTGTTATAAGGACTCAGACCTTAATCTGAGGCAGGTTGTACTTTCTTAGCTTCACAAAATAGCATGCTAAGGTCTTTACCTCTCCCAGAGCCCCGGTACTATCAGAGTCGTAGACACACTTTATTAACCTCAGCTCCTCCAACTTTGTAACCTGAGCTTCAGCTTCTAGTTTAGCATCAGTGGCCAGTGGGAACTGCCCACAGGAGAAGACAGCTCATTGTGTCAGACATGTGCTTCCCCTCTTTGCCATGGGAGCTATGTGCAGCTCCTCGAACAAGTGCATTAGGTCATCTAACATTTTCAGGGCATCCCTGTATTCACATAACAGTTCACAATCATCCACATATGAGTCATCCCTCCCCACATAAAGGTCACTGCCAACTCAAGAATTGAATTCCCCATGAATACCTCTTTCCCAAGACCTATTTCTTCTGTTTCCTGGTTGGCTTAGCAAGTACTGATTCACAAGCTCCTCAGGAATTTCCCAGGTATAATCTGAAACTAGTCCTAGTATTCAGGGCAGGGATAGACGAAGAAAGAAGCAGTCCACTCCAGTTGGTGGGAGCCAGTTTTAATGAGCAAAGGGAACTTACATATGAGGCTTGTCTTGGACAGCTGCGAGATGAGTGGATGTCTTTTTTTTATAATAAATTTATTTTTTATTGGAGTTCAATTTGTCAACATACAGAATAGCACCCAGTGCTCACCCCATCAAGTGCCCCCCTCAGTGCCCATCACCCATTCACCCCTACCCCCCCGCCCTCCTCCCCTTCCACCACCCCTAGTTCATTTCCCAGAGTTAGGAGTCTTTATGTTCTGTCTCCCTTTCTGATATTTCCTAACCATTTCTTCTTCCTTCCCTTATATTCCCTTTAACTATTATTTATATTCCCCAAATGAATGAGAACATATAATGTTTGTCCTTCTCCGATTGACTTACTTCGATGAGTGGATGCCTGCCCCAGCTGTCCAACCCTTTAAAGTTTATACGACCTTAACTGGGCTTAGTGAGGTATACTGTTCAGATAGCCTCCATACTACATCATTGTCTCAGGGCTGTGTCCTTCGGGCAGTTTCTGGGGTGGAAAGGCAAGTAGAATGCAAATTACAAGGATGGTGGAAGGGTAAGGGGTGTCCAAATTGCCCAGGGTCCAGCTCATAGGTCAACCAGCAGTCACGTCCCATCAATGACTTCCCCATAGATTGTCATCCCTACCAGCTTTTGATAAATCTCCTCACTCTTGTCAGTGAAGGTCATGAGGGGGCCCATACTTCCAACATTAATCAACAGTATCAAGGGGGCTCTCTTGCTCCCCACTGGGTGCTGCCAGTTGAGGCCAGATGGTGAATCAGGGCTGTGGGCCCACTGTGCAGTAACAGGGAGCTCCTCTCCTCCCATGTGTCAAAAAAGTCTAGTAGACAGCCTGGATTCCCACATACACCTGGCAGTGATGAAGAAGCACTCCATCACCACCTCTTGTAATGGTGTTAGAGGAGTCTGCTAAAAAAAAAAAAAAAAAATCTAAATAAGAACCAGTATTTCATAATGTAATACTCAAAATGCCCAGGGTTTGATCAAAAATCACTTGTAATACCAAGAACCAGAAAAATCCTAAACTGAATGAGAAAATTTTAAAAAGTCAACAAATGTCAACACTGAGATGAAGCAGATGTTGAAATTATCTGACAAGGATTTCTAAGCAGTCATTATAAAAATGCTTCAGTGAGCAATTTACACCATGCTTCAAACAAGTTTTTAAAAAACATACTCTCAACAAAGATAGAAGATATAAAGTAGTATCAAATGAAAATTTTAGAACTAGAAGTTACAATAAGCAAAATTAAAAGCTCAGATGTGAGTTCAGCAATAGGATGAGGGGGACAGAGGAAAGCATCAGTAAACTTGAACATAGAACAATAGAAACTATCCTTCATGAACAACAGAGAGAAAATAGATGAAAAAAATGGATATAGTCTCAAGAATCTGTTGGACTATAACAAAAGGTCTAGATTTGGCTTATTTGAAAGGAAAAGGAGGATTCAATAGGCTTTCCTTCTCTTGAGTTTTCTAAATGATGATTGATAATTAAAGCAAAAACTAGTACCACACACCTATCAAAACAACTAAAATAACATAAGCGTAATAATGTTAAATTTTGGAGAGGATATAAAAACTGAATCACTCATGTATTACCTGTGGAAATGTAAAATGGTATAGCCAGTCTGGAAAACAGATTTTTAATTTCTCATAAAACCAAATAACTACCATATGACCCAGCAATTTCACTTGAGCACTTACTCTCAAGAAATGAAAAGTCATGCTCACACACACAAAAATATGTACACCAATGTTTTTTTGCAGGTTTATTTTTAATACCGCTACCTGGAAAGGTGCCCTTCAGTGAGTGAATGGTTAGACAAACTGATAGATTTGTAGCTGAGGTTTTAAGCTTCATCAATAAAAGAAATGAGCTATTGACACATGCAGCAACTTAGATGAATCTCAAATCAATAATGATGAGTGAAAAAATAACACCCAATCTCAAAAGTTTATATTGCATATATACTATATGATTCCATTTATCTATAATTCTCTCAATGACAAAATTACAGAGATGGAAATAAGTTATTGGTTGCTTACTAACCTAGAAATTTTAAAACTTTGTATGAACACTTTCCAACATAAAAAGTAAATGCTTTAAATATTAATTTCCTGTAATTTCTGTAAAAGTTTATTCCATTTTTAGGAACCTTTGGGTGAGCATGGTATATTTTAGGAATTATACTTTTGGGAAGAATGCAAAACAATTAGTTTTTAAAAGAAGATCATTATTAAAATTTAAAATACATCATATAAATCCTTGTGCAAAAAAAAGTAATAAAAACAAATTCAATAATAAAACTTGTAAGTGTATTTTTCATTTTTTCCTCCTTTAAAGTTACTTTAAATATCACTGTTGTCTACTTTCTTAAAGTTTAAAGCCTTAGTGGTTATTTTTAACTTCAACATACTACTTATTCTTCCCTCTACCATTCCACAATCCAGAAACTTCATTAGCAGGCATTTAGGGACTCATTCCCTCAGCTCTGCAGGAGAACGAGTGTGATTTCCAGTCTGTGCAAGAGTCATAGATAGAATGTTCTGAACTCATGTGAAATAAAAATTTGGAAGACTGAAGTCTAGTTGAGTACCTGTCATGTGGTGAACAGACAGTAAATAACTATTGAATAAATAAAACAAATATTTCCACTGGAATGTGTTTAGCAAAGTCAACACACATCTCCATTGTGTGTAATCTTCTTAATCTACAATGATAGAATTCATGTCCATGTCCTGCGATTTTTGAAAATTAAGTGATTTTATAAGCCAGTTTTCTATATGTATTTTGACAGCCATAGTACTATCACAGAATCACAGAAAAAAATTAAGATGATAAGTACAATAGGCATTTTATGTGACAGAAGTGCGCAGATAAAGAAAAATTATCATTCTTTTGGATTGTACTTATCTCTAACAGAGGCAATAAGTGACTTAAGAATTGAAAAACAAGAATTGCAAGAAGTGCATGTAATAAAAAATAGCAGTTATTGAAAAAAATAAAAATTAAGAAAGAGCACAAAAATTAACATATTTCTGTCATTAACCTTTGAGGATGCAGAAGAAAACTATCTATAAAAGTAGAAAATCCTTCCAAATTCCAGCTCTTTCTTCAATCTTTGAAGCTGATTGATTATGCATGTTCACCTCCAACGCCTTGTCACTTGAAATTACTTCTTTATATCAAATTATTTTGGTTCAAGAATTACGCACATACTCTCTCAGGCCAATTGACCTTTTCATATCTAAAATTGCAACCGTAGCAAACCATAGGCTTATTTCCCGAGTTTGGGGAGAAGGACAGTTGCAGCTTTTGCCGGTGTAATAAAGAATTAAGAATTACTCTAGATATCATATACAATTTACCAGGAGCCCTTATTAAAGAATGAGATTTCTAAGCCTCAGCTCAGGACCATTGATTTAGGATTTCTGGAGATCCATCTGGAGATTCATCTGGAGAACCTAAGAACCATGTGGAGATCCCAAGATCCTAAGAACACTGAGTTTTCAGAATTGCAGGGCTTCAGCTTTGCTAAAACAAGTATCTTCTCTAGGCAACAATCAAGGCTGTCACAGAGGTCGCACTATTATAATGCACCTCCAACCATTCTCCCTGTATCTGTCATTTTCATTACTTAGCACTAGAGAAGTTACTATTGCCATTAGAGGAAACACAAAGTGCTTCACCTAAGCACTGTAAATAATGAATTACAATAATTAGCTGGAGAGAGATTTTTCTTGAAATTTAATATTTTCTGGAATTTTGAAAGAACAAGGACTATGGAATAGTGTTAAAAGGTAGTTTTCAAAAGGAAAATATTTGTCGGTTCAATTGGAATTAATTGGTCAGTTACAGATTGGTTACACTGTTTAAGATATGTGTAAGAAAAATTAATTAACCTCCACATTACCCCAAATTTCTGTTTCAATCCTACTCTGCTGCTTTGAATGAAGCCTGCTTTGCTTTCAGTTTGGGACCCTGCTTCTGGAGTCCAGGATGCTGAGCAGATTGAGCTCCTATATTTGCCATCAAGCACACTCAAATGTACTTCTATCTTAGGGACCTCAGAGAATGTCAGCCAGATGGGAGGAAGCTAAAAGGATGCTTTCTGCACAATAGAAAGAATAAAATTGTGTCCTTCCAGAATATTAAGCAGTAATAGCAGTAACAGGAAATAAATGGATATGTGAAATCCATCTAAGATGATTAAGAAAAAGCAACATGAATCAGTTTATGAGCTTTGTCTGTCTTCTCTCTTCATGGTAAAATTCATCTTGAAATTTGAAGATAGCTCTCTTTAGAGCTTTTTAAGACTGTATAAATATTTTCAAAGGTAGTTTATCTGAAAATAAAATGTTGGTCATTCTTCCTTACAAAGGAATTTCAAAATTCTAATGTTTGTAGTCATTTAACATATAAATCTTATTTCCATTAACTGTTCATTCATTGATTAGAAAAACTCTGCTAGGAATGATAAAAAGATAAAACATTTATGAAGCTCACATTCCAGCTGGCCGTTAACCAAATAATTACTATAATGCAAAAGATTTAACATATTTTGGGTTTACAACCTGGACCCAAATAAATTTCAATCTATCTAGTTAAAAATGATAAAGCAAAACCTTTATATCTGACCAATTTATATAAAGCTATAACAAAAAAATACAAGTCATTTTTCCCGAATAGCTGCAATACATACTTGGTTAGAATGAATTTAATTAAAATGTACTAAAATGTTGAATGAAATTTGTTTGAAGCACAGTATTAGAATCACATACTTTTCTCCCTCTCTGCTTTTTGGAAGCCAGATACTTACACTGAAATGGGAGAACATTTTTTAGACACCCAAGCTGAAATGCATTCCTTCTAAATTATTGAGGAAGGAGAGTAACTATGCAGCACTCTCTTTCACTAGTTTTTGTTTTGTTTTTATGAAATAGTTATAAGATTTTTTAAGTGAAACTCATAAAGAATCTTTAAAATAATAGCCATTTGTTTATCCATTTGGTGTAAGAAGTAGGGTAGAAATGATGCAATAAAACTGACCTGGTATTCAGAAAATTATATCAGAGACAGGAGATGCTCATGCGGCTGTGCCCTACAGAACTCCAGGCATTCACAAGAGCTGTGGGAGATGTCCAGCAACTTTACATGCATGCTGCTATGCGGTGTGATTTTGGACAATTCGTAGGTCACCCTGAGCGACTTTAAGAAAAAAGTACACAGCCCCAAAACTGACCAGACCATCTCTCATCCCCATTTTAGTTGGAAAGAAACACAGCAGATAATCTGACCCCTATATAGAATATATCAAATTCTTCTCTTGAAAATAGTGCAACAGGAAACTAGATATACCACATAGAGTGTGGTAAATTGTACTGCCTATTTTTTCTGCCTAGAGTGCTTTTCACAAAACTGGCTGCTTCCCCTTTTTAGGATTCAGTCCCAAATCCACTTTTTAGTAAGGCTTTCCTTAAGTATACCAATTAAAGAAGCCCTCCCTCACCTCTGTCCCACCTCCATCACTCTCCAACAAAAGTACATCATTTCCTTTACAGTGCTCACCACTGTTGGAAAAGGTTGTCTTTGTTGATTTAGTGTTTACCCTTCTTTGCCAAAGCTTAACACTTCTTGAGAGAGGGGCCAGCTCCAGCTAAAGAACCATTGTCATTCTTTTGACAAATATTTGTTGATATGTCAGAAGCTGGGTATAAAATGTTGAGTAGAGCAGACATAATCCTTGCCCTCGTGTAGTTTATGCTGCAGTTGGAAAAGCATACTATAGTGCAGCAGAGAAAACTAATACTTAAACAAATGTAAAATTATAAGTGTGATAAGAGCTAGAAAGGAGATTAATAGGAGCTATGAGAGCCTATAATGAAAAATTTAATTTATTAAGTAGATCGAAGAAGTTTTCTCTGAGGAAGAGACTTTTGAGCCAAGATTTTAAAGATGAGTAGATGTTAATTAAGTGAAGACAGTACAAGCTGAGGGAACAGACTGTGGAAAGACTATGTGGCAGGAAAGAAGCTGACACATATGAGAAACTGAAGGAGAGCTGACATAGCTGGAACACTGGAAGCTTTGGATAGTGATATACAAGAATAGATTATGGAGATCTGCATGGGCTAGAATATGTGGGGATTTGTATGAATCGTGACTATAATCTGAGCATGATGGAACTATTGAATATTGTGCATGTGCTAGTGTATGGAGGATGTGTGTTCACAGGAGAGTATAATCAGATCATGTTTTGTTAAGATGATTGTGATTGATCTGTAGAGGACACTCAATTGGAGAGATCTAAAAAAGGGTGCAGGTAGACCACTTAGGATGCCATGGCCATTTTTCTCAGGAGAAATGATAAAAGCCTGGGCTCAGGTAAGTGCTGGTGGGAAAGAAAATAAGTAGGTGGATGCAAAAAATAAAAAGAATAAAATCAGAAGGACTCGGTGTTGGCTTGGTTATAATTATCATGGATAATGAACTTGTTTGAACGGATGAATGGGTTGCCATTCTCTAAGAAAGAAGAAGCAACAAGGAAATATTGTGAGCTATTTGACCATGAGCTGGGCTTTGGCATGTTCATTTGGAGGATGGCATTGGGAGGATGGATAAATTATGACTACATTTTTTGAATTTCTATGAGTGAGAAGTTTAGTTACTCTATTCAACTTAATTATTTTCCATCATTACTTTTTAATAGGCAAATGGTATTCCTGAATTTTATTTCCTACAACCCAAACTTCTGCATAATGTATGAAGCACCAAGTAGTCCTAAAATCAAGCTAGAGGACTTTAACTCTAGTGAGAATTGATGAACTGGTTGTGGTTATTTTATCTGTAAAAAATGTGGGTTAATAACTTGGAACCTGCTATCAAAATCATACGTCAAAAAATCATCGGAACCTTAACATATAATTTCATAGAACTTGAGCAGAAATATTAAAAACCTAGTTGCATTTAATACAGACATCCAACCAAGTCAAATAATATTTCATAATTTCAAATTAGACTAACTATAGCACATCTCAAGTCATATGGAGTTATGACACTCCTGTGATACATTCAGCCTCCACTATTTATTATCTAACCAGTAGGCAACAAAGACAGGTAGGGGATGTTTGAACTAAAATAACATACTTATGCTACTATCTATGTGTGAAGTACTTTTTAAACACAGCCCCAAACTAAACTGTAGGAAAATTATGTTAAAAGCAATTAACTAGAATTTATCTGGAAGGCATTTTGTTCTCTTTACTTATATCATCCTCATTCTATACAAACTCTGAGATAGCACACAGGAATCCTTTCAATCTTTAAAAAATTCACTTTACTATTACTTTTCTGAAAGATTCCTTACATATTTTTTTCAGAATCCCTATCTATCATCTATCTATCTATCTATCTATCTATCTATCTATCTATCTATCTATCATCTTTCTAATCTTCCAACCATCCCTCCATCCGTCCATCTATTCTCACATCTGTATTGTATACTAGCCACTCTAATATATTTGACTAAAAATCTCATGTAAAATCCAAGTACTTTAAAAAATAATAACTTTTTGCAACAGTAACACTAAACTACTATAAAACCAGTATTTTTGACACATTAAAAATATACAAATACATAGGCAAATGATGTAATTTAATAAATGCTATCTTTCTGAGTAAACAAAGTGAATATCAACTTGATAACCTATTTGGGAAAATTCATCAAATAACCTAAACAAGCAATATGTTTACACATATACCTAGTGGCTAAGAAAAAAGGAATTTGTTTATAATCTTAAAGTCTCACAACTTACCATATTTGTTTTGTCATTTTTTTCTTACTTTAGAAAAAAAAATGAGTGTTCTATCACTAATTTAATCTTTATACTGAAGCCAAATGATAGTCCAAAAATTTAATCAGCCTCTATAAATTATAAAAAAATATAAATGCAAGCAACCACCAGAAAAGTAGTAACATGAAATAATGATGTGCTATTGAGTGGGCCAACATGATATATGAGTCCCTTCATTGACAGCCAAGTGTTAGAGAAACACAAATATGTATGTCTCATTTGGAAACAGTAGTAAATAGTCAGTTGTGCTCATCATTGCAAATGGTCATTCCTAATATTTTCTTATGGTTATGCAGTTGGGTTAGAATACAGTCTTACTAACAACTGTGTGTGCTATCCTGGATGTTTAATGCAACAATAGTCACATAAGACTAGTGACATTGATCTGCGAGAATTCACCATCCCTAATTTCTAATGCCTCACATCTTACATTGAAAAATATTTGCTAGTAGTATACAGAAAAGTTTTAACTGAAAGTCATTTAATATTATCTACCCCGTATTGAGGAAAGTAGGGAATATTCTAGCCAAGGTAGGAAATATTCACATTCACAAAATGTGTCCAGTGCTTCTTTTTTTAAAAAAGATTTTATTTATTTATTCATGAGAGACACACACAGAGAGAGGTAGAGACACAGGCAGAGAGAGAAGCAGGCTCCAGGTAGGGAGCCCGATGTGGGAATCGATCCCGCGTCTCCAAGATCAGGCCTTGGGCTGAAGGCAGCTCTAAACCGCTGAGCCACCGGGGCTGCTCTTTTTGTCATAATGTTTATTATTCTCTAATTATACACAAAAACATCATATTAGAAAATTTGAAAAGATACAGAAAAAATATAAAGAAGAAAATTAAAATCACCTATAATTCCATCTCCAGAAATAGTTACTGTTGCCATTTTGAAATATTTCTTCTCAATCTATTATTATAAACATATATATATAACACAACTAAAATCACACCATATATAGATCATTCCACATTGTTAAATATTATTTAAAATCATGCATTGTAAAGTGTACACAATAACAAATTAATTGCACGTACAGCAATATATTTTTAACAAGCAATATGTTTATGGGGGTGTTTTATATTTCCAATGTTCATGATTAAAAATACAATTTTTGCCACTGTTGTCTACATTTCTGAATTCAATTCCCTTTAAACCATTGTTAGGCATCAATTTTTCCTTTCTAAGGCATAATAAATTATTCAACAGACATTTAGAGAGCCTAAATTTTTTTGAAAATATAAAGACTTTTGAAAAGTTTTTGAAAAATAATGTGGATAGGGAAAAAGCTACTTCATACAAATCATTACATTTGAAGACTTATTACTTTAAAAAGGTACATGTTTTCAAAGGCATACTTTTCCAATATTCTCCACGTTGCTGATACCACTCACAGCAATAGTCTGTATAATGAGGAAAATGCCTAATCTTTTGCTGTATGGGTGGCTGCAGAGATACTATCTCATAAATAGGATCTCCAGCAGGTTTCTGTCTTCTTATAATGAAGAAAAGTCATCTGGAATAGCTTAGTACTGAAAGGTGTGGTTCACAAATATAGCACCTCGGCAGGTGGAATCCTCTTGATTATCAGAGTCAGCTATTAACACTGTATAAAATAGTCATTACAACAATATTCATTGAATTTCCATACACAGATAGCGGAGAAATACTTAGCTATAAGGTAAGTTGTCTTTATAGTCAGAGTAAAGTGGAAAAATGAGTGAAACAGTTACCTAGATAATTCAAATTAATATACTTGATAGCATATAGGATACATGTTTTCAACAATTAACTCCACTTTGATTTTTTCTCTTTGATTTTTGAAAATATCAATATTTATTAATTCTATTTCAAATTTATTATATGTAAAAAATTCATAAAAGCCCTTATGTTTTATTAGGATCTATGAAATCCATTATTATTTACTCTTTGTATTACATTTGGTCATTAGTAGTGTCTAAAAAACTAAAATAAGTATTTTAGAAACCATTAGAATAACAACTGTACTATTCAGTGTGTTAGGATTCAAAATATGTAGAAACACTTGTATGCAAACCCACCAGTTCAATCTTCTGTGTAGTATTTGGCACCATACAGAAGCCAGTCAAAGTCAGCAGTGGAACTGAAATAAGTTGTCCAGGACAGGGACTAAATAATTGTTTTCTGTTTGTTTTTGTTAAGGTGGTATCTGATAGTTTTGTCCATTGGAAAATCACTATTTTCCCTTGTAATGAATAAGTATTTGGGGGGAGACACTCTGAGAAGAACTCATTTCTCATACTTGTCCCCATTTATTTTAGCACCCAATGATAATCCTTGCCTGAAACAATCATTACTGTAATATATGTCAAGTAGTAATTCTCTTTTTCCATCTACATTTATTAATTCCTTCTACATTTATTAATTAGAGTACTACAATAAAGAGCTTTCCCTTCTCTCTCATTTGTTTGTTCATTTACTTATTTATATCAATAATGATTAACAGATTTTATTTGCTCCAATGGGCAATTATCTGTTACTATCATTATTTTGTTGCTGAAATTGTCCCAGATTTGGCCAACTGGGTCGTATGTCATTTTGACATATCTCCTCACTTTTTGAGCATTTCTTTCTTTCTTTCTCTTTCACACCATAAGATTGTCCAAGTTCTTTTTTTTTTCTTTTCCTTCCCTGTTCTGGAGCCAACTATTTCATGTTTCCTTTTATTAGAGTAGATATTTTTGTTTCCTGAAAGTACCATAAAAACAAATTTAGAACCTTGCCTCTGACTCTCAGTCTGTTTTATCACTAAACAATGACAAAAATTGTCATGTGACTTTTCAGTTTCTCTTCAGTGGCAGAATTAGAAAAAGTGTTCACAAATTGACTGATGGTTAACAAAACAGGTGAGCAAATATCTTCTCCATCTCAATCCCTTAAGTATGCTTTATATTAAAGCCTTCATCACCATCAAGAAATAACTATTTTTTATCCCTAATGGTTAACATAGTAATTGCTACCTATATTGTTTCATTCTGGTAAGGAAATATCTTTTTTTTTTAAATATCTTTATCAGAGAAAAACTAAAACATACCCACTAGCAGACAGATCTTTTCTTCTTATATCTGAAGGCACAGGTTCAGAATGGAAAAAGGATTTAAACCACCAGCTAGATTCTGCCACATTTAGTAACCCTATCAAATAAAAGTCATATTACTCTCTTCTCAAACACATTTGGAAGACTAGAAACAAAGAAAATATTAAGAGTGATGCTGATAAGAAATAAACCAAATACCTTGTTGGGATTTGTCATCAGGTATGACATTAACAGAATCTGTTAAAGAGCTAACTGAAGATATACTGGTCTCTGAAGGAAACAAATGATAATCAATAAACAAATAAATAATTGGCAAACAAACACAGACATATTATTTATGCATAAACTTCCAAGTGGCAAAGTAGCATGGTTTGAAATTATTTACTCCTGGATCATGACTTCATGAATCAAAAAATGGATTAAACTGTCAATTAAAAAGTCTTCTGGAAAAAGGCATATTCCATGTTACTTTTTTTAAGTTTAAGATAGTTTTTTTTAAAGATGTTATTTATTTATTCATGAAAGACACAGAGAGAGAGGCAGAGACATAGAGGGAGAAGCAGGCTCCCCACAGGGAGCCCAATGCGGGACTCAGTCCCCAGACCTGGGATCACACCCTGAGCCGAAGGCAGACGCTGCTTATGATACACCTAGTTGGCAGTAGCACCCAGGTATTCCAAATAGTCATCTTTTTTCTCTTGTCTGCATAGACTTCTTCTCATTGGCTGTCTTCTGTTTTTGCTGCATTATCTCAGAGTCCTTTGTTTTCTCTAAGAGGTAGTTGAGGTAGTTATCCCCTTTTATTTTTCTCTTCCTAATTTCCGAGGATTTCTTCATGTTTTATGGCAGGAAAGTTCTTGCTGATTTCTGCAGGCCTTACTGACCACTAGACCATGCCTGGGAGAGAGATACTTGGAAGAGCAATGGTCACCTAGCACACTCTTACATTTTCTATTAAAAAGATATATTTCTTTTCATGGTGGATGATTCTTTCTCTCTCTCTCCATAGATAGATGTAGAACTTAAAATATAAATGTCACCAAATTCAAAATCTTAGTAAGTACAAAATCAAGAATAAATTTTATTGTACTACATTAGAAATATTACATGTGCATATATTTAAATGTTCTACAAAAGCTACAAGTTTAGAAGGAAAGGAATTTAAATAATAAAAATTTTATTTGTTTTATCATACGTATATTTTAAACCTATAAGTCTTTTAAATGATCTAAATATAAAAATAACTTCTATGGATATAACACTAAGTAAATGCAAATAGTTTAACAATTTTATAAAAATAATAAGTTAATAGACACGTCCAACTTTTACCTACAAACAATCCCTGAAATTAGAATTTTCTATATGTGGGCATATTTTCAATAAACAATAATTTGTTTCTGAAATGATTGTTTCATTCTATGAAATTTCCAAATTTTCCTTAAGAATCAGTAATTTTCTATTCAGCTATGAATACTCAGAAGTGGATAAATAAATAAAAATAAAACCGGCCAAATAGAAGCTGACCTATTATCCATAGCAGAAAATGGAAATGAAATAATCCTTGAAGCAGTCATATCATCCTTTCTTTTCTAAGAAACAGTCTTTTCTTCATGTAAAATTGTCAGCTTTTAATATATCCTATTAAATGCAAGATACATGAAATTAAAACATAATTATGAAATATAAGATTATTTTCACTTATTTACAAGTGTTGATGGTTTCATTAATATGATATAATATGGCATACTTAAAACAAAGAGATGAGCCCTGACAATATTGATTCAGAGAGGTCTGAATGATCTCTAGTCCTATTTTCTTCACTGTTACAACTGTCAACTTTCCTCCCTTAAGCTCTGACCAGGACATGATATGTATGTCAATAATATCCCACCAACATCACCTCAAATCACATTCTCTAGGAATATCCTCCAGTGATGTTATAACTTACTTCGATAATACTGATTTTTGGCTAGCAGGCAACCAATGGAAGGTACTGATGCCATGGATTTCCCTGTGAACAAGCGCCCGACTATGAACAGCAATCTAGAAACACTGACACAAAACAGATGCTGTTAATCACATGGAGTGTCCTTTTCTTTTTTCCATACCTTTTTTTTTGGCAAAGCAACATAGTCTACCATGTATTAAATATCTGATAAAAAAAAATGAAAAGCTTACACAAAATTGTGATCAAATATTCTACAATAAATAAAAAAAATGCAATTAATGTGGTTTTTGTTTGGAAAAGCAAGAAAAAACATATATATGTATACTTATATGTATATGTACAAATATATACAGATATGTGTGTGTATATACATATGTATGTATATGTGTGTGTGTGTGTGTGTATATAAAACTATCCAAGTACAGACAATGCCCACAACTTGTTCCATCTGAAACAAATCTAAAGTTCAGTCAAAATAGTGTTAACACAGCCATGATATAGTCACTCACCTTTTTGTTTTCTCCAATCTGTTCTTTTAAAATAAACATGTTCTAAGGTTTCCTGAGAAAGCACACACTTGAAGGGTGGACGTGACCCAGCAGGGACAGCAGGCAGGCCAGGAGCACTCTGCAGTGAATGTGGGCTTGCTTTGGGACCCCTGAGCACACCTTATATTTAGAAGGCTGAAACCTGAGCTTTGGGCACAGCACCGAGGGAGGCGAAGGCCTCTGCCTGTCTGCCCTTCCCTGGGCCAGACGCCAAGCAGGGCTGCGGCAGCAGGGACAGACTGTCAGGTCAGAGCTTGGACTCTGGTTTGTGCAGAGTGGAGGGTGACACCCACGCATCCCCCCTCAGCCTTCTCTATGTTCTCCCGCTCTGGGGACGCACCGTGCTAGGCTCCTTGGGAGAAGGGGTCACTGCAGGCCAGCTCACAGAACTGCTCATGCCCCAGACACAGTGATACAAAGCAGAGCCACAGGAAGAGCTCACAAGGAGGAGCTCAGTGAATTAGGAAGTCCTGTGGGAAAGGACATGCGCTGCAGGAATTTATGGACGGTGAATCAGAATTTCCAGGGAGAATGATAAAAGACAGATGGCAATCATGGGTAATGAGGGGAAATTAGTGACTGTATGACATTGTATCGATATTACTTATTGAGTCAAAAGCTCGATTTATATTCTCATTTTAGTAACATCCCTTCTGTGAGCTGTTTGCCATTTCCTGCAGTTTGTCATGAATCAAATTGTGGCTCACCTTATTGAGGGGGTGGGAGGATTCTCAATTTATTGTTTCAATTTATTTAGTGGCTATTGGTTTTACCAGCTTAAAACACAAAATTATTCATGTCATCTATGTTCAAAACATTGATTTTAGTATGCCATCATGGTTCTTTCTGACCATCTAGTCTACCTGATTATGGCTCCTGTAAGTTGCAAGTACTGTTTACTTACACTTTTTCTTTTTGTCTTGATTAGTTTTGCTAGGGGTTTCTCTATTACACTAGATCTGTCAAAGAACTACTCTTCTGTTTCTTGATTTTATATTTCATTATTTTCTGTCTTGCTTTTATTCTTCTTCCTTTTACTCACTTTAGGGTTATTCTTATTGTCATTTATTTCAAAATATTTTTGTTAACTCCAATTATGACATTTTTTGAATGTTTGATTTAAAAGTGCTTTTCTTTTTCCAAATATATACATTTAAAAAATATTTTTTAGTTTATTTCTAAGCCCATTGTATTGTCAAGAGAGAATGTTTCATTTTTATTCATTCTTTGAGATAGTTTTTGAAAATAGCTTTCTGTGTATTTGAAACTCAGTTTGTGACCAAACTGAGCTTTCCAGGGCACAAGGGCTAACATTGCCAAGGCATACATCCCAATAGCTGCTGACTTTCCTAGACAATTCCTCTAAAAAGTGGAAACCCAAATCCAGTCTGCCTTCCAACAAGCAGTTGGTTTAGTTCTGCACTGAGGAAGTTGTTCCCATTCCCTGAGAAGGGAGAGCTGCTAGAACGAAATACATGTTCACCATAAAAACCCTCACCCTGTTTGCCTCTTACAGGAATAGTGAGAGTCTGGGCCAGGAATGTTTTCTCTCATTGACCCTTTGCTCACAAACTTTCCCAACAAATCCTATTTCTCAATCCATAACCATGCAATATGTACGCACTGTCCTGACAGCTATTGGACTCTGGGAAGCCATGCAGAAGGCATCAGGCTTAGAATGTGGCAGGAACTAATTAAACTTGAGCAGGGAAGCATCTGCTCAGGTCACACCTAGGCAGAATAGGAGAGGCCTTCTGTCAGCTATGACCAACTCTCCGATCCAAAGTGCCCAGTGGAACTGACCTTGTTGGTTAAGTCCAGGTCATGTGCTCACATCAGGCTCCATAGAGACAACATATCCTTGCATCAAAAACTGCTAACCATACTTCAGGAACTATTCTTTCTTTCCTTTTTAATATTTATTGGGCATAGTCCACCCAACTGGGAACTACATTTCTCAACCTCTCTTGCGGCTAGGAATCAGTGTGGGCCAGTGAAATGTGAGAATTGAGTGGTTCATCCTCAGGGTCATCTCTTTAAAGATCAATTTCGCTTGCCCTGGACTTCTTGCACAGAGGTAAAGGTCATAACGCAAAGCCTGGTGCGACTGTTCTTACATCAGAATGAAATAAAATTCTCTTTTTAGTCATTGTATCCTGTTACTATTATTCAACTTATACTACATCCTGACCATTAAAAGTACTCTAACTTCTGTAGTGAGTGGTACAGAGTGCCAGATCCCCCAAAATAAGATGTGTCCTCAGATGCTGGACTGCCAGGTATCCAATGGACTGCCATTGTCCCTATTCCTAACATGCAACTGGTATTGAACAGTTTTAGGCACTTTCTTCCACTATGGCAATCTCACCCCACCACCTGCTCTTATTACATGTTTACCTGACCTACAAGTCTCTCTACCCTTTTCCCTGATCCTTTGAAGCAAAGGAGAATTAAGTTCAGTGACTTCTTTATGTCTGGGTAACTGCCAGGTGGAATAATGAGTCAGTTGCCAGTCATACAAATAGTCAAACATAAAAAAAAAAAAAGTCCCAGTCTTTATCCTCCTCACCTTTGGGCCACATTCTCCCTAATCAGGCTCCAAACATTAGTCACAGTGCAAAAACACTGATCACTTATTAATAAACACTGATCTTGATTCTTGAGGTTCCTACCATCTGCAAAGCCACTGGGCAGGTAAGTGGTAGCCAAATCTGTGAGGGCAGGAACCAGTTCCTTCCACAGTGCTAACTCAGAGACAGGAGAAGATGGCTGTCTTTCTTGGTGCAAAGACCATTTCTCAGTGGGCAATGTCTTCAGGATTCTTAGTTGCTAGCTTCCAAACTGCTGTCAGCATTTTCTTTTTTGTGACAAGGCATCTAAATGAACATAATAACTGACAGAACTCCCCAAGGCTCAGCACCCTACATTCATCAGGCCTGGCATGGCACAATATGGAGAACTTATGAGGAGATTCAGGACAATTGCTTTGTCTTCCTAAATGGAGATACTTAGGTGAGCAAATACACTGGAAGTAATAAATATGCTAGAGCCAAAAGGATTTCATTTCAATTTTCTCTTATTTTTATGATTTGAGACATAGATAAATATTCATAATTATCTAAGTCAGTGTTTCCGTCTTGTGAATCCTATGCCTGCTGAGTTAGGTAGTTGGCTGTCAGCAATGATCAGTATAACAACTTCTTGGAGCCGAGTGAAACAGTTTGGAGACATAAACACACTTTCTCTTTCATGTCTCCCACAGCATCTGTAAGATGGAAAAAAAATCATGGGATTATTATTTTTTTTAATTTTAGATTGCTTTTAGATATCAGATCAAAATCCTAAGCATCGCTTTTCTTTGCCTTAATCTAATTACTTTCATTTCCCACAAATTCCAAATCTAAATATGAGTCTGCTTATTTTGATATGCAAAAAGATCCTAATCTGAATGCTTGGAGTACCTTTTGATCTGACTGAGGTGTTTTAGTCTCTGTTCTTAGGAAAACAGATACATCTGCACACAGTTTTCTGGAGACCTCTCCTCCCCAAAAAACAAAAGAATGGAAGGGGAGTAGTGAGAAGAGGTGACCTGTGACCTTGCAGGCTGATTTCATGAAGAAAATAGGGTAGTGCATCTACATTGCTCCTAACTGAGGTAAGGCACCGGGTCTTTGCCCCTATATATCAAGTGAGTCTTTGAATGGGCATGCCAGTGGAAGGGTGAGTACATTCAGCTGACAGAGATCCTTGGAGAACATCTGCAACCTGCCAGCCAGCAAGAAGTCATGATTGTTGGGGATGAGCACCTTTCTCCTAAAGGGAATCTAGGCAGCACAGCCGGATCCCCAGAGGCCACCCCTAACATTGCTTGAATCAAGTGCTTTCCAGTTTAAGTTCATCCTGTTTGGGGCTTCTTTTACTGTGAAAACTTACAAGAGAAAGGTGAGTGGAATGAATTGTAATTCCCACCAGGGAAACTAGACTTATGTCACATCAGGGAGCTATGCTCCCATCCTTTACTGTGCATCCTGTGTTTCCCTTACTCTTGGCTTGTGCCTCTGCTAGTCCAAGTGATCTGCCTGGAAGACTGATCCAGATCTTCATCTTTGAGTTTAATGAGCCACTCTTCATTATGCACTTCTTAAGCTGAGGAAGTTTGTGTGGGGATGGCACATTCCCCAGAAAGACCTATTTTTATGACTGGCCCTTCTTGGCTGGCTCCTGAGAACTGAGCTCCTGGAACGTTCTGTCTCATAAGAGTGTTTTTGCATTTCTTTGGCCTTGAGCCAAACTGCACCAGTTGTTTGGAGGATTTATTCTAATAATGTGATTTATGAGGGTCTGGGGTTTCAGTAACTGAAGAAAGTCATGCAGGGACTATATGTGACTGGCTCTCAATAAAAACCCTGGATTTAGTATGTACCAAGTGAAACTATGAGAAGGAACACCTAGAAGCTTATGCCTGGTTTCTCCAGACTTATCCCAACCAGGGGAATTTTTGGAAGTCCATCATTACCTACAGAATCTAGCTGGTTTCTATAGAGATCAGGCAACTAGACTAAATAGGTATATGATGGTGACCATCACTTATACATTCTTCATAGCTTTAGAAGTAGAATTAATATCAACCATTCCTCCCAAGATACTGTTTTAAAATTTTGCTCTCTTAGGCATGGTGTGTGGGGAGCCAGTTTTGGAGGCTTCCACTGGCTTTTCCTACTAGTCAATCCTATACCACAGGATAATGACCAATATGGTGTTTCTGTCAACCAAGGAAATGGCCATTAGGTCCAGTGAACAGAGGAATGTGATCCAGACCTGGGTCAGGGCTACATTCATGACCTGAGTTCTATAGCTTTCACTCTAATAAGGATGTCATGAATGATGTTTCTGATTCCTGGGAATCAATTTTAATATAGTCCTTTGCTTAGAAGTCTTCAAAATGCCTATGTGTTTCCAATTATTTTCAAATATATACTCCACGATGTTACAGAATCCTAACTCATGGGAACCCAGCCCTCCTTAGAACAATGAATTCCAGGTATGATAACTGTCTAGGGTCCATAGGAATCAGGAGTATTTATTGACGAGCTGCTGTTACGATCATTGATTTTGCCTTAATTGTATAAATTAAGCAATGTTCTTGATACTGCTTACCTATATTGGACCTAGGACCACCATGTTCTACAAGCCATCTCACTGTAGATAAGACTCCCTTTGTGGCTACTCTGACCTTACCACCTATTCTGATTGTATTCGCTGTATTCTGATTGTATTCCGTGAATAGAATTTGCTGTTGTATTCACTGAGCTTCAAATGGTCAAGTGCTATCACCTGATCTCCTTTTGGGGATCTTGTTACCACCATTGCAATTAGGAAGACAATTATATAAGAACACCTTTTATTCTGAGTCTTGAACTATAGAGAAAAGTCCTCACTGCACTTCTTAGTGAAGCTGGTGATCCTCTCTCCCATGCATTCCTTCTCATTTTGTGAAGACAGATTATCTCCTGGGAAATGTAGTCAGTTGGGTCTTCTGGCCTTAAGTTGGATAGCCACTCTAGCATGACCATTTCTATCTCAACCACCTTCCACAGCAATTCTTGAATTTCTCTTTTACTTTGTAGGGGCCATTGTTGCTTCCAAGAATCATCCTGACAATATATTAGCATTGCATGGTGGCCTTGCCAGGGTGTTATATCCTGTATCATTGGAAATGTCACCTTTATTAATAAACTTTCCCATTAGCCAACTTCATAATTGGTATTTCCTGACCCAGCACCATAAAGACCTAGTTACATTTGTATTCGCCCATGTACATGTTAGAAAATCCTGCAGCTCCTCTGTACTTACTTTTCACCTTAGCTGGTCTAACTGCCTCATCTAGCTAACATAAATGACCATAGTTATTTATCCAATTACTAGAATAAGAGGTAGGGAGAGATCTTGATGGGGTATGTAGTATCTTGCAAGCCAGAGGCCTATGTATCACCTTCACAAAAAAGAGTGACTCTGATTTTAACAAAGAAGTGTTGGCCATTTCCATAGACACAGAGTTTTGGGATATCTTGGCAGTCAATATTTTTTAGTGCATTGGTTCAGCTATCCCTATAACAACTCTCAGTATTTAGTTTCATTCCAACTAGATCCCTGAGCTTGGAGAAGCAGACTTGCCAGGGTTGAGAATTCAACTTTCTTTGAACTCTAACCCCCTTCTAATTAAGCCTTTGAGACTAACCCTCTGTTTTTTGTATCTTTTAGTTGTAGGAGATGATAGTCCTTTTATATGCTGCCAAGGAGCCCTTTGACTTTCATCATTTACCTTACTTCAGTTAGGGGCATCTGGGTGGCTCAGTTGGTTGAACATCAGACTCTTGGTTTTGGCTCAGGTCATGATCTCAGGGTCATGAGATGCAGCCCTGCAAGGAGTCCCTCATCAGGCCCTGTACTCAGTGGGGAATCTGCTTGAGATTCTTTCCCTCTGCCCCACTTGCACACAAGTTCTCTCTCTCTCTCTCTCTCTCTCTCCCCCTTATATCAGTTAATAATCACTCTCCTCCTTTCACAGATTTTCTGCACTGTATCAGCAATATCCAGCTACAGACAGCTCATCCTATGGCCCTATAAACTGCTACTTCCTCTGACCCTCTCAACACCTGAGATGTTGTAAATGCTAGTGCATTCCCTTCTACCATTATCCTATCCCAGTTCACCATTGGTAAACATTTTAACAGTTGTCCTGTGTATTCTTTTGCTAGGGCTACTGTAACAAAGTATTAGAGACTGGGTGGCTTAAACAACAAAAAATTATCTTCTCACAACTGTAGAGTTAGAAGTCTAAGACCAAGGTGTCAGGTTACTTGATTCTTCTGAGGCCTGTCTTCTTGACCTGTAGATGGCTGTCTTCTCTCTGTATCCTCATATGTACTTCTGTATGTGTCTGTGTTCTGATCATATCTCTTATATGAATCCAATCATATTATATTAGGGGCCCATGCTAATGACCACATTTGAACTTGGTTACCTCTTTAAAAAGCCTATCTCCAGGAACTAGGAGGTACTAGGGATTAGAGCTCCAATTTGGGGGAAACACAGTCCATCCTGTAGCAATCAACTGAGAGCATGCACCATTGGCACGCCATCTATCACCAAGGACAGGGTCCACATTGATAGCTGAAGGGTGATCCAGCTCTGAAATCTCAGCTCTGCTGTCATACCATCTTTGGCTGGGTTCCCTGGAAAGCAGACTCTGAGATGCATTTGGGGAGGCTTATGGGGCATGCCAGAGGGAAGCCTTAAGCAGCATCTGTTCAAACCATCTAGCTCTTCACCAATTACATTATAATATCACCCAGACAACTTATTAAATAGAAGTAAGATCTCAAATACCAATTGTAAATAAAAGGTAAAAATTTTGATTTTGGCCATGAACCATGCATTTAATTGAATGTCCTGAATTATATCAATTTTTATCTATCTTTACTCATAAATATAAGCATTGCTATTGCTGGAATGTAATATACATAGTTTCTACATAAAATTTCACACACTGCTGTCATCTTTTCACTGATCTTTCAACTAAACTTACACAAAACAATCTCTTCTCTGAATTAAAATCAGAAAAAAAAGTGAGTTTTAGAGGTAGAGATACATGATGCATTTTTAATAACCTCTTGTAATTATCAAAGAGCCCAATTCAACCCAATATGTTGTAAGCATTAGATTGTACATTATTTATCTGAAATAAAAACTTTAAATGGGGTTGGTGTAAAAGTAAAAGAGTGAGACAGAAACTATAGCCTACTTGTCTGCAGTGTTTTCTTTCAAGTTAAAGTACAGAGAGATGGAGACTCTAATCTTGTGAAATGTGTCCATTTCTTTTCTTTTTTTTTAAAAGATGTATGTACTTCAAGGTATATTTTTTATGATAAATTTATTTTTTATTGGTGTTCAACTTGCCAACATACAGAATAACACCCAGTGCTCACCCCGTCAAGTGCCCCCCTCAGTGCCCGTCACCCATTCACCCCCACCCCTGCCCTCCTCTCCTTCCACCACCCCTAGTTCCTTTCCCAGAGTTAGGAGTCTTTATGTTCTGTCTCCCTTTCTGATATTTCCGACCCATTTCTTCTCCCTTCCCTTATATTCCCTTTCACTATTATTTATATTCCCCAAATGAATGAGAACATATAATGTTTGTCCTTCTCGGATTGACTCATTTCACTCAGCATAATACCCTCCAGTTCTATCCACGTTGAAGCAAATGGTGGATATTTGTCATTTCTAATGGCTGAGTAATATTCCATTGTATACATAAACCACATCTTCTTTATCCATTCATCTTTCAATGGACACCGAGGCTCCTTCCACAGTTTGGCTATTGCGGACATTGCTGCTAGAAACATCGGGGTGCAGGTGTCCCGGCGTTTCATTGCATCTGTATCTTTGTGGTAAATCCCCAACAGTGCAATTGCTGGGTCGTAGGGTGGCAGAATTAATATTGTGAAAATGTCAATGTTACCCAGGGCAATATACACGTTTAATGCAATCCCTATCAAAATACCATGGACTTTCTTCAGAGAGTTAGAACAAATTATTTTAAGATTTGTGTGGGATCAGAAAAGACCCCAAATAGCCAGGAGAATTTTAAAAAAGAAAACCATAGCTGGGGGCATCACAATGCTAGATTTCAGGTTGTACTACAAAGCTGTGGTCATCAAGACAGTGTGGTACTGGCACAAAAACAGACACATAGATCAGTGGAACAGAATAGAGAACCCAGAAGTGAACCCTCAACTTTATGGTCAACTAATATTCGATAAAGGAGGAAAGCCTATCCACTGGAAGAAAGACAGTCTCTTCAATAAATGGTGCTGGGAAAATTGGACATCCACATGCAGAAGAATGAAACTAGACCACTCTCTTGCACCATACACAAAGATAAACTCAAAATGGATGAAAGATCTAAATGTGAGACAAGATTCCATCCAAATCCTAGAGGAGAACACAGGCAACACCCTTTTTGAACTCGGCCACAGTAACTTCTTGCAAAATACATCCATGAAGGCAAAAGAAACAAAAGCAAAAATGAACTATTGGGACTTCATCAAGATAAGAAGCTTTTGCACAGCAAAGGATACAGTCAACAAAACTAAAAGACAACCTACAGAATGGGAGAAGATATTTGCAAATGACGTATCAGATAAAGGGCTAGTTTCCAAGATCTATAAAGAACTTATAAAACTCAACACCAAAGAAACAAACAATCCAATCATGAAATGGGCAAAAGACATGAAGAGAAATCTCACAGAGGAAGACCTAGACATGGCCAACAAGCACATGAGAAAATGCTCCACATCACTTGCCATCAGGGATATACAAATCCAAACCACCATGAGATACCACCTCACACCAGTGAGAATGGGGAAAATTAACAAGGCAGGAAACCATAAATGTTGGAGAGGATGCGGAGAAAAGGGAACCCTCTTACACTGTGGGTGGGAATGTGAACTGGTGCAGCCACTCTGGAAAACTGTGTGGAGGTTCCTCAAAGAGTTAAAAATAGACCTGCCCTACCACCCAGCAAATGTGTCCATTTCTAATGGCGCCATAAGAGCAGTTGTTCAGTCCACATCATTATTTTGACTCTACAGTATTTCTCAAATATAGTCTGAAAGCAAAAGAAACATCCCTGATATTACATTGTTACAGTCCAATCAGTGGAGATGATTTTACACACAGTCACCCAGAAAGAGGATCCTTTAGAAAAGAATTTGTAAGAGGTGGAGGTAACATTCTGGTGCTGAGGGAGAGGCAGGGAGAGAGTCTCAGCATGGAGCTGACCTAGTACATTTCCTGGAGTAACATTTCTAAGGTTAAAATTTCTTTGAGGCTCTTGATTACATAAATAAACCAATCATCAAAATTAATTAATCAATTAATTAATTAATTAATAAACCAATCATTTTTTCTGGTTCTGTTTTCTTATGGCGAAGAAATCTCTCTAACAAGAAATCTTTGTAGCTAAAGTAATTTTTTAGATATCCCATTGCAAGCAATGCGCTAACTGTAAAATATGGATCTAAGGGAAATAAAGTGCTTCAATCTTTGTCATATTAGTATTCAGACTGCATTTAAGCTGTAATTAAAACACATTTTTCTTTGCATATTTAATATGCTCAGTAAGATTGATTATTTACCTTGAGCAAGCTGATCTTTTACTTTTTGGTTTCTAAGATGGCACTTGGAATGCTTTCACTGTTTTCATCTCTCACATATTCCAAATGAGGACCCTCAAGCAACAGAAGAATATCTAAACACAGAGTTTGAGTAACACATCATAGAATCACAAATTGTAATAAATGATGTATAATATACTATTTAATTATAAATTGATAATCTTTTCAGTAAGACTACCTTTCACAGAATTAGGAAAAAATATAATTCAGATTTCAGGATTGAAAGAAGTTCTTTTTTTTTTTTTTTTTTTAAGATTTCTCAGTTTATTTACATATATATGTTGTCACACTAGGGAGCCAGCTGCACTTCAGGAGTCCCCAGCTCCCTTCATCCAGCCAACACCCAAAACCTGCACAGAAGACTGAGCCCTAAATAAACAATGCTTAGGACTCAAATGCCAATCTTGAAGGTTATAACAATTCATTTAGCAAAAACAGAGGACTAGAGGCCAGTGCCCATGAGACATCCTTGCCCCATTGTAAACATTGACAACCAGGCCACTGGAGCCTGGAAAAGTGTGCAAACATGAAGGTACCACACTGTGCGACCAGAGGACTAGGGACACAGCTGGCAACAATACCCGTGAAGTCCTAAGGGCTTACACCCGCTGGAGCCTGGCAAGTGCCAGGGGCAGAATCAAGGCAGCTACCCAAAGCCTGAGGGCTCACATGAGCTGGCAGCGGCGCTCTTGCCCATAGGAATTCTCTACCCGGGCAATCTCCTGTTCCAGGTTGAACTTTAAGTTAATCACATAAAGCAAGACAAATATCATTGTATTTAATCCCCACAATATATAATTTTCATTTATACCTGTTGGTAAAGAGGGCTAATGAAATTCAGAAACTAATCCATTTGGTCTGGATTTTGTCTAAATGTGCTGGGGTAAGCAAGACAGCAAATAACTACCCTGTGTCTTTATTTCTTCTTGAGAAAATAGAGCTATTAAAATTTAAATATCTTTCAAAGTATTATATATAGGAATCTTTAAATTATTGTATGCATTTATAAAGCATGACACATTATACCACTTGTTAACAATTTAACCCAATTAGTGTTCTCCTTTTACTTTTAAATTAATCTCTACTTTTACATTAGACATCTGTGAAAGATCATGAACTATTTGCAGCCTCTTTTAGCAAATCCCCAGAGGGATATATCTCCTGGAGTTGGGTTACTGGAGTTTATAATTATATTAGAGGACATGAATGGCTTCCTTCAGCGCACTTCATTAAAACTAACTTCCCTTGATCACTAAAACACAGTTTGCCTTTGTAGCAGCTTTTCTTGGTGAATGTAGCCCTTTTGTGAAGCATCCTACACTGAAATTTGAGATTTGATTTAGAATTAACAGAATTAGCATATCTTCCACGGTGTTTATGCTATCAACATATCATAATAATGACTTCAAATCCACTGATATTATTTTATAAAATTAATCTGGAAAAGGTTTAGAGTACATATAATAGAATCCACTCTTTCATACCTAATAAGAATACTCTGAAAGAGTTTGTTTTAACTTTTAATTAATTAAATTTTTCAGACAAGGGATGGAGTGTTTATGATTTTTCAATAAATATTTATGAAAGTTCATTGTCCAAAATTCACAAGTCTTCATTCAGTCTCATAAAAGAGTTTATGGATATTTCATCAAAAACCAAGATCACAAAATGAACCATTTTGTAATTCTTTCAAGAGCCACAATAAAGAACATCCATGAATTAAAATCATGCATATGTAGGCAAGCATTAGTTTTTTGTTTTTGTTTTATTCCTTCAGAACATATATTACAAATGCCTACTGAGGATCAACAGTGCTTGAGATACCATTATCATTTTAGAAATAGTACTAATGGCTTCATAGCTCCCACATTTTGTCAAAATCTTTCAAAAAAGTTGAGGGAAAAAGACAAAATTCTCATAATGAGTTTAAAGACAATAACTACCATATCCTGAAACAGTAGTAGTGAACTAATATATAATCTAGAAATCATGGATCTGTGCATCATTAGATGACAGACTAAGATTAGAACAAATTTTCCAACATGTAGTTTAATGTAATAGTTATTTATAGAGTGGTTGCTATGTGGCAGGCATTATGCTGATATTTTTATCTCTAAGAATGCTGTAGACTAAGAATATCAGCATTTAATGGAATGTCATATCCCTATCTACAATAGAATGGGAAGGTAAGGATTGAAATCCTAAGTAAATTTTGAAATAGACATCTGCTATTTACCATTCATGGGCATTAGTCATTTGTTTGTTTGCTTTTGTTTTGCTTCATGGACCTTGTTCTACAAACATGGTGAAAGCCAATATTCTACCTGTAAATTCTCAATACCCACTGAATATTTGAGTTCCTTACCACACAGATACTAATGATCATCAATCCATTCATTCATTTAAAGGTATTTTTTGAGTGTATACTATATATCAAGACCTATTATCATTCAGATACCTAAAGTTAATAAGACGAGGTCCTTGATCTCCTAGACTCTAGTTAGTACATAAATTAGTGATATAATCTCCAATAGGAAAACATGCCACAAATCAAATAAACCAAGCAGAAAGAGTGTTGGGGGAAAACCAATTTAGATATGGTCATGAGAAACAGCCTCTCTGAGGAGGGTCCCTTCAGGTGAACTCTAAATGAAGAAGCAAATTCATACATTACATCAGTTTGAGCAAAATTCCAGACAACAAGAACAGGTACGAATGCTCTGAGGAAAGGCAGATCTCAGAAACAGAAAGAAAAACCATTGTGGATTTAATTGGATGAATGAGATGGAGAAAAGGAAGGGAAGTAATAGGAAATGCAGTCAGAGAGGTGAGTGGAGACCAGGTCATATGTGGACTTACAAGAACATTGATTTTGTTTTTGTGAACACAATGGGGGGTTATTTATAGGTTTTCAATAGAAGCATGATATATCTGATTTTTGCATCTAAAAAGCTGTTCTATGGAATAAAGATGTAAGTTGTCAAAGTAGAAGAAAGTAGTAAGTTAGGAAGTTATTGTAAATGTCTAAGAGAAAGAAAATATGAGTTTGGACAAACAAAAATGATTGTGTTGGAGCTCAGATTTCATATTTTAATGGTGGAACTGATAAAAATATGCTTATTAGCATAAGGAATAAAAGATTAAAAACAAAACAAAAACAACTTCAAGGTCTTAGCAACTGAACAACTGATGATGTCATTGACTGAAATAGAGTAGATTACAAGTTGAGTCTGATGTCTTGTGTGTCAGGGCATAGAGACTAAAGGCTCTTATTTGATAAATTCAAAATGCCTGTTTGACAATCAAGTGGAGATGAACACAGTTATCTGGAATTCAGAATAGAGTCCAGGACTGGAGTTGCAATTCTGGGTGTTCCAATCCTGGGTATTACTAATGTAACATGGTAGTTAACACCAAGAGCCTGCATGAGATGATCTAGTGATACGGTATACAGAGACATGAAGGGAACGTGGAGGGCTGAGCCCATGACAGGCTAAACCAATGCTTAGAAATCAAGCAGAAGAGCAGGAGCCAGCACAAGAAATGGAGTCTGAGTAAAAAGTACAGAAGATTTTACAAATTTGGCATCTGAGGAGTAAAGTAAGATCAAGGTGGTGAGGAGTAAGCACTGTCAATTACTTCAAAACAGAATCCATTAATTTGCAATATGGAAGCCACTGATAACTCTGACAGACTATCTAGGTGAAATATGATGAGAGCTTTCAGTAACCGAAACAACAGAATAGCAATGAGGATGGACAGGAAGGAAATAACATGAAGGTTATTTATAAAATAGAACTCAGAAGCCAATTGACCATAGAGTCAAGGATGATTTGCAGAATGAGACCACAGTGCTATTCCCTAAACAAACAAAGAAAAAGACACAAGGAATCTCATTTCAGGAAAATTTTATATGTTTAGTTTTAAACATATTTATATTGAGGTTCAATTTATATTGAAGCATACATGGAGCTGTGAAGAAACTGGAAAACGGCCTCAAGCCAGGGTTAAAAGATATACACAAAAAAATAGAACATTAAGGAACACCAACACCAATGTTGCAAGATTGTATTGGACAAAATGAGCCTGCCCTAGAAAATCAGAAAGAAGAAGGCTGAGAGAATTAATTGACTTATATGTGATATATGCTTCTTGAATGGTGATAAATTATTTTAAGTTCCCTTAAAGTTTCCCAAACTTCTTCATTCTGGCTCCAAATATGTGCCTGAAGAACAGGTAGATTGATCTATAGTTCCTTCTGCTGTGGTAAAAAGAGAAAGAAAAGGCAGAACTTCTAGAAGGGTATTAATATATACCTTCTTCTCAAAAATCAGTTTCTTTTCGAACACAGAATTCCAACAAATATTGGATATTTGAGCATGAAGGAACTATAAGTTCGATGTAGTGGAAAAGAGATAGATCCTGAAAAACTCATCTGAGGTTGAATTCTGATTTTCCCTCTGGTAGAGTCATTGGCAATTGACTCGTTCTCCTTATCTGTGGAGTGAGGATCATTAAACTTCACTAGGTTCCTGTAAATTTTACTTCCAACAATGTAGATGACAGTTCTACCATAGTAGTTGGTGCACAAATGCTTAAGAAGTACTAATTCACTTCCTGTCCCTAGGAGGGTATTTTGAAGAACATTCACTTCTATTAAATCTAAGCTTCAAGAACATAATTATGTTTTCTTTTTTTTTAAGATTTTATTTATTCATGAGAGACACAGAGAAAGGGAGAGAGAGGCAGAAATCCAGACAGAGGGAGAAGCAGGCTCCATGCAGGGAGCCTGATGTGGGACTCCATCCCGGGATCACACCCTGGGCCAAAGGTAGGCACTAAACCACTGAGGCACCCAGGGATCCCCTATAATTATGTTTTCAAACTTATTTTAAAATTTCAATAGTTTTAGTTGGGGGAAAGTTGAAATAACATGTTGTTTTTATTATTTATATTTTCACTACTTTTTATTGAGGTAAAATGTACATAAAGTGGAAGACACATGTCTTAAGTGTATAATTGGGTGGGTTTTGATAAATGTATACACCTGTGTAAGCACCATTCCAGGCAAGGCATATAACACTTCATCACCCCTATACTCCCCAAATGGCCATTGCTCTGAATTACATCACCATTAGTTATGTCTGTTTTGAATTTCATATAAGTGGAAATATACATAAAGCATTCTTTTGTGAATGTTTTTATCACTCACTATATATATATATATATATATACACACACATATACATACATACACTCACACACATAGATATATAATCCATGTTGTTGCATGTATACTTTTTTTGCTTTTTATTGATGAGTAGATATTCCATTAAATTAGTTAATCAACTTATTTATCCATTCTTTTGTTGACAGATGTTTGGGTCGTTTTTGTTTTTTTAGCCTTGTAAAGTTGCTATGAACATTCATTTACAAGTCTTTTTGTAGGGGCACCTGGGTGGCTCAGTGGTTGAGCATCTGCCTTTGGCTCAGATCATGATTCCAGTCCTGAGACTGAGTCCCACATCAGGCTCCCTGCAGAGGAGCCTACTTCTCCTCCCTCTGCTTCGCTCTCTGCCTCTCTCTGTGTGTCTCTTATGAATAAATAAGTAAAATCTTAAAAACAACAACAACAACAACCAGGTCTTTATGTAGACAAGTGTTTTCATTTCTCTTGGGTAGATACTTAGGGATAGAATTACTAGGTCATGGGATGGTATATGCCTCCTATCTACCCTGGTATTAATTGTCAGGGTTTTATTGTTATCCATTCTGTTGGATATGAAGTAGTATCTAATTATTCTTTTAACTTGTATTTCCATAATAATTGATGATGTTGGGCACCTTTTCATGTGTCACTTGGCCATTCAAATATTTTCTTTTGTGATGTATTTAAGTTTTTGCCCATTTTACTTATTTTTTTTAATTAATTATTTATTTATTTATTTATGATAGTCACACACAGAGAGAGAGAGGCAGAGACACAAGCAGAGGGAGAAGCAGGCTCCATGCACCGGGAGCCCGACGTGGGATTCGATCCCGGGTCTCCAGGATCGTGCCCTGAGCCAAAGGCAGGCGCTAAACCACTGCGCCACCCAGGGATCCCAGTTTTTGCCCATTTTAGACAAACTATTTGTCTTTAATTACTGATTAATGATTGTCCTTAATTATTGTAGGAGGTCTTTATTCTAAATACGTATCTTCTATGTGAATATTTGTTTACTATATGTGTGCTCCCTTTTCATTTTCTTCATGATGTCTTCTGATGGACTAAAGTTTTTAATTTTGTCGAAGGATAATCAAAAATTTTAAAAATTATGTGTATGGGATCCCTGGGTGGCTCAGTGGTTTAGCGCCTGCCTTTGGCCCAGGGCATGATCCTGAAGCCCTGGGATCAAGTTCTACATTGGGCTCCCTGCATGGAGCCTGCTTCTTCTTCTGCCTCTGTCTCTGTCTCTGTCTCTCTCTCTCTCTCTCTGTGTCTCTCATGAATAAATAAATAAAATATTTAAAAATAAATAAATAAATAAATAAATAAATAAATAAATAAATAAATAAATATAAATTATGTGTAGTGCCTTTGGAATTTTCACTAAAGAAATTTTTGCCTATCCCAAGTTTGCAAAGATAATTTTATGCAGATGTTTTATGCTTTTAAATTCCATGTTTTATGTATTATCCATCTAAAATTATTTTATATTAAGTAGTAATATTAAACAAATGTGTTTTCATATATTCTAGGTTTTTTTCAGTGGTTAAATTTTTAAATGTCTTATAAGCAGGTGATGTTTATGACTAAGTGTGCAATTTGGGGTTGGAAATATGATCTCCCTTAGAAGCAGACATGTTTCTAATCCTACCAGTTTGACTAGTTACCTTGTAAACTGAGATGTGACTCAATTAGAAAATATTGCACTGTCTGTAAAACTAAAAAAAAAAAAAAAAAGGAACCTGTGTTTCACATTAGCACTCATCAAAAATTGTAGCAACAATAATATGAGTAAAGTACTTCAAGGTTTTCAGAAGATCACATGAATATATATAAATAATAATTAGTATTTAATAATTGTATCTTAAGGGCTCTTTCTTTGAATTTGTTTACAATGTCTGAGGAAATACAAATTCAATACCAGAATTCAGAGAAAACCATTTGATGATCTGAAATATATAAAACAATATACAGACCAATTCTTGTTATTTTACACCGTAATGGAAACATAACCAGGACTTCAAATTATTTTTATACTAACTTTTCAAAAGGTAATGATTTCTAACATTGAAAAGTGAGAGGAAGTCTATTTTATATTATTCTATAATGGAAAATACTATTTCTCTAAATTAAAATAAGAAAATGACAAATTTAAGTGGTCTGACCATAGACATTTTGCAATATGCTCCCCATAGTCATAGTTAATAAATTGTGCCAGTTTTATTATACTTATTTCTAAATACCCTGTATATTGAGCAAATATCTGTCAATTTGACATTGGTCTGCATATGCACAATTAAAACAATGGCTTTTTCCTGCTGTCTACCTAATTTTATACACATTAACTTGGTGCTAGTTTTCTACTAAATTCTATCATCTATCTATCTATCTATCTATCTATCTATCTATCTATCTATCCACCTCTGTACCTACATGTCTGTCTCAAGCAAACATGAGGCCAGAAGTCAATCCTCCTACTTGCTCTGACCTGATACGAATGGCTTGCCCACACTAGGGTGCAAAGAGAAACTGTGAGCAGGCAAGGGGCACCAGGCTACACCCCAGGGCACTACATCTGATTCTCTTGACAACCACACAATGCCTGCCAAATTTCTGTTTTTCCTAATCTAGTGGATCCACATGACCACACTTGTTGCTCCTGAAGCAAAAGAAGAGCTACTCTGTCCAAGTGTCCTCTCCTGCTGCCAAGACTCAGGGACTCCAGATGCTTACTCTTTGGCTCCAAGGCTATCAATGACTGAAAATGAAGGCACTGTCTCTGTCCACTGCTCCAGAACCAGTAGCACCCAGAAATTTCAGCATATTCTGGATGATTGCAGCAAAATTGCACTTTTAATTTTCTGTACTTTTAAATATGGTCTTCCTATCATGATGCATGGATGGTTCTATAGGTGCTCAGCCTGAGGAGACTATGCCAAGAACCAGCACTTTCATTTGCCCTGACTGCTATCCTAACCCAAACAGGAAAGTATCTTCCTTTCCTTTCCTTAGGATTTGTCTGCCCCAGAAATTTTTGTCAACACCTGTATGTAGAAAGGGCACTGGAGGACCAATGTCACCAGGTACACAGGTTGTGATTGTGGCCAGGAAACTTCCTGGGACTCAAAGGATAGCCTGCCCATATACATATCTCTAGAAATAGGGTATTAGCTCTCTCCTTCCAAACCTGCTGGCCTGGTCCTCGTTCCCTGGCTTTCTGCACCCCCTATCCAAGCCCCAGCTGCTAATCCCAGTCTCAAAATTTCTGCTTTTGCAACATCTGTGAATGCTCTTCTGGCACAGAGAAGCCCAACTTGTGATGGAAATGAGGAGAGTAAAGAGCTTTGCAGGGGAAATAATGTCAGCAGGATGAATTTTACCTCTCAGATTGATTTTTCAATGAGGAAGATTAGAAACCCCCAGAGCATGTGCCATTGTCAAATCACTTCAATATACAATTTACTGAATTTGTTGTGTTAATTCAAATAGAAAAAGATTAGTAAAGTTATACTTCTAAAACACTTCTAATTCAATGTAATTATGCTTCATCCCTTCAAATATATTAAATACTTTCTTCAATTATAATTCCTTAAAATAGTGAGATAGGATTATTGGCTGGAACAGTCATTCAAGGCCTAATTACTTAAAAGATAAAATCCTGGTGACACAGAACTGCTGATTTGCTCACACCAACTTACCTGGTACAGGTTTTCAGTGACCATACCTGTGGTGGCTTCTGCCTCAGGACTCACACAGGTTAGCTAAATATTTATATTTAAGTGAGAATAAATCATATACAATAACCATGAATACCACATAGTGATTTCTCATAAAACTTTAGCTCCTCCTCATTAAACTCAAACTGAAAGGTCTAATAGAATCACTCTTATCTGGTCAGAAGTCTCCTGGTGAAGGCCTACTGCCTCTGGGTTCCTCACACACTCTTTTTGTTTCTTGCCCACTATCACTCTCTCAACTTCTCAGTCTCTCATATCTGAAGGTAAACATTTCATCTCAGTATAGGCTTTCCCAATTCAGAGCTATAGCTTCTTTGAAATATTCTTTTTAAAAAGGGCCCTATGAACATAGGGGCCAGATAATTCTGTGTTGAGGGTGGAAGGTTGGTCTTCTCATTGCATAAAGTAACAGCACCCACATGAGCTCCATCATCCTATTACTTTCTGGCACCATCATGAGGGATGGCAGTGAGTGCCCACCCTCCTGCGTAACCTGTGCAAGCAAGGGGCTGCTTGGAGGGGGTTCCTAACCAACAGGTGATAGTAACCTGTAGGCCAGTGTCTCTGTCTCTGTCTCAGTGTTGATCACTCTGTTTAAAAATACTTGCCTTGGGCTTATCATCTTGTACCACTATAATTCTCCTAAAGTAAGTAGCTCAGAAGAGCATCACTATAGATTTTACAACCACTATTAGTTGGACTACATTCTGCTAAAGCAACCCATTACTAAAATCCCAATTCATGAAGTGATACTCATCCAACTGAACAATGATGATTGACCTAATATCTTATGGCCAGAAGACATGAAACTTATCATCTCTCAATATCATAAGTCAAATAGGATATAGATTCTAAAACAATTTTTCTTTTCTATTTCTTACCATTTTAGATGCTTGGATGAGATTGCTTGGTGGCTAAGTCATTGAATGCCCTAGCTAGACAGTTATATACTACAGTATATAATAGAAATATATTTTTGTTACTAGTCTTGTCATTTAAATTGAGATACTCACATGTATTCACATGCACACAGAAACACGTACACACTCCTATGCATGAATGATGAGAAAGAACCCTAGGGAACTCTGCATCCAGCCACATCCCATATCCAGGTGGCTTTATCTCAGCCACTGGAAGGATGATAGCTATGATTATTATGTTTTTTCTCTGACCATAATCCAAATTTAGCCAGATACTAAGGCAGCTGAATGGCTCATTCATCATGATCAAATTGAAAAACATAGTGGAAAGGTGGCTTTTTTATCCTCAAATATCTAGCTCTCTTTCCAAGTGGCCTCACTTATTCATACTTATGTAAATGAGATGTATATGGGGATGTATTTGGAAATTCACAATACAGTTCCAAATTTAGAGATGTTGACAAGCCAAAAAAAGTATTCCAACTACAAAAACACTCTTAAGACTAGAAACTGTTTAGTTTAAAAAATACCTGGGTTCCCTAGGGCAAAAATATCTACCCTATTATGTAATAAAAATATGTTTCAGCCTATTAAAAGAAGATAAACTTACAAATAAGAGAGGATATATTTAAGAGAAGATAGAAAAGGTTGTGATATGAATGATTGCTAACAGGTAGACATGGAAGCATAGAAAGAAAACGTTGCACATTAGTTCAGTGCTAAGATACTTGTGTTGACACAGGTGATGTAAGTGTGACAGATGAAATTGTCTATAGTGGGAAACTGTTCATGTCTCTTCACGTGCTTTATCTTCCACCCCATTTAGAGGGGGCTGGAGGATATTAGGGCACAATTTACTTACCAGGCTACTTTAGAATCTTTTTCAGGACTTTCTTTGTGTGGGGAAGGATCGAGTTTGGTTTGTTTCTCTTTGAATCTAAGAATTATAGGGTCAGTTTGAATACACCTTTCAAACACAGCTATCTTTTTCAAAGATGATTTTCAAAACCTGTTTTCAATAGGCACCACCTTTTCACACTGGTCAGGTTTGGATCCTTTACTGGGTTTTCCTAGGTCTGCTTCTTATGGAGTTCTGAGGGAGTCACTCTCCTCTGGGTATTAGCAAAGCACTCACATAAAAGGATGACGTCCATTCCATCAGTCTCAGAAGAAAAGCAGGCTTACTTTGTCAAACCAAAAGGCTGGCTGGTTATTCTAAATGAAGCCCATCTGCTGAGACATTTTGAAAGCCCAAAGTTTCCCCCACAAATTTCCCCCTGGTTGAGGTCCTCATTATAGAGGGCTGCTGGTGGACTTGTGGAGAAAGCATACTTCTATTGTTAATATCAACAACTTTTACTTTATACAGATGCACTGGGAGTATTTCATCATATTCGAAAAGTTAATAAGCCAAAACAAGCTTTTGATAATGTAGCTCTCAGAGCTGGAATTTCTCCTTTTCTTTCTGTCTAAGCCAGCACAGTGTTTATTCACTTGACTATAAGCCCTATAGCCTTATATTTATCATGGACTAAGCATAGAGATATGGTGCATTTTGCTATGCCTTTGCTTTCAAGATAATCTGTGCACATGGCAAGGTTCAAATATCATTATCCAAGAAGCAAATAAAAGGAAATTTGGAATCACATGGCAAGCAAACTGATGAGCATCTTCTGTACAGGAGGATTTGTACTAGAGACAGTGTGGGAGAGACAGCAGAGCAGCAGCATTGGTGTCAGAACAGGATTTGAATCCTGGTTCTACCACTTGCGATGATAAGCGCAATACTTTATCTCTTGAATCCCAGCTATCTGCAACTATAACATACTGACTTCCAAAGATCTTTATAAGAATTTAAAGATTAAGCCATATAAATTACCTACTCAATGCTGGTATGAAACTTTATTTCTTATTCTCCTTTCTTAGAAGGTGCAGATGCAAGGAAATATAGCAGCCCCTGGGATGAAGGAAAGCTGCAATTCCTAAGGAAAGAGAACACAAAAATTGAGTTTATAAAATGAAAAGCAGTAAAAGGTCAGTTACATAAGAGTTGGAAATTAGAATTATTCAAATTCCAATCGCAACCTAAGGCATATAATCATGCCTTTGGTGAGAAGATTAATTTAGTATTATAGACCCCCTGGGAAAAAAATATTTACATGTGCTTACCTGCCTTCTGGGTATAGATATATGTTTACCTAGTGCTTCACATTTGAGTTCATCAGCACCTGCTTCTTGATATTTGGTACATTCTGAATCTTCTATGAGGTCTCAGGAATGCTAAATTTAGAAAATATATCTTATGACTAAATACTCACCCACTGCCCAGAAGGAAATTGTTGAGGGTGAGACCCTTTCAACTTCCTCCTCCCATTTCTACCTTTCCTATGGCCCAGACCCATAACTACAAAGAAAGGCTCACTGCCATCACAGCTCAGTGAAGAGCAAAAGCATTCCCAATGTAGAAAACACAGGACAAATGGCTTTCTTGGTCACATGCTGTGGTGAGAAAGATAACATCAGGCTGTTGGGACTGCAGAGACTGTGTCACCATGGGCCTGCCGGCCAGACTCACAGTGGAAACAGAGACAGTGGTGACATGCACATGTCCTATTTCTCCTCTAGGTTTTATGAATGTGGGGTGTGGGGTGTCCACTGTCTGAGTATTATTACCTTCGTGATTAGTTTGAACTATACAAATTACCGCTATTTGGTCACTTTTGACCTATAAAAATGACTTTTTGTGTGATCCAGTCTGATAGCTCCTACTTAGACTTTCAGCCTCAGCTCAGACTTCAGCTGTCCAGGTATCCACCTCTAATGGGACAGCTGGGTTACTCATCCCTCCTCTGCATTTTCAGTGCATCCTAGAAGCTGGTCATTGAACTTACTTCCCTACATTAGAATTATTGGTGCTTCAGACTTCCTCATTCTTAGATCACTGGGCATGATACCAGGGTGCTAGCTTCAAAAAGACAGGTCTAAAGAGAGGATCATGCACTATTTCAAAATAAGTGGTTTCAAAACTGCTAAAAGCTGGTTCAACATTAGTTCTCACCAAGACTAAGGAGCTAAAATGACACAAATAATGCATGCACCTAGATTGTCATGCACATAATACATACACATGTAAACATATATAGTTTTCTTAAGTAATTTTCAGGTTAAAATTTTAATAATCTTGCACTTTATGAGTAAAAGTTATCTATAACTAGCAGCTTCATTAATTAGAGAGAGGGAAGGGGAGCATTTAAACATGTCCTTAGACCTAATCACAATTTTCCTAGAACCTAACAACCTGTTCCACATGATTGAGGCCCAAATCTTCAGAAATAACTTCCCTTTACAAAACTATTTAAAATAGACTAATGCTGTGATGTAAAATCAGATGTAAAATCAAACTCACCTCCCTGAATTTCCTGGGTTAATAGAGTATGGGTTTCTGCAAACACCCTCTTGTTTTTTTACCCACTTAGCTAATAATCTAAGGTAAAAGGCACTATGCCCTCTTTATACAACAACTGATTTCCAGAAAGAATGTTTAGTAGAAGTAAAGAAGAGACATGGGCCAGCCAAATGCCACGTGTCCATTTGGGGAGTAATTACACCAAATTTTCTACTGCTGGTCTGAGGATAGAAACTGGTATGCAATGGGGTCCCCCTTAGACATAGGTTCTTAGGGCTTGAATATATGCTATCTATTGATCAATGATAGCTTGGGACTTGGGATCTTCTGGGGTTCTGAACTCTGGGATGAGTCCATGGCTTCAAAACAAGAGTGTTTACTGTCCCCCCAAAACCCCAAAACACTAATGTGGAAAGGTATATGCACCCTGATGTTTATTGTGGTAATATTTACAATAGCCAGAATATGGAAGTAACCTAAGTGTATTTTTATAAATGAATAGCTAAATAAGATATCACACATACACACACACACACACACACAAGCACGCACACACACACACATGCACACACACAGGAATATTACTTAGCTATTAAAAAAATGAGATCTTGCCATTTGCCACAACATGGATATGTCTATAGGGCATTACGCTAAGTGAAATAAATCAGACTAAGAAAGATAAATGCCATACGATTCCAATTACATGTAGAATCTAAAAAATAAAACAAACCTTCAAACAAACAAAAAACATAACTAAAATCGTAAGTACAGAGAACTGGTGGTTGCCAGAGCCAAGGGGATTGGAGAGAAAGTAGAAAAGCTGAAGGGGATCAATTTGTATAAACTTCCAGTTAAATAAATAAATCATAAGGATGAAAACTACAGCATAGGGAATATAGTCAATAATATTGTAACAACATTGTGACATGGTAACTACACTTTCTGTCATGAGCATAGTGTAATGCATACAATTATTGAATCACTATGTTGTACAGTTGAAATGAATATAACATTGTATGTCATCTATACTCCAAACTTTTTTAAAGTGGGTGTTATTTAAAATTTGGAGCCAAAAGCTAAGTCTTTGAGTGAGACTTCTTGGTATGAATCCTGGGCTAACTGTTTAATAGTTTGTAGCATTAGGCAAGTTATTTAAACTTTTGTGGCTTAGATCTTTCATCTGTAAACTCAAGAGACCAATAATAATACTGTATAAGGATAAGGGGCATATTTCCTGTCAAGAGTCTAACCTTGACAAAAGTAGGAGCACAATTACTGAAAGCTATATTTAATGAAAAAAGCATTTAATAAATTTGGAGTATAATTGGGATGTTGGTCTACTCCCTTTGTATAATGCTAGTTAATAGAAATTAATGACAGCAGGTGTTATTATTGACATAGAAATGTAGAAAAAATGTTAAAAATTATTTTCTGCTACAATGAAATTTAATACTTTCATAAAGAATAGTATATTCTTCATATAATAATAAAAATACACATTTTTCTTTTAGTTTTGAAGTGACTTTTGCTGATATCTCCTATGTCTCCTGGACTTAAATTTATCTACACTGATTTCTTCACCCACATAATTAAGCCTTTCTCCAGGAATAAAAAATAATAAGAATAGCATTCATTGGCTACATATTTCACACATATTTAAATCCTCATGATAAGCTAGGAGGTCCATGCCATTGTTACTATCACTTGATGATGACATAGGCATGAGGTGGTGAGTCTTCTTGTTGCATAGCTCATGGGTAACCTGAGCAACAATAAGCTCATCGCATGTACTACAAAGGATCTTCCACTCATCTCAATCACAGCACCACCTATTCTGCACCGTCTGCCTTATGTTGTCTGATTTCTTCATCTGCATCTGTTAGGTAATAAGGAGAACAAAAGTTTTTAAAGATACCTCACAGAGAACCATCCTGCAAACCAAGGAATTTTATTCTGGTGACAATGTGGTAAAATATGGTTTGACCAGGAAGTCCCATTGTTGGAATTTGACTTCTCCACACTCCCTCTAACTGTATTTCAAATGCTCATCCTTAAAATTCACTGTGGACCTTGATGAAACATGTAGGTGTAAGGCCTTATGTTCTAAGAGGAAAAGGGAAGTCACAAACAAAGAAAACTTTAGGACAGAACATCTTAGGTTACTCCCTCAGTCCCTTTCTACTCATCCTAAGACTACATATGTAGATATTTATAATTTCTTTGCCCTTCCTGAACCTGAACCTTTTGTCTATGTTTGGCAACTTCCCACCTATGGTATTGTTAGGATATAGCATCCATTTCCCATGATGGAAGCAAAAAAGATAGGTAATTACTTTCCCAACTCCCCTTGCATCCAGAGCAAGGGTAAGTAGTCTCAATCCAGCAAGTGTGGCAAGACCAGTGAAACATCTATTCTGGGAGTTGCAGAATCAAGGTAAAAGTAACTTCCAGTTTTAAACCAAACTGTGGCAATAATAATTAATGCCATCAATAGAGATACACTGGCTTCAGCATCTACTGGTCAACAATAGTGATGCTGCCATTGAACTGATTCTGTGGTGTGATTTTAATTGTGACTTTGACAGTCAAGTCATCTTTTATCCTACCCCATTATGCTTCATTATCTACACCTCATTCCCCATATCTATGTCTCCACTATATGAATTATATATTATATATATAATATATATATTCTTCCCATCATAAAGTAGAATCTAATTTTCCATTCCTTGAATCTGATCTGGCATTCTGACTTGCTTAGGCAAAAATAATATTTAGAAATTAGGAAATTATCACTTTGCAGACAGATTTATTTGCAAGAAGCTTTACAAGTTTTCCACTAAATATTTTAGAATTATTTCCAACCATCATCTCAATGGGTCTTGGCAACTACCCTGGAGCAGTCATGCAATCCAGAGGTGAGCCTCCCAATCAGGCAACCTAGACATGGAAGTTGACTGTGGTCTAGTGGAAACTAGGAAGTCCATCAACATTAGCCTAGCACAAATTTTCATGCCACTAAATCATGAACCAGATATCTGGCTCTTGTTTTAAGGCACTATGTTTTAGGATGATTTATTACACAACATAAGCTAATATAGTTGACCTTAGTTGACCTCTATTATTTACACCTAAAAATCTTGACTATCCTGTGTTCTGTGAGACCAATAAACAATACTTTGAAGTGGCTATCAGCAGAGGAAATAACCTCAGGAAACTTTCCTATAGCTCACTAGCTCATCAGTAAGCTTTTTGAGGGCAATATTGTTCATTTCTAGCAAAGAAGATAGCACTTGACAGGTGTTCAACAAGAATAGATGCATACATACAAAATGGATCCTAATGGTTTGAAATAATCAATTGTCTGACAAATACAAAGAATCAGCTATAGATTAAGATTAATCCAGTGTATTTAATGTCATTCAATTTTCAATATTATAAAAATAAAATTATAGTTATCAATTATTGCCTACATCCTCAGATGAGGTAGTATTGTTTTCCTTGCCTTTTTATTTATTTTTCTTTTCTTTGATAAAGTTGATATTTATAAAGATATTCAGCCAATTATATTCATTAGTGGAATCCATATTTGTGAATGCATTTATTCACTAAATTTATCTGCAACACCCAAATCAATAGTCATGGCACTTTTATGGTCATTTACGAATGTGTGTAGAGGTGCAAATCATTTGAGTTACCTGATGTGTGCCTTCCCAATGAGGTCAAACAAGGTGATTCTCTGCCTTCTTGTTTCAAATTTCATACTCCAAATAAGTGTCTTCTTCATGGTCTATTAAAATGTTCTGTTTTGTTTTGTTTTGCATTTTTGTGCTTTTAATTTTCCTGTTTAAAATATTCCCTGTGCATAGTGCTGAAGTGTTTTCTAGTGTCCCTCAGGACAAGGCTGTGGTATGCTTAGGAAGAAAATATATGTGATACATAAGCTTTGTTTAGGCATGAGTTATGGTGTTGTTGGCTGTGATTTCAATGATAATAAATCAACAATATACATTAAATAAGTTTTTATTAAAAAAAATATTTTATTTATTTATTTACAAGACAAGCAGAGAGCATGAGCAGGGAGGGAAGTCAAAAGGGAAGAGGCAAAGGGAGAAGAAGACTCCCCACTGAGCAGGGAGCCTGATGCAGGTCTTGATCCTAGGACATGAGCCAAAGGCAGGTGCTAAACTGACTGAGCCACCCAGGAACCCCATTAAATTATCTTTATCTATACAAAGTTATAAGGATCAAGGCAGTTTGGTACTGGCACAAAAACAGACACACAGATAAAGGGAACAGAACAGAGAACCCAGAAATGGAACCTCAACTATGGTCAACTAACCTTCATCAAAGCAAGAAAGACTATCCACTGGAACAAAGACAGTCTCTTCAAGAAATGATGTTGAGAAAATTGGACAGCCACATGCAGAAGAGTAAAACTGGACCAATTCCTTACACCATGCACAAAAATAAACCCAAATGGATGAAAGACCTAAATGTGAGACAGAAATCGATCAAAATCCTGGAAGAGAACACAGGCAGCAATCTCTGTGACCTTACCTACAGTACCTTCTTACTAGACACATCTCCAAAGTGAAACAAAGCAAAAATGAATTATTGGGACTTCATCAAGATGAAAAACTTTTGCATAGAAAAGTAAACAGTGGACAAAACCAAAAGACAGCCAACAAAAATGAGAGAAGATATTTTCAAATGTCTTCTCAGATAAAGGGCTAGTATCCAAAATCTATAAAAACCTTATCAAACTCAACACCCAAACAACAAATAATCCATTCAAGAAATGGGCCAAAGACATGAACAGACATTTCTCCAAAGAGGACATACAAATGTCCAACAGACACGTGAAAAAATGCTCCACATCACTCAGTATCAGAGAAATACAAATCAAAACTACAATGAGACACCATCTCACAATGGTCAGAATGGCTAAAATTAATGGGACAGGAAACAACAGATGTTGGTGAAGATGTAGAGAAAAAGGAACTCTTTCACACTGTTGAGGGGAATGCAAACTGGTGCAGCCACTCTGGAAAACACCCTGGTGGTTACTCAAAGAGTTGAAGATAGATACCCTATGACCTAGCAAATGCACTGCTAGGTATTTACTCCAATAATACAAATGTGGTGATCTGAAGGGGCACCTATATACAATGTTTATAGCAGCAATGTCCACAATAGCCAAACTATGGAAAGAACTGATCGACAGATGAATGGATAAAGAAGATGTGGTGTGGTACATGTATGCAATGGAATACTACTCAACCATCAGAAAAGAAAAATGAAATCTTGCTATTTGGAACAATGTGGTTGGGACTAGAGAGCATTATGCTAAGCAAAATAAGTCAATCAGCGAAAGACACTTATCATATGATCTCACTCATACATAGAATTTAAGAAACAAAACAGAAGATCATAGGGGAAAAGAGGGAAAAAATAAAATAAGATGAAATCAGAGAGGGAGACAAACCATAAGAGGCTCGTAATCATAGGAAACAAACTGAGGGTTGCTGGAGGGGGGGAGGGTTGGGGAAAGGGGTAACTAGGTGGTGGACATTAAGGAAGGCATGTGATGTAATGAGCACTGGATATTATATAAGACTGTTGAATCACTGACCTCTACCTTTGAAACTAACAATACATTATAGCTAATTCACTGAATTTAGATTTTAAAAATTAGAAAATAAAAAATAGACGGGAACATATAAAACAAGTTGATGTATCAACCAGTTGATAAAATGTTGTGACTAGAGTCTTGCAGGAACCTGACCCTGTATTTCCCCTAAAAACAATGCTTTGTCTCCACTAAATTAGTGTTTGTGGTAATTAGAACATAACTAGAACACAACTATGTGTTTAGAACATAACTACTTCAAATAATGAGAATTTACTGTCTACTATTTAATCAGTCATTACGATGTCTAAACAACTAGCCACTTAGTGCCTTTAGATCCATTCTAACGCAGGCTGAAAAGTTGTATGTTAAATTGGATTCCAGGATCCAGATCAAAAGATCTAGAATAAATCTTAGTCGTCATCTTGTCTTAATTTCTTATTTACAGATGAGAATCCTGAGGCCCAGAAAAGTGGCATGGCTATGGTCACACAGTGCAAAAGCCCCTTATGGGCATCTCTTTAATAGTTCAGATTTCTACTACTTGTCTACCTGACCATACAGCCTGGCCATTGGCTACTGCCCATAAGTTGGTAAAAACCTAACCATAAGGGTTTTATCATTGTTCAATTCTTTCATCACTAGTAGGAAAACAACATGCAATTCAACTTATGGAGTTAATTTAGTTTTACACTCTTTAATCAGAGTCTTTCCATCCACTGGTCTTTTTAAAAAGATTTTAATTATTTATTTGAGAGAGAAAGAAAGAGAGAGAGAGTGCACATATGAGTGGGGGACAGGGGCAGAAGTAGAAGCAGACTCTCCGCTGAGCAGGGAGCCCAATGTGGGGCTCAATCCCAGGACCCCAGGATCATGACCTGAGCCACAGGCAGAAGCTTAATTGACTGAGCCACCCAGGTGCTCCCACACACACACACATACCCTGATCTTAATGCAAACAGAATGCTGCTCATTCACCTTGGAACTGCCTTTAGTAAACAAACACCTCGTTGTTGTTCAACTGAGAGCTATTCACAGCGCATTCAATTCTGGCAATTCCTCAAGTAGCTCTAATGTTGGTCCTAGAGGGAAAATAGCTGCCTGCTCTTGGATGTGGTGGATACCTCCTTGCATTTCCCTGGCAGTGTGCTTCTGTATGAACCGTTTCCATTGTGTTATGGAATTCTTCTGAGTACTGCCTTCTGTATTAGAATGTTTCTCTGACATCTCCCAACAAGACATTAAAGTTATCTCAGGTCTCACAATTATTTTATGAGTCATCAAAGCAGTCTCCATTAAATCCAGTTATTGTTTCTCAAATGATGTATACACAGCAGCATCTGGGAATTTTCTCATTCAAAACCCAACAGCTGCTGCTGGGAAGCATTCATGGGTTTTCACCATAAGCAGCTCTAGTCTGCATGAGAACGCAGCAGACAATTCCAAAATCATATCTGAATGGGGGTCAAGATGGCTTGAGACAGCTACCATTTTTTTGTAATTCAGACATGGCCTGAAATATAGGCCCCCCACTGAAATACAACTTTCTTTCAGGTAATCTTAAAGATAGGAACTAACATTCTGTTAATTTGTATTCCCAAATGTTGAAAATGTGTTCTCCAAAATCCAACAAACAAATGCTGGGCTTCTTGTTTGGTCCTGGGGGTAGTTAGTTAATAGCAGTTTATTTTTTGTCACTTGTGGAATATCCTGGGTGGCTCCTGCCCAGATTATTCCTAAGAATGTTGCCATTTGGGTAGGTCCTTGCACCTTTGCTGGTTGCAGTAACTACTTAGTTCCAGTTGACCATGCATATCATCATTGTATTCAAATCAGTCCTGGTTTGTTCTTCAGTTTCCGGTACTGTCATGCTATCACCAATATGGCATATTATTGCACTTGAGACCTGCATGAAACTCAAATCCCTTTTGACCAATTTATGACAGCAAACTGCTAAATTGAGATAACACTATGGCACACAATACAATAGTGTCCCCTTATTATGGGGGCTATAATCCTAGACCTCCAATAGAGCCCTGAAACCATGCATAGTACCAAACAAATATATATATATATATATATACTAGTTTCTTCTTGTACATACATATATATGATAAAGTTTAACTTATAAATTAAGCACAGTAAGAAATTAACAAGAACTAGTAATAAAATAAAACAATTATAATAATATAGTGAAACTTAAGTGATTGTGGTCTTCCCTCCATCTCCCAAAAAAACTTATTATACTGTACTCACTCTTCACCTTATGATGATGTAAGAGGATAAAAGGCCTATGTGATGAGATAAGGTGAGGTATAGGCATATGATGTAGCATTAAGCTACCATTGACCTTCTTTTTTTTTTTTTTAATTTTTATTTATTTATGATAGTCACAGAGAGAGAGAGAGAGAGAGAGGCAGAGACACAGGCAGAGGGAGAAGCAGGCTTCACGCACCGGGAGCCCGACGTGGGATTCGATCCCGGGTCTCCAGGATCGCGCCCTGGGCCAAAGGCAGGCGCCAAACCGCTGCGCCACCCAGGGATCCCTACCATTGACCTTCTGACAATGTGTCAGAAAGAGGATCATCTGCTTCTGAATCTCAGTTGATCTAAGGTACCTGAAACTGTGGAAAGCAAAACCATGGATATAGGCCGACTACTGTAAAAGTAAACTACTGTCTTTCCCGTGTGAAGGTAAACTGTAGTTGTCCCTTTCCTGAGGCTGAGATAGAGAAGGAAGCACTTATGTGGTCAATCACTAAGTACCAGCCTCTGTTAGCCAGTTATGTTTTCTGTATTGTTGAGACCACATCCGAAGCTGTTGCAGCTGTGAGTGGTACAATTTCATTTCAGCCCTGATAGTCTGTTGTTAGTCTCCATGAACCATCATCTTTACCATAGGCCACACAAGACAACAAATTCATTGAGACCACTATTTTCAGCTTCTAATATATCATTAATTGTTAATTTCTGTTTGCCCACCAGGTATTCTAGAATTCTTCAAGTTAACCACGTATGTGGGCTTCGGAGCAGTTTTCCATTTAGCATGCCCAATTAAAACTGGCCTGAGGGTGGGCTCACATGCCTTCTGTTTTACAATATTAGGTAGGAGAAGCAACCCAGACAGACATCATATCCACCTCAATAATATATTATTGCTAAAAAAAGATATGACCACCTCACACAAAATCTGTTCAAAAATCCCAATTTTAACCCAAATATTCACCTTAATCCCATCAACTATTGCATCTCTATTTATTCTCAGTATAACCTTTGCCCACTGAGACTTCAAAATCACAGTGCATCGGGCTTCTGTGTGAAAGAGCTCTAGAAAAATCTCTTCTCCCCACCCTAGCTATTCTATCCACACATGTGCACATGGCTTTAGGCCTCTACATAGGTCTTTATCTTGATTCATTGGCTTAATCGTCACACCAGTTGATTTCTGTTCAGGTTTCATATTGGAATCCTTGCCGTCCTACTTATAAATTGTTCCAAACTGAAGTAAATAGCAAAAATTACTCTGGACTCTTTAATGTCAGGGGACAAAAAGGGGGTCCCATTGGCCCTCCCAATATTTGATAGTGCCATATCAACACTTAGTTTCAGTTCCACTGATGTTTGCTTTATTCATCCCATTTCTCAAGAACTATCTAAAGAATTCCACCCTCAGTCTCTTTACTCTCCCCTTCATCTCTCCTTATTTTCTTGCTAATTGCCTTAATGTTCTGGGTATCAGTATGACCTATGTGAGAAATCTGAGATAACAAATTTTGGAAGGCTTCTAGAAATGTTAGATTTTGCAGCAGTAAGTTACATGGGGTATCTATGCAAAAGGAGCTGCCTTAATCATGCATTTACCCTAACTTCAGTAATGGGTGTATTCAGTCATCATAAAACAAACTAAACCAACAAAATGCAGAGGCTGTATCATGCTGTATCACTGGTGACTACATAACCATCCAGAAATCAAAGTTTCCTCATCCTTGATCTTTTCATCCTTTCTCTTCTCAAATCACATGTCTCTATAAGCCAGGGCCATTCTTGCAAATCCCACTTCACTGACACAAACTACAATTTTGACACAATTATATATGTGGCTTTGCCCCATGCACCAAGTAATTATGAAACACCAGTTTAGTGTCGTAGGATTCAACTCAATTCTGGAATTACCTGGAGATAGCATTAGGTTCCACAGGTTAAGGGGCTCAGTCCTACAAACCGCCCCCCCATTGCCCAGTGTAGATGTCAATCACAGGTCCATGTTTTCACACATGCTCCTCACATACTCCAACAGTCTCCTTCTTGGGTTTAATTAATTTGCTTAATCACCTCACAGAACTCAGAGAAATATTTTAATTATCAGATTATCCAGCTTATTATAAAAGGGCAAAACTCAGGAACAGCCAGATGGAAGAGATGCAGAGGGAAAGGTATGTGGCAAGGGGCACAGAGCTTCCATGCTATCTGAAGGCTACACTCTCCCTAATTTCCACATATTCACTATCTGGAAACTCTCCAACCCCATCCTTTTGGGGTTTTTATGGAAGCTTCATTACATGGGCATGATTGATTAAAAAATTGGCCATTGTTATTCGACCTCCATCCTTTCTTTTCTCTCTGAAGGTGGGCTGGGTATGGAATTGAAGGTTCCACCCTCTAATCTCAAGGCCATCCCTTGACAACCTGCTCCCATACTTAGGTATTTTCCAAAGGTCACCTCATCGACATAACAAAAGACACTTTTTATCCCTCACCTCACTCAGGAAATTTTAAGGGTTTTATGAACCCTGCACCAGAAACTAGACAAAGATCAAATACATATTTTTTATTATAAAAAAAATCACACACCTTAATAAATTACTTTTGTAAAGTATAGGTGAAAAAAAAGACAAATTCTAGTAAAGAATAGCCAGCCTCTTACAAAACGTCAGAATTGGTTTAGCTGTCCTGAGTTATTTTCCTAGAAACAATTTTAAGAATCAATGAATATAGGGCAGAAAAGAGGCTTTCATTATGAAGTAGAGGAAGATCCACGAAAATGGTTCTAGTCTTCAAAGATTTGCATTATCAGATAAAATGTACTGTATAGAGAACATGCCATAGGAGTGCATGGGTGTCTCAGTGGTTGAGGGTCTGCCTTTGGTTCAGGTTGTGATCCCGGGGTCTTGGGATCGAGTTCTGCATCAGGCTCCCCACAAGGAGCCTGGTTCTCCCTCTGCCTATGTCTCTGCCTTTCTCTGTGTCTTTCATGAATAAATAAATAAAATCTTTAAAAAAGAGAGAGGATATGCCTAAAAGTGTTATTCATGAATGTAACCAATACTGCTACCTTTAAAGTAGCATAATACCTTACGTATAAAGGCACACAAATACTAAATGCCTTTGAAACTGCCTAGAAAACATCAAGAAAATGATAGGCAAAATTTCACCTAATGGTTACTTGGTACAATGGTACAGAGAAAATCCTGTACAGATGGTGCACAGATGGTGGACATATGACCATTGATTCATTATTATTTATACCTTACCAGTTTGTTATAAACATTTGTTTGTAAATTTTCAAAATTTCATTCATTTTTTAAAAAAGAGTTTAGTGAATGAAAAAACTTTAAGAGGGTACCCAATGCTTTAGTATCTTGCTGATACTCTGGCTTTTTTAGTTTTAGATAAGTAATTTTTAAAATAATGGATATTTTTATTTATTTTTATTTAATTTTTGTTGGAGTTCAATTTGCCAACATATAGCATAACACCAAGTGCTCATCCAGCCAAATGCCCCCCTCAGTGCCCATCACACAGTCACCCCAACCCCCCGCCCACCTCCCTTTCCACTACCCCTTGTTCCTTTCCCAGAATTAAGGTCTCTCATGTTTTGTCACCCTCACTGATATTTTCACTCATTTTCTCTCCTTTCCCTTTATTCCCTTTCGCTAACTTTTATATTCCCCAAATGAATGAGACCATGTTTGTCCTTCTCTGAAGGGACTTATTTCACTCAGCATAATACCTTCCAGTTCCATCCACGTCAAAGCAAATGGTGGGTATTTGTCATGTCTAATGGCTGAGGAATATTCCATTGTATACATAGACCACATCTTCTTTATCCATTCATCTTTCGATGGACACCGAGGCTCCTTCCACAGTTTGGCTATTGTGGACATTGCTGCTAAAAACACTGGGGAGCAGGTGTTCTGGCATTTCACTACATCTGTATCTTTGGAGTAAATCCCCAGCAGTACAATTGCTGGGTCATAAGGAAATCCTATTTTTAACTCTTTGAGGAACTTCCACACAGTTTTCCAGAGTGGCTGCACCAATTCACATTCCCCCCAACAGTGCAAGAGGGTTCCCCTTTCTCCATCCTCTCCAACATTGGTTGTTTCCTGCCTTGTTAATGTTCCCCATTCTCACAGGTGTGAGGTGGTATCACATTGTGGTTTTGATTTGTATTTCCCTGAGGGCTGGCAATGTGGAGCATTTTCTCATGTGCTTGATGGCCATATCTATGGCTTCCTCTGTGAGATTTCTGTTCATGTCTTTTGCCCATTTCATAACTGGATAGTTTGTTTCTTTGCTGTTGAGTTTAATAAGTTCTTTATAGATCTTGGATACTAGCCCTTTATCTGATACGTCATTTTCAGCTATCATTTCCCATTCTGTAGGCTGTTTTCTGGTTTTGTTAACTGTTTCTTTTGCTGTGCAGAAGCTTTTTATCCTACTTAAGTACCAATAATTCATTTTTGCTTTTGTTTCTCTTGCCTTCATGGATATATCCTGCAAGAAGTTGTTGTGGCCAAATTCAAAAAGGGTGTTGTCTGTGTTCTCCTCTAGGATTTTGATGGAATCTTGTCTCACATTTAGATCTTTCATCCATTTTGAGTTTATCTTTGTGTCTGGTGTAAGAGAATGGTCTAGTTTCATTCTTCTGCATGTGGATGTCCAATTTTCTCAGCACCATTTATTGAGGAGACTGTCTTTTCTCCAGTGGATAGTCTTTTCTCCTTTGTTGAATATTAGCTGACCCTAAAGTTGAGGGTCCACTTCTGGGTTCTCTATTCTGTTCCACTGATCTATGTGTCTGTTTTTGTGCCGGTACCACACTGTCTTGATGACCACAGCTTTGTAGTACAACCTGAAATCTGGCATTGTGATGCCCCAGATATGGTTTTCTTTTTTAATGTCCCCCTGGCTATTCAGGGTCTTTTCTGATTCCACACAAATCTTAAGATGATTTATTCCGACTCTCTGAAGAAAGTCCGTGGTATTTTGATAGGGATTGCATTAAATGTGTAAATTGCCCTGAGTAGCATTGACATTTTCACAATATTAATCCTTCCAATCCATGAGCATGGAATATTTTTCCATCTCTTTGTGTTTTCTTCAATTTCTTTCAGAAGTGTTCTGTGGTTCTTAGGGTATATGTCTTTTACCTCTTTGGTTCAGTTTGTTCTTAAGTATCTTATGCTTTGGGGTACAATTGTAAATGGGATTGACTCCTTAATTTCTCCTTCTTCAGTCTCATTGTTAGTGTATAGAAATGCCACTGATTTCTGTGCATTGATTTTGTGTCCTGCCACACTGCCGAATCACTGTATGAGCTCTAACAATCTTGGGATGGAGTCTTTTGAGTTTTCTATGTACAATATAATGTCATCTGTGAAGAGAGAGTGTTTGACTTCTTCTTTGCAAATTTGAATGCCTTTTATTTCTTTTTGTTGCCTGATTGCTGAGGCTACGACTTCTAGTACTATGTTGAATAGCAGTGGTGAGAGTGGATATCCCTGTCATGTTCCTGAGCTTAGGGGAAAGGCTCCCAGCCCAGTGTTTCTCCATTGAGAATGATATTTGCTGTGGGCTTTTCATAGATGGCTTTTAAGATGCTGAGGAATTTTCCCTCTATCCCTATACTCTGAAGAGTTCTGATCAGGAATGGATGCTGTATTTTGTCAAATGCTTTCTCTGCATCTAATGAGAGGATCATATGGTTCTTGGTTTTTCTCTTGCTGATATGATGAATCACATTGATTGTTTTACGAGTGTTGAACCAGCCTTGTGTCCCGGGGATAAATCCTACTTGGTCATGGTGAATAATTTTCTTAATGTACTGTTGGATCCTATTGGCTACTATCTTGTTGAGAATTTTTGCATCCATGTTCATCAGGGATATGGGTCTGTAATTCTCCTTTTTGGTAGGGTCTTTGGTTTTGGAATTAAGGTTATGCTGGCCTCATAGAACGAATTTGGAAGTACTCCATCTCTTTCTATCTTTCCAAACAGCTTTAGGAGAATAGGTATGGTTTCTTCTTTAAACGTTTGATAGAATTCCCCAGGGAAGCCATCTGGCCTTGGACTTCTGTGTCTTGGGAGGTTTTTGATGACTGCTTCAATTTCCTCCCTGGTTATTGGCCTGTTCAGGTTTTCTATTTCTTCCAGTTCCAGTTTTGGTAGTTTGTGGTTTTCCAGAAATGCGCCCATTTCTTCTAGATTGCCTAATTATTGACATATAGCTGCTCATAGTAAGTTTTAAAATCGTTTGTATTTCCTTGATATTGGTGGTGATCTCTCCTTTCTCATTCATGATTTTATTAATTTGAGTCTTTTCTCTCTTCTTTTTAATAAGGCTGCCTAATGGTTTATCTGTCTTAATTCTTTCAAAAAAACCGAACTGCTGATTTTGTTGATCTGTTCCAGAGTTCTTCTGGTCTCTATTTCATTGAGTTTGCTGGAGTTTTTATTATCTGTCTTCTGCTGGGTGACGGTTTTATTCGCTGTTTCTTCTCCAGCTCCTTTAGGTCCAAGGTTACCTTGTGTATTTGAGTTCTTTCCAGTTTTTGGAAGGATGTTTGTATTGCAATGTATTTCCCCCTCAGGATTGCTTTTGCTGTATCCCAAAGACTTTGAATGGTTGTATCTTCATTCTCATTAGTTTCCATGAATCTTTTAAAGTCTTCTCTAATTTCCTGGTTGACCCTTTCATCTTTTAGCAGGATGGTCTTTAACCTCCACGTGTTTGAAATCCTTCCAAACTTCTTGTAGTTTAGTTCTAGTTTCAAAATATTATGGTCTGAAAATATGCAGGGGACGATCCCAATCTTTTGGTATCATTTGTGACCCAGTATGTGGTCTATTCTGGCGAAAGTTCCATGTGCACTTGAGAAGAATGTGTATTCAGTTGCGTTTGGATGTAAAGTTCTGTAAATATCTGTGAAATCCATCTGGCCCAGTGTATCATTTAAAGCTCTTGTTTCAAAAAAAAAAAAAATAATAAAGTTCTTGTTTCTTGGAGATTTTGTGCTTAGAATATCTATCGATTGTAGAAAGCACTGTGTTCAAGTCTCCAAGTATAGGTGTATTATATCTAAGTATGTCTTAACTTTGGTTATTAATTGATTGATATACTTGGCAGCTCCCACATTCGGGGCATAAATATTCATGATTGTTAGGTCCTCTTGTTGGATAGATCCTTTAAGTATGATATAGTGTCCCTCTTCACCTCTTATTACAGTCTTTGAGATACACTTTAATTTATCTGATATGAGGATGGCTACCCCTGCTTTCTTTCAGGACCATTTGAATGGTAAATGGTTCTCCAACCTTTTATTTTCAGGCTGTAGGTGTCCTTACATCTAAAATGAGTCTCTTGTAGACAGCAAATAGATGGGTTCTGCTTTTTTATCCAGTCTGAAACCCTGCGCCTTTTGATGGGATCATTAAGCCCATTCACGTTCAGAGTTACTATTGAAAGATATGAATCCTATTCAGTCCCTGTTTCTGTGGATTGTTTCCTTGGACTTCCTCTTTCTTTACAGAGTCCCCCTTAATATTTCTTGCAGAGCTGGTTTGGAGGTCACATACACTTTCAGTTTCTGCCTATCTTGGAGGCTCTTTATCTCTCCATCTTTTCTGAATGAGAGCCTTGCTGGATAAAGTATTCTTGGCTGCATGTTCTTCTCATTTAGGACCCTGAATATATCCTGCCAGCCCTTTCTGGCCTGCCAGTTCTCTGTGGAGAAGTCTGCTGTTAACCTAATACTTCTCCTCATAAAGTTTAGGGATCTCTTGTCTCTTGCTGCTTTAAGGATCTTCTCTTTATCTTTGGAATTTGCAAGTTTCACTATTAAATGTCGGGGTGTTGAATGGTTTTTATTGATTTTAGTTGGGGGGGTGGGGAATCTTTCTATCTCCTGGATCTGAATGCCTGTTTCCCTTCCCAAGTTAGGGAAGTTCTCAGCTATGATTTGTTCAAATACACTTTCTGGTCCTCTGTCCCTTTTGGCATCCTCTGGAACCCCAATTTAAACGTAGATTTTTCCTTCTGAGGCTGTCATTTATTTCCCTTAACCTATCCTCGTGATATTTTAATTGTTTTTCTCTTTTTTCCTCAGCCTCCTTCCTTGCCATCTTCTTGTCTTCTATGTCACTCACTCGTTCTTCTATCTTGTTAACCCTCATCGTTAGGACCTCCAGTTTGGATTGCATCTCATTTAATTGAGTTTTAATTTTGGCCTGATTAGATCTAAATTCTGCAGTCATGAATTCTCTTGAATCCTTATGCTTTTTTCCAGAGTCACCAGTAGTTTTATATTGTGCTTCTGAATTGGCTTTCTGACATTGAATTGTAATCCAAATTTCGTAACTCTGTGTAACAGAGTATTGTTTCTGTGATTATTTCTTTTGTGGTGAGTTTTTCCTTTTAGTCAGTTTGCTCAGTGCAGACTGGCTAAAAACAAGTTGTACTGGAAAAAGGAGAAAAAGGGAAAAAAGGGGGGGACAAACAAAAAACAAAGACGGTTTCCTCTGATTCTATATACTGTAAGTTCCTAGACTTCCCTTGGATCTTTCCAGGGCTGCTGGGTCAATAACTTGGTCTTGCCCTTCCAGCTGGTTTTCTGGGGGAGGGGCCTGCTGTGCTGATTCTCAGGTGTGTGCACCTGGGGGAGCTGTCCCACTCCCTGCCAGGTGCACAACTCAGTGGGAGCTGTTAACCCTGTGAGGCTCCTGCTCCCTGGTTGCCCCACTCAGACCCAGGCACAAGGTGACACCAGGAGGAACAACAATAGTGGTGGCAGCCAGCTCTCCAACCCTGGAGACAGCCCCCACAGTAACTACCGCAGTCTCCCAGTCTGCGGGGTCCTGGATGCTCTGGGGGCAGGGGTCAGTCATCTGCACATCCCGGGAGGCTGAGCTGCAGGAGCGTCCTTGCTGCCCTGTGCCCTCCCGGACTCCGCCTTTCCCTGGATCTTGGGCTGTGTCCCCTGGTGCCTGTGCTCCAGGGCCTGCATCATTGGAATCCCGCTCTCAGGGCCACGCAGTCCTCTCCATGAAGCCGCCACCTGAGCTACCGCCTGAGCTGCTCCCAGACCCGCCAGGCGCACGCTCTACCCCTTTAGGGAGCTCGACCTGTGGCGTGTGGTGCACTCTCCCCCAGAGTACAGTTCCTCTGTTAGTGACCCTGGAAGCCTAGGGGCACCCCCACTCTCCTGGGATCCTGCCCGAGCTCCCTGAGAGTGCCTTTCCATCTGGGAAGATTGGTAAAGTTCCTGCTTCTCCAGAACTGGGCTTTCCTGTCCTGGAGGCTCTCCCCATCCCCCTTAGCCTGGCTCCTTGGGAGAGCCGCTCCCCCTTGGATGCTTTTTTATTTGTTTATTTTTTTCCCTCTCCCTACCTGATAGAAGCGTGAATTCTTCTCACTGTAGCATTCCAGCTGTTCTCTCTTTAAATCTCAGGCTGAATTCGTAGGTTTTCAGGATAATTTGAAAGTTATCTAGGTTAGTTGGTGGGGATGGGTGACTTGGGGATCCTACTCCTCTGCCGTCTTGCCCCATCTCTTGATATTTTTATTTTTATTAACTCTCAAATCGCATGTCACATAGAAGTGCACAAATTTAGCAACTTTTAAACTCAATAAAACTAAACTATAAATACAAGTGACTTGTTCAGGGTCACTTAACTAGAAAGTTTCTGAAGTCAACTTAGGTTGTGTTAGTTATAGGTCACTGAATATTCTTGAGTATTAATCACCGTGAACTTCACTGAATTTCAACACTCTCCATATGAGTGATTAACCTGGCCAGCAACTCCAGCTGTCCATGCATGAAACATGAGGTGAGGAATTTTATCTTTATATCTATTCTTGAGCCAAAATAGTCACCTGTGTATACAAGTGTTTAGATTAATGGAGTAAAGATATCTTAGTTTTAAAAAGCTATTTTTCAGTACTTTGCCTTTAGTGTCCATAAAGAGCCATGAGCTTTATGAAGAGTTATTCAAGGCTGAATTACCTTTGGTTGTTTTTAATCCCAAATCACTTTGCCAACAATTTTATTTTACTTCCCAGTGATAAATCATTCCTCTGTATTCAGTTACAGAATGAGATTTTACTGGGCTCTTTGAATGAATTTAGAACAGTGCAGTGCTAGTTCAGTGTATTTCAATAAACTTCACCTGAGTCTAGACCAACAAAAGACAAGACTGCAAATGGCAAAATAAAATATGTACATCTATTTGGAGTTTTAGATATTGCAGTCTGGGAGACATAGAGTCAACTGAAGTCAAAAGCATGCTCCTGAAAGACAAAGGATGCTAGAGCTTTTAAAGAGGAAAAGGGAATCTATATAAGTTGTTTTGAACAAAATGTGATTGGTGCTGTTAGCTATAATTATACTATCTATACATGATTGGTTGCTAGGGCTAATGCTGGGCAGAAAGTCCATTTCTGCCTATTCTAATTTGTAGCAGATGCTTTGGCTTTTACCTAAGTTCAGCATTCTGAGAATTTGAGCAGGAGACAAGGTGCTCAAGCCCTACCCTTTCAATGTCTTCCTGGCTCCATTCTAAATACCTCCTTGAGCAATGTTTACTCCATTTTACTCTCTCCATTATCATAAGTTAATAACTTATTTTGTTATTTTAATTTTCTTTTAAAAATTAAAGTTTACCAGCAAGGAAGGGAAATAAAAGTGATATTGAAAGAGATTCTTAGGTTTGTTGGTGGCACTTGTTTCCAGAGGCTGCCTTCTTCTCTAACCTTCTTTAGACTTCCTTTCTTTGTACACATCATCCCTTATAGTACTTAAGCAAGGAATCTAGTTATTTAAAAAATAAGGGAGTTGGTTAATTTTTAAAATACTCTAGGGTCTCTGATCGAGAGCACGCACAGTCCACAACAGGCAGAATCAGTGTAGACAACTGCATTAAAAGGAAAACTGACTCAGACATAAGGGCAGGGCAAAAGCAACACACATAGGATAGTCTCCTGAAGTGCCAGGTTCTGGTGAACAGAGGATACTGCACTGCAGAACACCCCAGGACCCCCTCTTCATAAAGTCACTACTTTCAAACATGTAAGACACAACTAACTTTCTTAATACAGAGAAGCAGACACAGAAAGTCAGACAAAATGAGGAGAGAGAGAAATTTATCCCAGATGAAAGAACAGGACAAGGCCACATCCAGAGATCTAAGTGAAACAGATAGAAGTAACATGATTGATAGAGAATTTAAAGCATTGATCATTAGGATATCCACTGGACTTGAGACAAGTATGAAAGACATGAGTGACACCCTTAACACAGAGGTAAGGAATAACATAGTAAAGAAAATGGGCTCCAGAGGCCAGAGTAATGAAAAGTAATCAAGCTGAACAAAAAGGAGAAAAAGAATTACACAAAACAAAAATAGACTTAGGGAATTCAGTAACTCCATTAAACATAATGACATTCATAGTATAGGAGTCCCAGAAGAAGAAGAGAGGAAAGGGGGCTAAAAATTTATTTGAAGAAATATTAACTGAAAACTTTCTTCATCTGGGAAGTAAACAGATATCCAGATCCAGGAGGCACAGAAATATCCCACCAAAATCAAGAAAAACATACCCACACCAAAACATATTAAAAATCTTAGAAGCAGCAAGAAAAAGAAGTCACTAACTTATAAGGGAAAAGCCATAAGGCTACCAGGAGATTTTTCAACAGAACTTTTCAAGCAAGAAGGGAATGTTCAAAGTGCTGAATGGGGAAAATCTGCATCCAAAAATACCATCAAGGCTATCTTTCAGAATAGAAGGAAACATAAAGAATTTCCCAGACAAACAAAAACTAAAGGACTTTGTAACCACTAAACCAAACTTGTAAGAAATATTATAGAGCACACTTTGAATGGAATGGAAGGACCAAAAGTGACAGTAAAAGGTTAAGAAACACAGAAGCAATAAAAATGAATATTTCTGTAAAAAATCAGTCAAGGGAAAAAAGGGGATATAAAATATAATAACATACACCTAAAATGTAGGGAGGAGAAGAGAATTCAAACTTGAACTACCATCAATTTAATATAGACTGCTATATGCAGAAGGTTATATACAAACCTGATGGATCAAAAGCCACTAACATACATGCAAAGAATAAAGGGAAAGAAACCCAAACATATCACTAAAGAAAATCAGGAAAACATGAAAGAGAGAGAGATAAGAAAGGATCAGTTAAATCTACAGAAAAAAACAGTAAAACAAGTAATAAAATAGCAATAAATACATTTATATGTAATTACTTTGAATGTAAATGGACTCAAAGCCCCATCAAAAGCCATAGGATGACAGAATGAATAAAACAAGATGCATTGATATGTTTTCTACAAGACACTCATTTTAAACCTAAAGCCACTTGCAAACTGAAAGGGAAAGAATGAAGAAACATCTATCACGCAAATGGATGTCAAAAGAAAGCCAGAGTAACAATACTTATATTGGACAAGACTTTAAAACAAAGGTTGTAACAAGAGACAAAGAAGGGTGCTATATAATAATTTAAAGGACAATACAACAAGAAGATACAACAATTGTAAATAATTATGCACCCAACTTGGAGCACCTTTCAAAGACATAAAAAACAATTACTAAAAATATATAGAAGAACTAATAAATAATAATATAATAATAATAGTAGGGGACTTTTACACTGCATGCACATCAATGGACATATCCTCTAAATAGAATATCAACAAGGGAGCAATGGCTTTGAATGACACACTGGAACAGATTGATTTAACAGATATATGTAGAACATTCCATCCTTAGCAGAATACACATTCTTTTTGAGTGCACACAGAACATTCTCCAGAATAGATCACATATCAGGCCACCAAACCTGCCTCAACAAATTCAAGAAGATTGAAGTCATACCTTGTATCTTTTCTGACCACAATGCTATGAAACAGGAAGTCAACCACAAGAAAAAATCTGGAAAGACCACAAATACGTGGAGGGTAAATAACACACTACTAAACAATGTATGGGTCAATCAGGAAATAAAAGAAGAAATAGGGCAGCCCAGGTGGCTCAGCAGTTTAGCGCCTGCCTTCAGCCCAGGGCCTGATCCTGGAGACCCATGATCGAGTCCCACATCAAGCTCCCTGTATGGAGCCTGCTTCTCCCTCTGCCTGTGTCTTTGCCTCTCTCTCTCTCTCTGTGTCTCTCATGAATAAATAAATAAAATCTTTAAAAAAAGGGAAGAGATAAAAATGTACATGGAAACAAATGAAAATGAAAACACAATAGTCCAAAACCTCTGGGATGCAGCGAAAACAGTTGTAAGAGAGAAGTTTATAGCAACACAGTCCCACCTCAAGAAACAAGAAAAATCTCAAATAAACAACTTAACCTTATACCTAAAGTATCTAAAACAATAATAATAAACAAAACCCAAAACCAGCAGAAGGAAGGAAATAGTAAAGATTAGAGCAGAAATAAATGATAAAGAAACTAAAAAACAACAAAAAAATGAAACGAGGAACTTGTCCTTTGAAAAAAATCAATAAAATTGATAAACCTGTAGCCAAACTTGTCAAGAGAAAAAAAGAGAAAGGATTTAAATAAATAAAGGTACAAATGAGAGAGGAGAAATAAAGCCACTACCAGAGAAATATAATCATAATATTATGAAAAACTATATACCAAGAGATTGGACAACCTGGGAGAAATGGATAAATTCCTAGAAACATATAAACTACCAAATCTGAAGCAAGAAGAAATAGAAAATTTGAACAAACTGATAACCAGCAAAGAAATTGAATCAGATATAATATAAAAAAAAAAAAAACTCCCAACAAACAAAAGTCCAGGACCAGATATACAGCTTTATAGGCAAGTTCTACCAAACTTCTAAAAAAGAATTAATACCCATTCTTCTTAAACTATTTCAAAAAATAGAAAAGGAAGGGAAATTTCCAAATTCATTCCAGCATTACCCTGATACCAAAACCAGATAAAGACAAAAAAGAGTACTATCAGCCAATATTCCTGATGAACATAGATGCAAAAATTCTCAACACAGCTCCTTTCTTGATATGTCTTCTGAGGCAAGGGAAACAAAAGCAAAACAAACTATTACAGCTACATCAAAATAAAAAGCTTTTGCCCAAAGAAGGAAATAATCAACAAAACTAAAAGACAACCTACTGAATGGGAGAAGATGTTTACAAATGACATATCTGATAAAGTGTTAGTATCCACAATATATAAAGAACTTATACAGTTCAACATTGTCCAAAAATAATCCAATTTAAAAATGAGAAGAATACATGAAGAGACATTTCTCCAAAGACATTCAGATGGCCTACAGACACATGAAAAGATGCTTATCATTACTCATCAGAGAAATGCAAATCAAAACCACAATGACCTATCACCTCACACCTGGTAGAATGGTTAAAATCTACAACACAGGAAATGACAGATTGTTGGTCAGGATGTGGAGGAAAAGGAACTCTTATGTACTTTAGTGGGAATGCAAAATGGTGCAGCTACTGTGGAAAACATTATAAAGTTTCCTCAAAAGGTTAAAAATGGAACTACCTTACTCTGCAGCAATTGCACTACCAGATGTTTATCCAAAGAATACAAGAATATTAACTCAAAGGGATACATGCACCCCTATTTTATAGCAGCATTATTTACAATAGCCAAGATTTGGAAGAAGCCTATATCCACTAATTGATGAGGGGATAAAGAAGAATGGTATATATATATATAAATGTACGTGGAAACAAATGAAATACACACACATACACATACACAATGGAATATTATTCAGTAATAAAAAAGAATGAAATCTTGCCATTTACAATGATATGAATGGAGTTAAAGATATACTGCTAAGTGAAATAAATCAGTCAGGGAAAGTCAAATGCCATATGATTTCACTCATATGTGGGATTTAAGAAATAAAACAAACAAGAAAAGAGAATAAATGAGGGGGGGGTGAAACCAAGAAACAGACTAAGTATAGAGAACAAACTGATGGTCATCAGCAGGAAGGCAGGACAGGTAAAATAGGTGATGGAGATTAAGGACTGCACTTGTTATGATGAACACAGGCTGATGTATGGATGTGTTGAATCACTAAAATGTGCAACTGAAACTATTACACTGTATGTTAACTAACTGGAAATAAAAACAACAAAAAAGAAGACAGACCCTAGGGTCTGAAACCAAAACCATGTAATCAGAGACACCCTTCAAATATGAGTTTTTGCTCCCATGCTTAATTTTTCTGTAACTTCAGGTTTATTAGGAAATCTCTGTAATAAAGTTTTTAATTTTATATCTAATAAGCATATGATATATTTCCATTTATAATTGATATTGTCAGACATGAATTCATGCACAACTCACCATTGTATATGGAAATTTAGCAGTGATAGTAGAATTAACAGAAAATGTGATCGCTCTTGTTTATTACATTTAAAATTTATGGCTTATTCATCTAGTTACATACACAGTAGAATATAGTTACATACACAATAGAATATACTGTGCATATAAACCATATTTCAGATATTTAAGAATGGTCTGTGATCTCATTTGTAGAACCAACTCTGTTCCTTTAGAAGTTGTTTTTTGAGGGGCCTGAGTGGTTCAGTCGGTTAAGCATCTGCCTTCCGCTCAGGTCGTGATCTCTGGGCCCTGGAATAGAGCCCCGCATCAGTCTCCCTGCTCAATGAGGAATCTGCTTCTCCCTCTCCCTCTGCCTGCCATTCCCCCTGCTTGTATTCTGGGCTCTCTCTCGTGCTCTCTGCTCTCTCTCTCATGCTCTCTCTCTCTCTCAGATAAATAAATAAAATCTAAAAAGAAGAAGAAGAAGAAAAGAAGAAGAAGAAGAAGAAGAGGAGGAGGAGGAGGAGGAAGAGGAAGAGGAGAAGGGGCACCTGAGTGGGTCAGTGGTTGAGCATCTGCCTTTGGCTCAGGGCATGATCCCTGGGTCCTGGGATCGAATCCCACATCAGGCTCCCTGCATGGAGCCTGCTTCTCCCTCTGCCTGTGTCTCTGCCTCTCTCTGTGCATCTCTCGTGATTAAATAAATAAAATCTTAAAAAAATAGAAGCTGTTTTGGCAAAGACAGTGAAGGTGTACAATGGTCCTGCATGGATATCAGCCTGACATGCAGAGACGGGTGGCGTGGCTCCTAACCTCACCTTGTATCTGACCTTGACTCACTCTGGTAATAGATATAATTAGCTTCATAGGTTTTGGGATTTTTGCTTTTGTTACATTTAGCATTTGTTCTGTTATGTTCTCACAAACTCTTTTTTGTTTTGTTTTGTTTTAGAAATGAAACTACTGTTCCATCAAATGTTGAATTCCCAGGATACTATTATTTATAAGAAGAAATAAAAGAAAGAAAATAAGAGGTCTTATTCCATGTTCCCAGCTGCTCTGCTGATACCCAACATGTTGGCAGTAGACAAGCCAGGTGACATAAGCTTAAAACACTGTCCAAAAACATTATCCCTGGGACTCCTGGGTGGCTCAGTGGTTGAGTGTCTGCCTTTGGCTCAGGGTATGATCCTGGAGTTTCGGGACTGAGTCCCACATCAGGCTCCCCTCAAGGAGCCTGCTTCTCCCTCTGCCTGTGCCTCTGCCTCTCTGTGTCTCTCATGAATAAATAAATAAATTAAAAAAAAAACAAAACAAAACATTATCACTGCCCAATGTTGAAAATGCTTAAGCTACTCTACAATTGTCCAAAGATCAAATGCCCCCCACAAACTCTCTCTCATTTTTTACCTTTTTCCTACAATGAGTAGGGTGTACATCATCCCAGTACCCGTAGCCAACTTTGTCTTCAGGGACAGAGCGCATTCTGCGTTCTTATGAATCCCCAGAGACCTAACAGAGATGAAGTTTTGCTATTCCTGGAGGCAATGGGGAGCTGGGTCAAGGGCTGTCTCTGAGACCAAGGTCCACTGCTTAGAAGCTGTAAGACATTGGCAACTGCTTAGCCTATCTACTCCTCAATCTCTTCATTTGTAAAGAGAAATACCAAAAAGGTTGCTAGAGAATTTCATTAGATAAATCATATAAAGCATTTAAGGCACCGTCTGAGTAAGTATTCAATAAATTATTTAATAAATAACTCAATTTATTAAAATTACTCAATTTATTGGGTAAGCACTCAATAAATGCTCACCATAAATATAATTATTACTAACATTAACATTATCTATTGCCATATTCTTTATATGCTGCCTATTATATTTACAATTTGAATTCACGATTTATAGTCTTTTCTCCTCCCTCCCAGGCTTTAACAAATGGCTGGCAATGCCATACAATCTATCTAAATGCCTAATCAATCTCACAGAGCTGATCAGTTGCAACCAAATGAACATATTCTGGAAAGAAATGTGTAGGTGTGAGATGATAATGATTCTGTAAAAAGAAAATAATTTATAATCTCAGAGTAGGAAAGGCCTTTCCAACTTTGCCTCAAAATCTACAAGCCATAACAGAAAAAAATAATAATAAATTGATAAATTCTACTAAGTCAAATAAAAATTTTTGCAAGGTACAAGACATCGAAGAAAACTCAAAAGATACACGACAAACTGAGAAAAGTACATTAGCAACTCAATCATAAAATTCTACTCTCCTTTATATACAGTTTATTACAGAAAAGACCAAGTCCATAGGGGAAAAAAAGAAAGGAAAGGAAAGGAAAGGAAAGGAAAGGAAAGGAAAGGAAAGGAAAGGAAAGGAAAGGAAAGGAAAGGAAAGGAAAGGAAAGGAAAGGAAAGGAAAGGAAAAAAGAAAGGAAAGGAAGATGAAACAAAGAATTCAGAAACCAAAGAATACAAATGTTTCCTAAACCAAAGAATTCTCAACTCAATCCCAATAGGTAAATTCTAATTAAAGCTACCAAAAAAAAAAAAAAAAAAAAAAAACTATCTCTTGCCCATCAGATTTGCAGTGTTTGAAGTTTGATGATGTATTCTATTGAGGGCGCCTTTGAGCATTGTTAGTGGGCTGGATATTTGTACAACCCCTATGGAAGGAAACCTGGCACTATATATTAACTGAAAAATGCATATTCCTTTGTCCCAATAATCTTACTTCTCAGTATTTAACTCACATGTATGTGCAAAAATAAAAATTGACACACTTTAAAATTTATTCATTGTAGCATTTTAAGAAAGCAGAAAACTAAAACTTAATCTGCGTCTATGAATAAGGCACTGTGGAAGTAAATTGTGATCAAGCCACATAATTATAAAAATATCATGTTGCTGATAAATAAAAGGAGAACATCTTTATTTAATAATATGGAAAGCATTCAAGATATATAGAGTGGAAAAAAGCAAAGTTTTCTAAATGATGTATGGTAGCTCATCACTTGTTTAAAATACTTGGGGGAATACTACATATTAGTGTTTTTATATGCATAAAACTGCTCTGTATAGTTACACGAGACACCAAGAACTCTGGCTGGAGGGCTCTTGTCAGAGACCCTGCAGTGGATGAAGGTCAGCTGGGTTCTTGGTAGGTTCAGGTATTAAGGCTAACGACTAGTCTGAACAGTGGGTATCATGCATGGGAGCTGGCAAATATTGTGAATACTGTTACCAAGCTAGGGGCAAAAGGTGCTGATGACAGAAAAGAACTAGAAGGTTACCACCTCATCCTCCTGGCCCAGAGGAGGGCACCCAGCTTGAAGCACTAAGCAGCTGTGCACCCCCCATTCTTGCATCAATTCCTCCTAGCTCAGCCCTGGTGATGTGCCCACAGCCTGAACCAGCTTTGGTGGGAATATTTACACCACAGAAACAGCAAAAACCACAAATCAGGGCTCTTTCTTTTCTAAAAGCTGGTAGCTCAACATTTAGCAGTACAGCACTGGAAAGAGCTACCTCACAGGGTAACAACCACAACACAGCATAGATGAGACTTGAAAGGATATTTTATCACTCCCATCTCTCCAGTCTTTCTGCTGAGCTAAGCTGCCTATTGCTGCAGAAGTCCAATCTAAAGAATGAAAGGGATTCTACGTGTAATGATTGCAAAGTAACAGTGCTTTGCCAAGGTGATCAAGCAGGAACTGAAGATACCAGTCAATGCCCAAACCACAAAACCTGGAAGGATAGAGGTGGGAGAAAGGGTCCTGGTGCAGGCAAACTGGAGAGCTCTGGAGCCCAGGGGTCCTCTCTAATGAAGGGACTGAAGGGATATTTATGTCCATTTGGCTTTAAAGTTACAGTTCAACAAAGACTTGATTGCTGGGGTCAGACCCAAGAACAACAGTATTACAAGATGTATCTGTCTGCCCCTAAATTTTATAGCATTGCAAGAATTTCCTAGTGGCCAACGTTTCTGCGTGTGCTGTCATTTCGGTGACTGACTTGGATTATTACATTTCTTCATGAGAGCCAAACAGCCTGAATCCTTTACACACTGTCATTGAAAACAGTCTCTAAATCATGAACCCAGGACATTACCAATAACTCCCCGGGACAGCTGCTATATAAGTTGCAAAGCTACTACACAGATATTCAGGTTCAATTGAAAAGGAAGTTCAATATCTTAAGAAAATTTGCTGTTTGTTATAATATCACACTAAAACTTCAAAGAAAATTATAAGTTAGCCAGAGGGCGATGTATGGTAAGTGATTTTATTACTTTAACATCAAGATGAAACAGAATTCAACTTATACTGCTAATATTTAGGCCATGTATACAAAATGAGGTGTTTCATTAAAGTAATTATCCAAATAATTTCTACCCAAGTCTCCAGTAATGTCATCTGGGATTACTCAGAAGTGATCTTTTAGAGCACTGATCTCCAAACTGATTTCTGAAATATATTGAGCATATGCTCCCAGTATATATAAGATTATTCATAAATTATACATGTTCAATGCTGCAGATTATATGCATTATTAAAGATATGCAAAATATAACCGTAAGTGGGTGCTTGTGTAAAATGCACACTCAAACCGTAAGATAAGATTTGGGGTACATATTAAAGGAAGCTGGGCAAATGCATTTTCATACCTTGGGTGGGGATGCCTGGGTGGCTCAATAGTTAAGCATCTACCTTTGGTTCAGGTCGTGATCCTGGGGTCCTGGGATCGAGTCCATATTAGGGTCCCCTCAGGGGACCTGCTTCTCCCTCTACCTATGTCTCTGCCTCTCTTTGTGTCTCTCATGAAAAAATAAATAAAATCTCTAAAAAAAAAATACCCTGGGTGGTTCTTATATCCTGCTGTGGGAGGCAATGTGGAGTCTGGGTATTTATTACATATTATGTTTGGCCCTTTAGTGACTTCTCATTTTGTAGTCATAATCATTTGTGCGAAGAACTAAATCACTCAAATTTTTTGCTACAAGAAGGAAATATTTTAAAAGAATTTCTTTCTCCCAATATTTATGTTTGTTATCTGTAATCTTTTCATTAGGAAAAAAGGAGAAAAGAAACTCAATGAAACATTTAAGCAAAAAACATTTTATTTTAGCTTCTGTAACTAAAGAAAAAATTCATTTATTTTCTTTGGCTTTGCTTCTTGAAAATATAAGGTATTTTGTTAAAATTTCTTTAAAACAAAAATCCTTTCCAAATGAAAAGCATTTATTCAACACAGAAGAGACAAAAAGCCACCAAGTCTTAAATAAAATAAATAAATGTTCCCTGGGAGATATAGTATATGACTAAATCATCCAAAAGAGATTCTATATATGTTTAAATCATCTTATATTAAGTTACATAATTCCAGATAAGTTGTAAAATGAATGATTTCTTAGTTTTGGCAAGTTGTGACATATTGTAATGTGTCCAATCTCAATATAAGCTCTTTTATTTGAACATATGCATTTCATAAAACATGTTTAAGTCTCTATGTTTCAATATCTACTTTTTGAACTTTTCAGCTATATAGGCATATCCTTTGAAATGTTCAACTTAAAAAAATCGGTACTTTAATCTTTTATTAAATTGAGAGAAATGAGTCTGAGAAAGTAAAAGGGAAATCTTAAATATTCTTTATGTATTGAAAATATCTTTCACATGGTAAAAAAATCATCAGCAAAAATAATTGTTTTTCTCTCTGATGTCTCTGATTAGTAAAGATAAATGGAAAGAAAGAAAGAAAGAAAGAAAAAAGAAGGGGCATTAGACCAAACTTTCAACCATTGAAGTAGACTATTTAAATATTTAAAGAGACTAAGATCTTCAAAATAATTCTTTAAAAAACATTTCTTCAACTCTTAAGATGAGAGGGTTTGTTGTACTTAATTAACTAGTTTTCTACAGCTAGTCTGCTAGTTTTAATTCTGACTTTTTTCTTAAAAGAATTGCACATTTTATTGGGCTTCGTGGAAACTCATACTAATGTGGGAACTTTAAATATTAATGTATACAGTCTATAATACTTTACATGGTTATAATATTAAATTGTTTTAATATAAGCATTGATTATATTGGTAAACTTTTCTAAGAAAACTACAAAATTCACAGGTCATAAAAGAAAATTTTCATGAATTTGTCCATTCAAAATGTAAAAATAAAGCTCTGTATCTCATAAAGAATATTAATTAAAAATAATTTCAGCCAACTTACTATGTGTTTATTATGTCTTTATGATAGTTATAGTATTTATTATATATGATGTGCTAAGCAAATATTAAATTATTTAATCTTCACAAACAGAAGTGCAACAAGGTTAAAAATGAAATGAGTTAAAGCTCATTAAGGACATTCACACTTAAAAAAATAACAAAATCTTCAATCTATGAGATTAGCAATCCTGCAAATTGACATTACACAGTATTAAGGTAGAAAGATAGAAAGAATACATTTGCTTATACATATATCACCATTTTGGAGGAAACTATGACAATAACCATAAAGTATTTACATGCATATTTCTTTGGTCCAGCAATTCCAAGTTCAGGATTTTGTAAGACTGTTGTCATTACCTATATGTAGCGAAATAAATGAATGATGAAAATAATGAAAGGGAAAAAAATCCACATTTTGTGTCCCTCAGTAAGGAACTGAATAAGTAAATGGTGGTATGCTCACAGAATTGAATTCTACGCAACTACCAAAAAATGAAATTCTATATCTCTTGCTATGAAAATTTCTGAATTATATTGTGTTTCATACACTACATAAAAACTAAAGTGCAGAACTGTGTGCTGCCAGGCCCAGGAGCCCAGGATCATGCTGTGTCCCAAGCATGGACACAGACACTGTGTGGCTTGGGCCTCAGCCCTCTACATGGGACCAGTGGTGAGGCATGGAAGGCACATTCATTTTTCACATCAGCTTCTGCATTGTTTGAAATTTCACTATTGACTTGTGTGATTGTGATAAAACAAAACAATAAGGATTGCTAAAATGCTGAGGGGTATCTGCTCTGTGAGTGTCCTGCCTCCCCTCCACTGTGGTAGGACTCAGGTCATGGTTGTGCTGTTTGGCCCCGTGGCTGAAGTGAACTGTATCGAGAATGGATACTTGATTCTACCTGACAAATTCAAACAAATTCTCTCCTCCAAGGAATTTGTGAGACTAAAAGAGAGCAACTGGTGAGTTATTTCAACTGAGCTGTAAGTTGGGTGAAAATAGCCATATTATTTCCTGTGCATGAAAAGAAGCAAGCTAACTGGAAAGAAGATGGAACAGAGAGACAAGTTAAAATAGATGATGAGGGAGAAAGAGGGATGGAGAGAGAAAGGAGACAAAGGAAGGGAGGAAAGGAGAGAGAACCAGATGTAAGAGCAGAGGGCAGGCATCCCAGACAGAAGGACAGCAGCCCCAGTCAGCAGGAGGGAGATATTCTCATTTCTAAATCCTCATTTACCATGTGTCCAATTCCTCAAGCCTGACTCCCTTTCTTTTCTGTTGGGTTCCTTTTTATCCTTTTAAATTGTTTGTTTAGACTAACTCAGGTGCATTTCTGTTTTTTGCAACCCATATCTCTGACTAAACATGCAGCATTGCCTTTCTGATACTTTCCTGAAGATTGCCAACTGCAGCTTGTTTGTCCCCAGCCCTTATTTCTATTACAAAGCTTATACTCCATCCTCTATCTATTGTCTTAAATGCATTATTTACCAAGGAACCTGAATTCAAGAAACTGATAAGTCATCTTTCTCCTCAAAACATACTCCCTGGGCAGCCCAGGTGGCTCAGTGGTTTAACGCCACCTTCAGCTCAGGGCCTGATCCTGGAAACCCAGGATCGAGTCCCACATCAGGCTCCCTCCATGAAGCCTGCTTCTCCCACTGCCTGTGTCTCTGCCTCTCTCTCTGTTTCTCAAGAATAAATCAGTAAAATCTTAAAAAAAAAAAAAAAAAAAAAAAAAAAAAAAAAAAAACATACTCCCCATATAAAATCCCCCATGTACTGAAGGAATGCCATAATCTTACCCTAATCTAAACCTCAGTCATGTCTGGGACTTTGCATGGCCTTGTTTTCTTCAATATATGGGGACTCAAGGAGATGCCTGAACGGCTCAGTGATTGAATGTCTGCCTTCAGCTTAGTGGGTGATTCTGAGGTCCTGGGATTGAGTCCCACATCAGGCTCCGTATAAGGGAGCCTGCTTCTCCCTCTACCTGTGTCTGCCTCTCTCTGTGTCTTTCATGAATAAATAAATAAATAAAATCTTTAAAAAATATATGGGGACTCAAGATATAACTGATTTTGCTTTTCACCATCTCCTCTACCTCAGTTGATCTCAAGTAGATTATTGAAAAGTCTTCTGGTTGTCACAATGATTCAATCTCCTATCCCCTAGATAAAGCTTCTTAAAAGGATATACTGACCATTTTCTCAAAAACTTTATTATATTATTATGATTGATTACCTGTAATGAGTCAAGCCTTACTTGGTTGTTAGGGACAAATCAGAGAACAAAACATCAAAAATCTTTTTGAAAATGAATACTGATAGAAGATACTCCATTTTATTAAAGCTGAGATGTCTTTTATTAGATACAACAAAGAAAAAATAAATGATAACAACTAAAATGCTATGGGTTATAAGCTCATCCTGAGCATCCTGATTTCAAAGCTGTTAAAATATGAAAAAATATTAAATTGATTAAATAGTGATGCCTGGGTGGCTCAGCAGTTGAGCACCTCCCTTTGGCCCAGGTCATGATCTTGGAGTCCTGGGATCAAGTCCCACATTGGGCTCTCTGCATGGAGCCTGCTTCTCTCTCTACCTATGTCTCTGCCTCTCTCCCTCTCTGTGTCTTTCATGAATAAATAAATAAAATCTTAAAAATAAATAAATAAATGTATTAATATATTTTATGCAAGAAAGTGATAAGTAGATAGATATGAAAGACAAATTAAATAAAGCAGAAGGTAGATAAGTGTCCAGGTAGAGTCATGGTGAGTCCTGAAAGAGAGGCAGAAAGTTGAATGAAGACAAGGAAATGTTTTATCTATGTGGATCAGTGTGTGAACACTGAAGAGAAAAATTCCTGGCATTTTCCAGAAGAAATAGTGTGTGCAAGGGCCCTGAAGCTGCAGAGTAAAATGTTCTTAAGAAGCAGTACATCAGTAGGCTGAGCAGAATGCTCAGGGAGAGGAGACAGGAATAGTCAGAGAATGAAGAGTGTAATTACATGGCGCGGAGAACTGTAAATTAAAGAAAGACTTGAGTGTTTCCTTTGAGTGAGGCAGAAGCTACATGATTTTGACTCAACTTTTCACTTCACCAAGTTAACCCTGGCTGAAAGGAAACAAGGGCAGTTAGAGGCCAGTTGCAATAATCCCAGTGGAAACTGACAGTGGCTTGTACTGAGAGTGGTCAGATGAAATTTCCACTAAAAAGTGGAAAAATTTCCACTAAAAGTGAAATGGGAAGGAATATGACACAAGAAGAATCTTGGGAAGCACTTACCAGACTCTCAGGTGTGGCCAGGCAGGATAACTTTGCAATGCCTGTAGGATATCCAATTGAATCTATAAGTAAGGCAGTTGGATAAGGCAGTCTAGAAGTCAAGGGAGAGATCCTGAATGGTGATACAATTCTGGAAGTCATTAGTGTGTAGGAGGCATTTCAAGCCAGAAGACCAGATGAGTCTCTTAGGAGTGAGCAGAGATAGGGATACAACAGAGCAGAGTCAAGGACTGAGATCAGTGGCAGTGTGGGGATTGGAGAGTAGGAAGATGGGTAGAAGCCAGCAAAGGAAATTCAGAGAGGGGCCAGAGAGGCTAGAGAAAAAGGTGGAGGTGAAGGGAGGGAAAGAAGGAAAGAAAACAGGGTATGGGAGGTGAGAAGGTGGGAAGAGAAGAAGTGCAGGGAAGGGGAAGGGAGGGAAGACAAGAAAAGGGTTAGGAAAAGAAGGAAAAATAAAATAAAATAAAAATCAAATACAATCTGAAAACAAAACCAAAAGTAAAAACAAATTAAAAAATGGGTAAATGTGATACTCTGGGAGCCAAATGGAAAAGGTTTTTCAAGAAGGAGAAAGGGCATTTTTGTGGCTCAGTCAGGTGAGCCTCTGATTTATGATTTCAGCTCATGTCATGATCCCAGTATTATGAGATTGAACCCCATCATGGCTCTGCGCTGGATGTGGAGTATGCTTAGGATTCTCTCTCTCCCTCTCCCTCTGCCCCTCCCCACCTTTTTAAAAAAAAAGGTGGGGGATGATCACTTTGCTAAATGTTACTTATTGGTCACCAGGATGGGGACTGGGAATTAAGGATTGATTTAATGATGCATAGGTCATTACTGAACTTCATAAGAACAATTTCCAGAGTCCCTACCAGAGTGGATATTACAAGAAATCAGAGACTATTAGTATGTACAACTCATCTCAGAAGTGTTTCCATAAAGTGAAAAAAACAAATGGGATAGCACCAATAGGGAAAAAGTGGTTCTTTTGAGATGAGAGAAATTTAGCATATTGTTATAGTGATGAGAATGATCTGATAAACAGGGAAAAGCTGATCATGCAGGGTAATTAGTGAGGATGACTAAAGATACACTGATAAGCAGGAAGGAAGGATTTGGGATCTAGTACACAAGTAAAGCATTTGTTCTGGTCTAAAAGGGGAAGAAGTTCATCCATAGCTACAGGAAACCAGATATATCACTGGGGCAAAGGTAGAGTCCACTCCTGTGTCTGTGCCAATATTCATGGCTCACCCATGGAAATCACCAGAAATCCAATGATACTTTCTAACCAGCTTCCAAGTGACTCCTAGCTTAACACTGGCCACTCTTCCTGGTTGTGCTAAACCATTGAGTTACAAATTCATTCACTCAACAACACGACCTTGAATGCCCTTAGCCAGGAACTATTGCAGCCAATAAGGATACTGTAGTACAGCAAGCATGGGGGGCAAGAGACACATAATAAACAATCAACATGATGTGATCTGCTAGAATGGAATAAAATGAAGAAAACTAGATAAGATAGAGGGATCAAGAGTGCTGTGTCATCTTTGTCTAGAATCTTTTTTTCCTAATTCTTTCTCTATCTCCTGAAATCCTAATAATCTCTAAAGTTTGAAAATAAAAATTTACTCCTCCATGATGAAACTTACTGAATTTTCCACACACCCCCAAAATGCGATTCGTCTCTGCAGTCAATCCCCAAATCACACCTCGGCTATTCACAACCAACCCCTATAGGCTATGCTGTGTGTTTTTATTCAAATTCTCTTTGTAAATATTTTATTTTCCATACTAGGCAATCAAACACATGTGGTCAGAAACTATGTATAGATTTTTGATCCCCAGGAAAATAATTACCTGTTTTGCCAAGTTATACTTTACTGCAGTTTTGAGGAATGAAGTCCCTATATATGAGGACAATTTTAGAAGAATAGAATATTGTTATCTATATTCACTCTACTCTGCATTACATCTTTAGTGCTTTTTTACAACTTATACCAAGTTTGTGAACTTTAACATTTGTCTTTATTCCTCCAACTCTTGTAACCATCGTTTTATTATTTTTATGAATTCGACTTTTTTAGATTCCATATAGTACTTGTCTTTCCCTATCTGATTTAGGTCACTTAGCATAATGTGCTCAAGTTCTATCCATATTCTTGTAAATAGCAGGATGCCTTTTTTCCTCATGGCTTAATAATATTCCATTAAATATATGTACCACATCTTCTTTATCCATTCATACCACTGATGGACAGTTGGGTTGTTTCCAAATCTTTGTTATTGTAAATAACACTGCAATGAACATGGAGTGCATATATCTTTTCAATGTCCTGTTTTCATTTGGGAATATACCCAGAAGTGGAATTGCTGGATCATATGGTAGATCTGTTTTTAACTTTTTGAGAAACATCCCTTTTGTTACTATAACCATCAAACTTGCCACAAGACTAGAACTTAATTATTCCAACAACTAAAAATTATAATTATGTAATGTGACAGGGGTGCTAATTACAACTATGATGGCAATTATATTACAATATATAAATATACCAAATGAGCATGCCACACATCTTAAATTTTTGCAGTGTTTTACATCAATATATTTAAATTAATTTTTAAGAAAAGCAAATTGATAATCAATTTGGTGTCTCAAAGAGGCAATTATCTAAGAGACAGCATTCTTGGAAATCTAGTTTTTGTTCTGCCTCTAGTAACTGCCTTTTTATGCATGAGTCATTTTTGTCTCCTAAGATCTGAGGTCTCCTCAAAAATAATATGATTTTATGATCTAGAAATTTCTAAATTGTGTTTCATGAAGCCCGAGTCTCAGAATGACTCAGAGATTACCTTGAGGGTGACAAAGCCTGGTTTCTGGATTCTCTCAATTCATTTTTTTTTAAGAGAGAGAGAGAGAGAAAGCACACATGCAAGCATTAGAGGGGTGGGGGAGAGGAAGAGAGAGAGAAAATCTTCTTAGTTTTTAAGATTTTTAAAATTTATTTGAAAGAGAGAAAGGCAGCATGAAGAGATCACGCAGGGGGCAGGGATAGAGGAGAAGCAGACCCTCTCTGAGCAGGGAGCTTGATGCAGGACTTGATCCCACTACTCTGGGATGGTGACCTGAGCTGAAGGCAGATGCTTAACCAACTGAGCTACACAGGTGTCTCAGCTCTCACTTTTTTAATCAGAGCAACTCTATTTGTACATTTCTATATCAGAACTGGATGAGAGATGTTTAATAAGGTGTTAACATGCCAAAAAAATGTAAACAAACGAATTAGGTAATATCTCAAATTCCCTTTAGAGATTAATGAATGTTCTACACATATGAATGGGGTCTGAAAGAACTTTCCCAACATACTTATATTAATTAATTAATCATCAATTATTTAAAAGATAAATGTGTTCTCTGAAAAGTTGAACACATTAAAACATAACTATCCAGGTATAGACTTACAGTATTTAGTTTATTCATTTAACAACCAATCGTCTAACTGGAGTCTTAGAGAGCAGGACCCAGGACACACAACACTGGCAGAGGGGCTAAGGCAAAGAAAAGTGGAAAGACTCTGCCCTAGGAGGAGACTACTGTCCCATAAAAGGAAGGAATCATACTTTATTCATTCCATCATCTCTATTATAATCTCCACAGAGAAAACATATTCAGAAAGCTACAATAAAAGTAGTCATAATTCAAAGGAGAAGAGCACCAATTATGTCAAAAACTGTGACAAGGTACATGAGAAAATCTGATCTCATCTCCCACCATAAGGTTCAGACCTAAAACTGCTAGATTGCTCCTCTAAGAGTGGGAAACCTCCTCTCAAACCCACCTTCCTTCCTTAAGAGCCATTCATGCTCTATGTCTCCTTCCATTGGAAATCACAAACTCCAAGAAATAATATTTCTAAATCCCCAGTCCATTTTTAATAGATATAATTTGCTATCTCTTATGCAAAATGGTTCTTTAAACATCTTGCAACGTCTTGTAATGTCTCCAAAGATGTTATCCACAAAGATGCAACTCAAATCCCACAGTCCCCTATAAGCACCTTCTTGCTTCCCACTTGATATTAGCAAGGGACTTGTCTCTCATATGTCAAAGCTTGGTAGGTGATTAATGTTATTTTGATTTGTAAGGTCTTCAGGTTACGTATCAAATTTCTCAGCACTCACAAATTTCTTTTGTGAAGTCGTTGCCAGACTGGTCCATAAATATGTCATGTACATTAATTTTATTTTAAATTCAATATGTGCATGGCAGGTGTCCAACTAAATATGGCAAAGCAATGTGGTTAAGAAATAAATGTCAAAAAATAAGATTAAACATCACTTGGATAATCAAGTTTCCTAGAGGTATCTGCTTAAACATAAATCAAATTGCTGGTGCCTATATTTGTATCAAATACTGTACAAAATCTAGGCCAAGTGTGAGGTCTTCAATGAAGATCAAAGTGAAAGTATAGCAAATTTTAGATGCTGATGACATTGAACGGTCTCTCTCTCTCTCTTTCTCTCTTCTCTCTCTCTCTCTCTCTCACACACACACACACACACACACACACGGGCTACTATTAAATGTGGAACCCTACTTAAGTGAGCTACCATAATATTCTGAACGTGATCTTAGGCTTTCCAGTGCTTTTTCATAATGGAGTAATGGAGGTAGCAAGGATTCCAAAATCAGATGTGTGATGTGTAGTCATTGCAGCTCACTGCTTTCCAGTTTCTACACTGTCAAATGGGGGTGAAAATACCCACCTTGATGCATTACTATAAAAATCAAATATGACAGAGTATATTTTAGGCTGGCCAATAACATAAAACGTGTGAAATCTAATTACTAATGTGGTATTAGCTGAGTATTTGATAGGCATAATGCATACATACACATATATATGAATAAATAAATTTGTCTTATTTATTAATATGTTAAATACAAGGCAACAGGCCCCAAATGGAAGCACTTATGCTAAGCTCCATGTCACCAAATTGAGACTTAATTACAGTTTTGGCTCTGCCAGAAACAGAATCTTAAACCAATTATTCAGAAGTTCCCTGATCAGCACTAATTTTAAAAATCTGCCTGATAGACCCTTGCTATCCCCTAGAGGAAAGTGACCTTGCTGTAACCAGTACACTCTTTCACCTAATATAATTTCCTTGTTTCCACCCTTTCTGCCTATGAAAGTCTCATTTTCTGCAGCTCCTGTGGGCTCCTTTCTCTCTGGTAGTTTGGATATTGCCCAATTTATGAATCATTGAATAAAACCAATAAGATCTCTAAAATTAATTCAGCTGAATTTTGTTTTTAATGCTTATAATTTCATTATTTAATAAATATGTTAGAATATTATTTATTATTGTTCAAAGAGTTATCATTCCCAATCACTGAAAGAAAGGAAATGGGATTATTTTGGGTATAGACAGGGCTTTATCTCTGTAGAAGCTACTCACATGAAGACTAGTTCAGGAGCTAGAATTTCTTAGTTATTCCAAAATCCACTCAAATAAAACTTCAGAATGTTATGTTCTTAACCAGAAAATAAACCCTATTTATAATAATTAACCTTTTCTATTACTTTACAATTTTATTTGTGATTTCTACTGATAATGAACTCCCTATTTCTACTGATAATGAAACTCACTTGTTCATTATCAGTGGTGATATGACTTTTCTTATTTTAAAATAATGACCAATAACCCATAGATAGCATGGAGGCTCTTAAGTCACTGCTGAATGGCATCAACAGTTGTTTTCATAGTAAATTACACAGGTTTTGACTTGCTCTCTACCTAGATACAAAGGTCAAAAACAAATCCTGTAAGGACCACATATTTTAATGTTTCAAATGGTGAAAGTTAAAAACAGTCAGATAAATACAAAATCACACCATTTCTTATTTCAGGAATGTGCAGAACATTACAGGATTTACTCAAAAACTGAAAAAAAAATCTCTGAATATAAAATGTATCATCATATTGTTATCTGAATTGAAAATATTAATTAAGCCCAACATGTCTATATTTGGTAAATATGTCATTGATTTGGTATTCTGCATTATTTCCTTTACGTTTTATTGCTTGCAAATCAGAGATTATTTAAGTTGAAGTGCTTAGGAAATGTGAGCCTTTTAATTACTATATTTCTTGAGCTTGAAATAATTAATGCCTCACTATATTTATAAACAATTGCAGTACAACTATATATGGAAATAATAAAGAAATCTGGGGATTTTTTTCTTCCAGAAATGTAAAAGATTTTGAACCAAATTCTTCTTACCTAGAAATCCTACAACTCTTATGAAGCATAAAAGCTTTCCTCACAATTTAGAAAATGGAAATTGGTTTTAATTTTACCTTTGGCATTATTTTATCCCATTTCAACAAGTATTTATTGGATGTGTTAAAAATTTATTTAGCACTGTGTTTTCAAACATTAATTCAGTATGGTAGGTCTGAGATTTCCTGGGTGAATTTCTTAATTTGTTACTTTCCTTTAATCCATTAATAATAAGTGATCACCTGCTGTTTGCAGACTATCACAACTATAATATTGTTGAAGGATGAATAAACACTTTAAAAAATATTTGAAAGATAACTCAATAAAGAATATAAGAAAAATAAAATATAGTCTGTATTGACAAAAAAAAACTATGTTTCTTATATTTACTAAAGAAGTTTGGAAGGACTGATTACTTACTGATTACTCTCTTACTTTGGGAAGAGAAGCATTGCTTTGAGAAGAAAGGCATCTTTAGGAGAGAAGGAAGGACTTTTGTGAGAACAGTCATAGTAAATGGGACTTGGAAAGCATGTCAGAGACCACAGCACACAACAGGAAGGAGACAACCTTGCAGGTGCAGATTTGAAAGGAGTAAATGAGAGATCAATGCCCCATTTAACTTGCATGACCTTAGAGTTGGGTGTCAGCACAACTGAGAGCCTACTGCCCAGTGGGGTACCCTGGAAAAACAGCTTGGAAGGATAAAAGCCTAAAATCATGTTTCATTTGTTATTTAGAGAACTGCATGCAATGGAGAGTCTCAAGCATATTCAAATATAAATCTAGCAAAAAATCTGCTAGTAACACAGATGAAAGTACCTACTGTGTGCATGACTGGCCCTGGATTAGGTGACTAATACATACCATCTCCTTGAATCCTGACATAAACAACACATTTGTTGATTATCACTTCAAGTTAGAGACCTTTAATATTTAAGAAAAGTGGAATAAACCCTGTAAGTAAGCAGGAAAATCAGAATTGTCTACCCATCCCCCTTCACTTTTTAAAGCAGAATGGTATCTAAGAACATTTTTGTTTGTTTATTTCTAGTTCAGTAGTTCTCAAACTTTATTTTGCCTAAAAATTATCATAAGCAAAATCAGATATTACTCACTTCCTATGTGATACAATTTGTTTTCATGCATAATTTTGAGAACACTCAATTTTTGCCAGAATGACTTTGAAACACAAAAGACACTTCTGTCCCCAACATCATGAGAAATAAGCCTGTGAACGTACTTGAAGCAAAATCATGAGGGAATGAACTGCCATATTCTCATTGGTACTGAAGAGACTTGAAATGTTTTTTCAGGGGGCATTAAATGTTTTCAGACCAAAAAAAAAAAAATGGTAGCAGATTTGAACCCCGCCCCCCCAAAAAAAATACAAGAAAGAAAGAAAAGAAAAAGAAACTCACAGTTCAGAAGAAAGGAAACCAGGATGCTATTTCTATAAGTATGTGAGTATGATGGTAGGAACAATAATGTGATGGAAAGAAGGACATTTCAGGAAATTACATCATTTCTATAGGGCTGAAAGCAAGTGCTCACTGACAGTATCATAATCCAGGCACTTATCTTTTCAGACTGGATTAATGTAGTCACCCAAACGGTCTTCTGCATATGGTTTTAATTTAGTCAAATGTCTACAGACATCATCAGAGTTAGTTTTATTTTTTATTTGTTTTATTAAAGATTTTATTTATTTATTCATGAGAGACACAGAGAGAGAGGCAGAGACATAGGCAGAGGGAGAAGCAGGCTCCCTTAAGGGAGGCTGATCTGGGACTTGATCCCAGGACCCCAGGATCATGCCCTGAGCCGAAGGCGACGCTCAACCACTGAGCCACCCAGGAGTCCCCAGAGTTACTGTTTTAGAATATAATTCTGATCCTTTTACTCTGCTGCTTAGAATGCTCTGCTGCAACCTTACTTTCTTGGGATTAAATTATGCAAGGTTTTGGGTGATTTCACCTCTTTTTTTTCTCTTCCTCATAGACATATTTCAGTCATTCCTAACCATTTGAAGACAATCATACACTCTGTCTTATGCCTCTAGCTTTTGAAGAGACATGTTCCAGATGTGGAAGGGGGCCAGAGGGTTAAAGTGGTAGGTCAATTCTATATATGGAGAATAATGAGTAGCATCCATTGGCATCTCAGATATAGCTTGCTCTCAGAGGAAACTGTGCTCTTCCAGGCTTAGAAGCTGTCCTCCTCTGCTAGGACATTGATCATTCTCTACAGTATGTTTATTCAGTGCTATCTTCCCTGATAATTTATAAACCACTTGAGAAAAAAAAGACTATTTTTAATTCATTTTAGGGTCCACAGAGTTCAACATCAGCTCATAGTAGGTGTGAAATGCTTGGTTAATTAAATTCAACTGAATTAAATTAAATACAGTTAGAAGAAGAATAGTACCATTTGCTTCAACGTGGATAGAACTGGAGGGTATTATGCTGAGTGCAGTAAGTCAATTGGAGAACAAACATATGGTTTCATTCATTTGGAGAATATAAAAAATAGTGAAAGGGAATAAAGGGGAAAGGAGAGAAAACGAGTGGGAAATATCAGAGAGAGTGACAAAACATGAGAGACTCCTAACTCTGGGAAATGAACAAGGGGTAGTGGAAAGGGACTTGGGTGGGGGGATGGGGTGACTGGGTGACGGGCACTGAGGGGAGTCGCTTGATGGGATGAGCACTGAGTGTTATGCTATATGTTGGCAAATCGAACTCCAATAAAAAACATACAAAAAAAAAGAATAGTAAAGACTTTGTTTTGTCTCAGAATCCTATCAGATATTTAAAAGAAATTCTTTAACTGAATCTTTTTACTATTTTATGAAAATCTATACCCTTGTGTAAGTATTATAGTGACTTTAGAAGTAATAATTTCTGTTTTAAATCACTCTTTATGACACTGTATTGAATTTATTGGGTCTCTGTTTACCTCCATCAGATTTGCTGTTCTCAGCCATTGTAGTAACTGGACCCACTATTCTCTTAAAACTTTTGAATTCCCTAAACAGCTTCTGTTTCTGTGGCTTATATCTTCACTATTTACCATACTCAGTATTTAAAACAAAATTTTAAAATATAAATATACTTATCCATTTAAACTAACAATAATAAAATGACTATATATGAATTTTGTAAATATTTGCAAAAAATTTACCAAGCAGAAATAAGCATTTAGTGAAATGAGTGGCAGTTTTTCATGTTTACAATTTCCTTACTGATGGGCTTAATGGAAGATGCTGAATTCTCATATCCGTTTCTTCATTCAATATGTTGTGTCATCTTGTTTTTATTGAAGAATGTGAAAAAAAAATTCAGTTTCACATATACATGTAATTAGAAAAAAGAAAGCCTTGGAAGACCTCTTGAAAGTGGCACAAGGACGGACCCGCACAGAGTTCTCAGACAATGCTTTGAGAATTTGTGCCATGAATCTATTCTTTAGAGGAAGAGCTATATTGCACTTTGTTTACAGGTTACAACTATGAGTTCTGGAAATGGGCCTATGGTTCCTCTCCCCAACCTAGGTTTATGGAGGTAGCTGGAAGGGAATACTAAGAAGGATTTAGACATAAGTCCCAACTCAAGAAGGTTTTTTGACCAGTGGGCCTGAGGATCCCATCTTGCACCCAGAGAAAAGAGTAAAGCTAGTGGCACTGGCAGAGGGGATCCAACCACAACAAGCACCCTGCCAGAAAACCCCACTGAGACCTACCAATCTCAAAGTCCCCCCTCTTTCGCAGATATACATCTGAGATCAGCCTACAGAAACCTCTTCTATCTTCTCAGGCAACACTAGCAGAGACCATTAAAAGCACCAATACCACCATACAAATAAAACAGACTAAAATTGCTTTGCAAAGACTCTGAAAATTAAACTACTATTGTAACCATAGCCCACCTAAATTGTCCAAGATCCATGTGCTAAACCTAAAGAGCATGACTGTATACTAAAATTAAATTCTTAAATAATACCCAGAAACAACTAAAATAATAATCAAGTGTGTAGGTTTTGATAAAAAAATAATAATTTCCCATGATACTGACAATTAAGAAAATCACAAATTTTGTGATTTGAAATGAGAAGACTCAATCGACAGCACCTCAACAAATCAAGTGGCAAGGATAATCTGAAGGATTTAAAATCAGCCATCATAAAAAGTCTCAACAGTCATAAATTCTCTTGAAACAAATGAAAAGATTATGTCTTACCAAAGAAATAGAAACTATTAAAAAGAACTGAATGAAAATTATATAATAAAAAAATACAATAACAGAAGGAAAAACAAAAACAAAAATCTCTATATATGGGCTCAACAGAAAATGGAGGCAACAAAGGAAAGAACTAGTGAACTTGAAGATGAACAATGGAAATTACCCAATATGAACAACAGATTAAGGAAAAATACATAGTGTCAGGGCCCTATGAGATAACAATAAAAGATCCAATATTTATATCAATGCTGTCAAGGAAAACCAGAAAGGGGAATTACAATATATTAGAAGTAATAATAGCTGAATGTCCCAAATTTTCTGAAAGACACAATTTGAAGATGATTGAATCCAAATCAGATAAACCCAAAGGAGTCCACAACAAGACCCAGCATTACTCTTCTAAAAACTACAAAGAACAACACTTGGAAGCGGCCAGAGAGAAATGACATATTACCCTCATGAGAACACAAATTTGAGTAAAAGCTGAGTTCTCATCATAAATCATGAAGACCAGAAGAAAGCGATACATTTTTCAAGTGCAAAAATGATAACACATGATAATCTCACATAAAGGAAACCTAAAAGAATTTGTTACTAGCATCCTTAAGATTGGCTAAATGATGATTTTCAAATAGATAAGAAATGATAAAAGAAAGAATTTGGGAACACTGGGATAAACAGAAATATGGGTAAATTAAACAGATTTCCTTTCTGTGAGTTTACAAATGGAATTTGATAATTGAAACAAAAATTAAAACACCATGTGGTACTCAACACAATAAAATTTAAATGTAAACCGACCTAAATAAGAACAAGGTTTCCACATTTCAGGCGAAAGTTAATTTCTGATGCCATAAAATTGTGATAATTCATAATGTTCAAAATAACCACTATGAAAATTATACAACCGAAAACTATAATATGAAAACTATAAAATTATAACTCAAAAGCACTATAAATAAATCAAGATGAAATACAAAAAAAAAAAAAAAAAAAAGCAAAAACCCATGATAAGAAACCAAGAGAATAGAAATGAGAGAACAAGGATCAGGGCAAACAAAAAGAAAACAAATAATAAAATATCAGATTTAAGGTAAAGTAAAAAATAGTGACAACCTAAATATTGGTGAGGATACACAGAAACACACACTGCTGGTGAGAATATAAAACGATACAGATAAAATGGAAACTGATTTGTAGTTTCTTGTAAAACTAAATATGCCTTTTTCATATGACCTAGAAATTGCCCTAAAGGCAATTTATCCTTTATATTTATCCTAGAAATATAAAAATGTATATTACACAAAACATGTACATAATAGTTCACAGTTAGTTTATTGAAAATAGCAAAAAAAAAGATTAAGTTCTCCAATCAAAAGATATTGAGTAGCCCTAAATAGATGTTAAAAAAAAAAGACACACTTATATGCTATAAACAAGAAAATCACTTCAATTTTAAGGATACATATAGGCTAAAAGTGAAGGGATGAAAAAGGATATTCCATGCAAATGGAAACCAAAGTAGATGAGAAGAAGCTATGAGGTTACTATATAATAAAGTAGAATAGAGAATCCAGAAATAAACCCATGCATATATAATCAACTAATATATCCAATCAATTAATACATACAGTCAACTAATTTTTGACAAGGGCTCCAAGAACACATAGTGGGGAAAAGATACTTTCTTCAAAAGTGGTGTTAAGAAAACTGGATATCCACATGTAAAAAAAATGTAAAAAATGAAACAAGACTTTTCTCCTCAGAACAAGATTCACAAAAATTAACTCAAAATTGAGTAGACTAAAGCTTAAAATTGTAAAAATCCTAGATAAAGCATAGGGGGATATCTCCTTGACATTGGTCCTGGCAATTAATCTTTGTATTTGACTCCAAAAATTCAAGCAACAAAAGAAAAAATAAGAAATGGGACTACATTAAACTAAAAAAGTTTCTGCACAGAAAAAGAATGTGTAGAATTTTGTAAATATATGTATAAGTCTCAACAATAATAATAAAATATATATATATCAAATGGAAGAAAATACTTGTGATCTATATATCTGATAAGGGGTAATATCCCAAAAATATATAAGAAAATCTTACAACTTAGTAACAAAAGTAAATATCCTGATTTAAAAATGGACAATCTATCATGATAGATATTTTTCCAAAGAAGATGTACAAATGACCAACATGGAGCATGAAAAAAAATGCTCAACATCACTAATCATCAGAGAAATGCAAATCAAAACCACAGTGAGATACCACCTCATACCTTTTAGGATGACTACTATGAAAAAGTCAAAAGATAACAAGTGTTGGCAAGGATGTGGAGAACAAGGAACACTTGCATGTGGTTAATGGGAATGTAAATAGTTTCAGCCATTATAGAAAACAGTACAGAGGTTCACAAAAAAATCAATAATAAAACTACCACGTGATTCAGCAATCCAACCTCTGAGTATATATTCAAAGGAAAGAGAATCACTGTCTGAAAGAGATATCTGCCCTTCCATGTTCACAAAAGTGTTATTCACAGTAACCAAGATATGGAAACTACCTAAATGCCCATCAATGGATGAATGGGTAAGGAAAATGTACTGTGTATATATAATGGAATATATATACATATATGTGTGTATGTATGAATATGAATATGAATATTATTCAGCTTTATATATAAGGAAATCCTGCCATTTGCAGCAAAATGGATGCAAAGACATTATACTAAGTGAAATTAGTCAGATACAGAAAAATAAATGCTACATGATTTCATTTATGGGTGGAATATAAAAAGTATAACTCAGTAACAAAGAGTAAAATGGAAGTTAATGTACAGAATGGTGGTCATAATTAACAATAAAATGTTCTATACTTAAAATTTGTACACATATTTCAGAGGCACCTGAGAGGCTCAATTGGTCAAGTATCTGACTCTTGATTTCACCTCAGGGCAAGATCTCAGGGTCCTGGGATTGAGTCCCCATAGGGCTCCACACTCAGTGGGAAGTCTACTTGAAGACTTTCTCCATCTTTTTCTGTCCTCTGCTATGCTTCTGTGCCCTCTCTCTCTCTCAAATAAATAAATATTTTTATTTCCAAAAAACACTGTACTTCAAGTGTTTTCTCTACAAAAAAATGGTAATTATGTGAGGCAATACTTGAAAAAAATTGGTGAATGTATATTTCACTCTTTATTTTTTTTGTTTACTCTATGAAAGTTTGTTTTAAGCAAAATTTTAATTTTGAGATAATTTTCTTTTTCCATGCAGTTGTAATAAATAGTATAGGGAAATGTCATATACTTTACCAGGTTTCTTCAAATGGCAACATCTTGCAAAATTATGATACAATTTCACAACTAGGATGGTGACATTAATATAGGCAAGATACAGAACCATTCTATTACCACAAGAATCCCTCATGTTGCCCTTTTATAGCCACATGATTTTCCCTCTGCCACTACTCCTGCCACCCACTATTCCCATCCTTCAGTCTGAAAGCTATTTCCATTTCTACAATTTTGTTATTTCAAAAATATTATGTAAATGAAAACATGCATAATTTAATCTTTTGAGACTGGCTTTAGTCACACATAATAATTCTCTGGGGATTTATCCAAGTTGTTGTATATTTCCAGTAAACCATTCCTTTTCATTGTTGATTGGTATTCCATGATACGAATGTACCGGTTAATACATAAATTAATTAATAGGTCAGCTTTATTGATTTTTAAATTAATTTTATTAATTCTAGTGACAGTATATTTTCCACTAAGGACCAGGGAGACCAGAAGGAATTGACATAACATTTTTCAAAATGCCTAAAAGAAATCTGTCTACCCAGAATTTTTTATTGTCAATAAGTTGTTTTCTTTTTTTTTTTCAGAAATAAAGAAGAAATGGAGACATTCTCAGCTGAAAGAAAAGTAAAAGAATTTACCACCAGTACATATACCCTAAAAAATTGTTAAGAATTCTTCAGAGATAAGTAAAAGACAGGATCTCAAAATATCAGGAAGAATGAACATCGGAAAGAGTAATAACATGAATAAATATGGATTTCCTTTCTATTTTTTAAGATTTTATTTATTGATTCATGAGAGATATAGAGAGAGACAAAGATATAGGCAGAAGGGGAAGCAGACTCCCTCCAGCGAGCCCGATGCGGGACTCCATCCCCATACCCCAGGGTCATAACCTGAGCCAAAGGCAGATGCTCAACCACTGAGCCACCCAGGTGCCCTGATTTCCTTTCTTTTAATGAGTTTCCAAAATTATGCTTAAATTGAAGAAAATCATAACACTATATAATGTAGCTCTAAGTGTATTTATAGCTCTAAGTGTATATATAGAAATATTTAAAACAATTATATTATAAATAGAAGCAGGTAAAGGAGTGTAAAGGAAGATAAACTTTCTAAACTTCACTCCAATTTTTAAAATGATGACACCGGGCAGCCCCGGTGGCGCAGTGGTTTAGCGTTGCCTGCAGCCCGGGGTGTGATCCTGGAGACCTGGGATCGAGTCCCATGTCTGGCTTCCTGCATGGAGCCTGCTTCTCCCTCTGCTTGTGTCTCTCCCTCTCTTTGTCTGTCATGAATAAATAAATAAAATCTTAAAAAAAAAGGAAGTATCAGTACTTAATAAATAAATAAATAAATAGATAAATAGATAAATAAATAAAATGATGACACCAGTATACTGCAGTAAGTTATTCAAATATAATATAATGTCCAGAGCAACCACTAAAAAGCCATACAAAGAGATATACTCAAAAACACTATAGATGAATCAAAATTGAATTATAATAGTATTTTTGCTAACCCTTAACAAGGCAAGAAAATGAAACCCAAATATGAAAACAGAGAACAAAGAGAAAACAAAAAATAAATTTGTCATCATAAGCTACTAACATAGTAATAATTACATTAAATATAAATGGTCAAGGATCACCTGGGTGGCTCAGCGGTTGAGCATCTGCCTTCGGCTCAGAGTGTGTGTGAGAGAGTGTGTATGTGTATATATATACATTTATATATATACACATACACACACACAACACAGTTATATTTGGAAATGCCAACCACCTATCTCAGTAACAGAGAATCTAGATAGAATCATCCTCAACAAATTTCAGATAATTGAAATAATATAAAGTGTAATCATTGATCATAACGGAAAAAAACAAAAGAAAGTTAATAATAGAAATTAAATGCTTCAATTATAACACATTTAAATTTTTTTAAATATTTTATTTATTTGTGACAGACATAGAGAGAGGTAGAGACACAGACAGAGGAAGAGGCAGGCTCCTCGAGTGGAGCCCCATGTGGGACTCAATCCCGGGACTCCAGAATCATGCCCCCAGCTGAAAGCAGAAGCCCAACCGCTGAGCCACCCAGCCATTCCTATTTATTTATTTATTTATTTATTTATTTATTTATTTAGTGCACATGTGAGCAAGGATAGTGACAAAGGGAGAGGAGGAAAGAGAGTCTCAAGCTTACTCCATGCTGAGCACAGAGCCTGATATAGGGCTAGATCTCACAACCCTGAGATCATGACCTGCACCAAAATCAAGAGTTGGATGCTGTACCAACTAAGCCACTGAGGCACCCACAAATATAACACATTTTTATACCCAGAAGCATAACATTAATATTCTTCAATAGTTTTTTTGTGAAAATAGCCTTTATTCTCTGTAGCTTACTGCTTTTAAAACTTCATTTGATTCTCAGTCTCCATTAGATGAGAACTGGATGATTAGCAAAAAGAGAGCAATGCTGCAGAAAAGCAAAATGCAGACAGAAGCAGAGATGCAGGACTCTGGAAGGAGCAAGTTCCCAGGTGGCTCAATTCCAGAAAGACAATGGCTTATGTCTAAATTTAAATGTATCTGTGGAGCACTTTCATTAGATTTCTTCTCTGTCCTCAAATTTTTATTTAATGGAACTATGAAGAATATTAAGTGTTTCCCTTGGCAATGAATAATAATGATAAAAGTTGGGCCCTTCTCTGAAAATAAATTCCAATATGGCTAAAAGACTCTTGTTGCCTCTAAGGCACAGAAGTTTGTGTGTAATGTAGTAAAATATGCTTTAATAAACTTTAATTGTAGCAGAAGTTTGACCCATCTTGCTATATGACCTTGCTACATGTCACTAATTTACTATTTTATTTTTCTAATTTATAGCTTTGGAAAACTGCCATGTTATCTTGCCTCATAGGAATATTTCTATACTATCAAATGTGAGAAAATCTGTTAGAAATTAAAGAAAGTACAAAGCAAAACAACAAAAACAAAAACAAAAATCATGAGGTTTTAATTTGCCTTCCAACTAATGTGGCAGTGACTTTCACTGACCTTCTGCCTCACAAGCATACCATACATTTTTTTTTGATGCCATATAATTTTTCTTACTCCCAGTATTGTAAGATTGAGTTATGTGGTCAAAATGCTTTTACCAAAAATTATGCATCTAGAGATCAGCTTCCACCCTAACAGCCTAAGAAACTCCACTAATCTGTTCATCAATAAAAGTACTAAAAATTATTTTAAAACAATAGTTGCCTCTGGAAGTAATCCTAAGGGAAAAGGGAAAATTAACAAACATCTATTCAGTAAAATATACGAACATTAGGTATAAAAGTCAGTCTATATTCTTGGACTCATGATTGTTCTCTCCTTCCTCCTCCTAGCTCAGCAAGGCGGAGGCTCAACTGCAGACTGCTACACTCCACAACACAAGGCTCCCTCTTCATCTAGGTCCCAGACAGAGAACTGTCCTCAAAGATGGGGTAGAACTTCAGCATTTCTCACTTTTCTTCCATCTGCCTGTTGCTAAGTCCAAGTCCCAGGTGAGTGCAGTCCAGAAGTAGGAGTTCCCTTCTCCCATCCAGCTTCCACTCATAAAACAGAGGTTTTGCTTTGAGGGAAGCACAAAGAAGACACTGGAGCCCTTAATGACTAATCCCTGGCTTGTGCTAGGATTAGCACGTGGAACCTGCTGCTTCCATATCAGGAGATGTGAGCTGCGAGGACCTCAAGCTTCTGCCACATCTCCAAGGACTGATCAACCATTGCTTTGGAAGTGTCACTCAGAGAGAAGTCTGCCATTGTCCCATAGCCAGCTCCAGAGTCCTGGCTCAGGTATCTTGTCTGGAGATAAAAGCAGGCCATAAAACAGAAAACTTCTAATCTCTTCCAAAAGGCACTAGCTTTATTTAAAACAGAGAATGGAGAGTTTAAACCTAAGGGCACTCTCAAAAGCACTGGAGATTTTGGTGAAGGTAATTGGGAGGAGATTTGTGGATTTAATGAAGAGAGAATACAGTCTGTAAGCTAGCTAGTTTGCAAAAGGGAAGGTAGGGATAAGATAGCTGGGAACTTCCTCTTTGAGTCAGAACAGACAGCATACACTGGCCTCAGAATTAATGCCTTCATATTAAACACAATTTGATCACATTACGTTGTAGAGCAATATATGCTCTAGTTCACTATTGAAAACAAAGAGAATAAGCCAGAAATTAATAGTTTCACAGCTAAGAGTGGGCAGAACAGCGCTGGGGGAAATTCATAGGTACAAATGCCTATATTAGCAAGCAACATGCAACCCTGTGTTTATTGTAGAATTATTTGCAATAGCCAGGATATGGAAACAACCTAAGTGTCCATCCACAGATAAATGGAAAAATAAAATGTTGTATATATGTATAAAATGGAATACTATTCAGTTACAAAAAGAATAAAATCTTTCCATTTGTAACAACATGAAGCACCCTTGAAGGGGTCATTCTAAGTGAAATTAATCAACAGAGTAAGATAAATATTGTGTTACCTCACTTATATGTGGAATCTAAAATAAAAAAAGAAAAAGAAAAAGAAAACTAAGCTCACAGATAAAGAGAACAGAACATTGGTTGCCAAAGGCAGAGAGTTGGAAGTTAACTGATTGCGTATATACAGCATGGAGGATCTCAAGCCATGGCTTAATGACATCAACAGTTGTTTTCATAAGAAAATTACATACAGAACTTGACTTTTTCTCTATTTGGATACAAGGGTCAAAGACAAATCTTGTAAGGATCACATCTGTGTATTTATTTTTAAATGGCCAAGTTTAAAAACAATCAGAAAAACACAAAATTGTACCATTTCTTATTTCAGAGGTGTGCATAATGTTACAGAATTTACTCAAAAAATGAAAAAAGTCTCTGGTGAAACTAGAATGCACCATCATAATGTTATCTGAATTAAAAATATAAACTAAGCCTGGGGTGCCTGGGTGGCTCAGACAGTGAAGTATCTGCCTTCAGCTGAGGTCATGATGCCAGGTTCCTGAGGCTGAGCCTTGTATCGGGCTCTCTGATCAACAAGGAGTCTGTTTATCTCTTTCCCTCTGCCCCCTCCATGTTCTCTCTCTCTCTCTCTCAATCTCTCTCTTTCTCTCTCAAATAAATAAAGAAAATCTTTAAAAATATATGTATAAACTAAGTCCAAAATATCTATGTACTATAAATATGTCATTCGTTTTCCTACATGTTTCCTTTACATTTTATTATAAAAAAAGGATGAATTAAATTATGAATCAGAAATGAGGAAGGGGCCCCTGGGTGGCTCAGTTGGTTAACCATCTACCTTCAGCTCAGGTCATGATCCCAGGTTCCTGCGATCGAGCCCCACATTGGGCTCCCTGCTTAGCTGGGAACCCGCTTCTTCCATTTCCCTTTGCCTGCCATTCCCTCTGCTTGTGCACACGCTCTTTCTCTGTCAAATAAATAATAAAATCTTTTTTTAAATTTTTAAAAAATTAAAAAAACTGTCAAAATGTTAAAAAAAAATAAATGAAAAAGGGGGGACATTATTACTGACCCTACAGAAATAAAAATGATTATACTGTGAACAATTACACACCAACAAATTAGATAAATCAGATAAAATAGACAAATTCTTAGAAAGATGCACACTACCAAAACTATATTCAGAAGAAATAGACAATCTGGGATCCCTGGGTGGTGCAGTGGTTTGGCGCCTGCCTTTGGCCCAGGGCGCGATTCTGGAGACCAGGGATCGAATCCCATGTCGGGCTCTCGGTGCATGGAGCCTGCTTCTCCCTCTGCCAGTGTCTCTGCCTCTCTCTCTCTCTCTGTGACTATCATAAATAAATTTAAAAAAAAAAAAAAAAAAAAGAAGAAATAGACAATCTGAGTAGATCTTTAACAGTAAAATGTTTGAGTTAGTAATTCAAAAATTCCCCTAAGGAAAGTCCTGTCCCTGTTGGCTTCACTGATGAATTCTGTTAAACACTTAAAGAATTAGTATAATTCTTCACACTTTTCTAAAAATTAGAAGATAATTAGATAAAATTAGAAGATAAGCCAAGTAATATTGGCTTCCTAGCTCATTTTATGAAGCCAATATTACTTTGGTACCAAAACTAGACAAAGATATCACAAGAAAATTACAGATTAATATATTATAAGTATGTAAAAATTCTTAACAAAATACTAGAAAACCAAATCTAGCAACATACAAAAAATAATTTACAAGATGGCCAAGTGATATTTATCCCAAGAACACAAGGTTTAGTCAATATCTGAAAATTAATTAAAATAAGTTACTATATCAAAAGAATAAAAAGATCAAACAACTTGATATCTCAATAGACATATAAAAAGTAATTGTCAAAAGCTAATAACCTTTTATAATAAAAACATTTAACAGACTACCAATAGAAGGAAACTTTCTCAACCTGACAAAGAACATCTATGAAAAACCCAAAACTAGCATCATATTTAGTTGTGAAAGACTAGATACTTACCCCTTAAGATCAGGGGGGAAAAAGAAAGAATAATCACTCTTACCACTTCTATTTAGCATTTATGAAAGGTTCTAGACAGGAAAAAATTGATTAAAAAAAAAAGAAATAAAAGGCATACGGTTTGTAAAGGAAGAAGGAAACCTATCTCTATTCAAAGATGGCATGATCTTGTATATAAATACCCTAAGTAATCCACTAACTATTGGCCATGTACTATGCCCTTCCATATAGTATTTTATTTCTATATGTTCTTCCTTCCCAAAATAATGGCAGAAAAGGGAGTACCTGAGTTCTACTAAAAATTGTTTAGAAATTTCAGAATTAGAACAGTTAAGGACAGCTTTTATAAATTCCATTTTTTTAAATCAGTTGTGGAAGTCTTAATACATGGATGCTGAGCCAGAAAATATTGTTTTATTTCTGAATGGATATTTAAGTAATTTATTAATTTAATTCAGTGAGTATTTTGAGGATCATACTTTGTGTCAGTAGCTATGTTGTTTCTTGGGAATAAATAAGCCTTTTTACCCATTCTCAAAGAGCTTACACTTTAGTGGGGAGACTAGCAGATAAATAGACATGCAAATAAGCACATTACAGCATTTTGTGGCAGGCAAAATTAAGGCAGTGGCCAGTGCAGTGGCCAACTATGTAGAAGACTGTGGGCCAGGGCTGGCCTAAGAACATGTGAGCAGGGCACACTGGAAACAGGATGAGGAAAGTCATATTAGAATTATGCAAGAAAGATAGATATATAGATACATATATAGATAGGTTGAGTCCTTTACATAAGGCTTCTCTTTATAAATCAAAATTTTCTTTACTATTTAGAAAAGAAAATCTAACAAGTCACGTCTTAGTCTGTTTAAGCTGCTATAACAAAATACCATAGACTGAGTGACTTAAACAACAAATATTTATTTCGCACAGTTCTGGTGGCTGCAAGCCCAAGATCATGATGCTGACAGGTTCAGTGTCTGGAGAGAGACTACTTCTTGATTCATAGGCTGCTGTCTTCTAGCTGTGTCTTCACATGGGGGAAAGAGTGGGGAGCCTTCTGGGGTCTCTGTTATAAAAGCATTAATCTTTTTTATGAGACCTCCACCCTCATGGTCTAATCATCTCCCAAAGGCTACACCTCCTAATACCATCTTTGGGATTAGGCTTTAACATATGAATTTTAAGGAGTGAATGTTTTATTCAGTCTACTGTGACAGTAGTCATAATACTCATTTCACCTGTAGTAGTAAAATTCTAACATTGCATATGATGCATGAGGACTCCGGAACCTGTGGGGAATAATGAGTCTTGTCCTTTCTAAAAGTATTAAAATTCAATTTTTAATAAAATTCCATAATGGTCAAACCAAACTAATTGGCAAATTTAATTCAAGTTCTTGTTAATAATCATCTTGCTTCCAACTGTGACATTTGAACTTAGTAAGGCCTTTGATCACCTTACCCATTCACCATAAGGTGATTGGTGAGTGGCTGGTGAACATTCATCTATACTCACATCAGAAACAAAAAAAAAAAGATTCCAGCTTTGAGAGGCTGCCAGGCCAGGGAAGGATATGTGCAAATAATCAAGAAAGTAAAATATAATATAAAGGGATGTCCAATCTGGACAAGATGGTTCAAACTTTTTCCCTACTTGTCCCCACTAAGTACAACTATAAACCTTAAAAAATGGAGCATGAGTTGACCAATGGAAAGCTCTGAAATGTCCTGAGAGGAAAGTGAGCTGTTTCTGAACCTGAGGACTAAAAGAGCAGCACAGTGTCAGAGTGTTTTGTGAACCTCTTCCTCCCATCCCAAGAGAAAAGCCACCCAAGGCAAAAACTTCTGACCCCTGAACTAGCAACAAAAGGCAGCTTAGGCAAGCTCATGCATCCCCTGAATGGAACAAGATTCCCTCTGACAAATTCTGGTAAATATGACACTATGACAAAGGATCTGATTAGGAGACCCAGAAGAATGATCCAGGCAATACTCTCCTCCCTTCCCCCATCAAGGCTAAGATTCCCTTTCTCCCCCTGATTAAGAGATTCTACAAGAGAGACCTTGCTAAAGAGCCTGGATCAGGAAGGCTTTTGTCCCTGAAGACCCAGGAATCTCCCTTCCTATACACAGTCACTGAGGCAGGTGAGCAAAACAGGAGAAAGGAATCAGACTACAGCAAGGTCTTAATCTGGGAAGGCTCTCTGTTCCCACAGACACTCTTCCCCCTTCTCAAACTCATCAGGCTCTCACACACCTGCCTCCTGAGACATATTCAGAACATGAAAAGTCCTATCTGTCCTATCATGGAGCTCCTGTAGGCACCATTGGGAAACCCATTAGAAACATGTAACTCGGGATCCCTGGGTGGCGCAGCGGTTTAGCGCCTGCCTTTGGCCCAGGGCGTGATCCTGGAGACCCGGGATCGAATCCCACGTCGGGCTTCCGGTGCATGGAGCCTGCTTCTCCCTCTGCCTGTGTCTCTGCCTCTCTCTCTCACTGTGTGCCTATCATAAATAAAATAAAATAAAAAAAATAGTAACAGAAAAAAAAAAAAAGAAAAGAAACATGTAACTCCAACAAAGAAACAAAATCCTGCATGGGTGTTGAAAATTAAAGTACCATCAGAAACACAGCCTAAATGTAGGCCAAAAGTCATGTGCTAAACATATGTAATATGACTGTCTGCTGAAATATAGGTGCCATTATTACCCAGAGTCTCCCAACCTAAAAGACAAAATATCCATGATTCAATAAAAGAAGTCACCTGTCACAAGAGGAACTAAGAAAACCATAACTTGAATGAGAAAATAATTAACTCACCCCAACACCAAGATGGATCAAATGTTGGTTTATTCAACAAGGATTTTAAAGTGGCTATCATAAAAACATCTCATTAATCAATTAAAACCTATTGAATAAATAAAAAATTTAAAATTTCAGCAAAGAAATAGAAGCAATTAAAATTAAAAGAAAACAAACAAACAAAAACCCTGTACACTGAGAAGTGTCTGGGTAGTTCAGTCAATTAAGTGTCCAGCTCTTAATTTCAGCTCAGGTCATGATTCTCAGGGTCATGGGACCAAGCCCCATGTTAAGCTCCACACTCAATGAGGAATCTGTTGAGATTCTCTCTCTCCTTCTGCCCCTACTCCTGCTCACATGCTTTCTCTCTCTCTAAAATAAATAAATAAAACCCTAAAAGATTGTATTCCTGAAACTAATAAAACACTGGATATTAACTACACTGGAATTAAATTTTAAATATTTTAATTAAAAAAATAGAGGCAATTAAAAAGTAGCAAGTGGAGATTATAGAATTGTAAAATAATAAAGAGAAATTTCATAATCACAATGGTTCAGTAACAGAGTGAAAATGACAGAAGATAGAATCAGTGACCTTAAGGAAAAAATAATAGAAATCACTTAATCTGAGTAAGAGAAAAAAATGGACTGAAAAATAAAATGAAGAGAGCATAAAGCATCTGCAGAAAGTCACAAAACATTAAAATCCTCATCGTTGAAGTCTTCAAAGGACAGAAGAAAGATAATGAATCTGAAAGAAAATATAAAGAAATAATGCCTAAACATGTACAAATTTGATAAAAATCTCAAACCTGATGATCCAAGAAGCTAAGCAAATCACAGCTCTCCTCAAATGAAAAAGAAAAAAACAAACCACAACAATAATGATGAAACTTTCAAAAACATAAGATAAGGAAAAAGTTACTGAAAGCAGATAGAAAAAAATGACACATGCTTTATAAGAAAATACCAATTTGAATGAAGGTGAATGTCTCACACAAAAGATGGGAATTAGAAGTTAATTAAGTGCTGAAATAAAATTGTCAACCTCAGAATCTATACCCACTAAAACTATCCTTCAAGAATGAATGGAAGTTAAACAATCTAAGACAGGAAAAAATTAAACTACTTTGTTACTAATAGACTTAAATATTGACCAAAGGAAGTTCTTTAAGTCAATAGTAAATGATAAAATTAATAATTTTATAGTAATGAGAATCAAGGCCCAATAGAAAAAGCAGAAATACAGGCATATACATAGACTATAATATTTTCCATGAGTTTCACAAAGATATTTTACAACTGAAACAAATTATAATACAACCTGATACCTGAAACACTCACATTTAATAAGTTAAAGGAACCCAAATGGAATGGAAGTGAGGTTTTCACAGTTCACATAAAATGATAAAATGTAAGTCATACATACATACACATTTGTATGTGTATATAAATATGTATATATACATTATATATAAATATACACATATATTTGTATAAAGGAAACTTGTTAATTGGACTTTATCAAAATGCAAAACTTTTGCTCTGTGCAAAAATCTGTTAAGAGGATGAACGGCTGAGTGAAAAAGTAGTCAAAGAGGTTACATACTATGTGGTTCTGCTTACATAATATTTTTTAAATAAAAAAATTAGAAATAAGTTACAGATTACTGGTGTTAATGGTTAGATGGAATGAGAGGTAAAGAATTGGGTATGGTCATACAAAGCAATATAAAGAATCTTGTGGTGTTCGAACTGTTTAGTGCTTGACACTGGTGACAGGTATATGAATTCACAAGTTCTTTACACTGTGTAGAACTTAACATACACATAAACAAATACAAGTAAAACTGGGGAAGTCTTAATAAGCTTAGTGGATTGTATCAATAAACCCAAATGAGATATTATATAACAGTTTTACAAAATGTTGCCATTGAGGAAACTGTACAAAGTGTATGAAGGATCACTCTATTATTTCATATAACTGCATGTGAATCTATACCTATTAAATTGAAATTGTCATTTAAAAATACAATTTAAGGACTATAATTGAGAAAGGAGTAAATGACTAAAAGGGCAAAGAAGAGGGGTGTCTAGGTGGCTCAGTTGGTTTAGTGTTCAACTCTAGATTTCAGCTGAGGTCATTCTCTCAGGGTCATGAGATTGAGCCCTGAGTCAGGCTCTGCACTGAGCATGGAGCATGCCTAAGTTTTTCTTTTTTCCCCTCCCTCTGCCCTCCAACCCAGGCTTGCAGGTGCATGTGTGCTCTATCACTCTCTAAAAAAAAGAGAGAGAGAGAAAGAAAGAAAGAAAGAAAGAAAGAAAGAAAGAAAGAAAGAAAGAAAGAAAGAAAGAGAAGAAAAGAAAGAGAAGAAAAGAGAGGAGAAAAGGAGAGAGTAGGAAATTGTGTCATCTCAATTTGGTTCATTAAATAGGGAAATGTATGACATACAAATAAGATAAAAATGCAGTAAGGAAAGTTGAAAAAAATGCACCACAAAAATTGCATTCACCACAAACAAGAGTCTAGAAATTAATAACATGCTTCTCATTACTATTTCCCCTGTCAGAAGCTTGGCTGGGTCAAGGAATTGTTCCATGTTATACCTCAAAGGGGAGAATGTGTTATTTTAATTAATGTTTCTCATCAGGTTTGTTAAAGACCTTCACTTCACTACTAATGCCCCTTAGACTGTGAAAGAACAGCTTCAGAAAAGAATACAAGTTTAAGTAGCTATGAAAGAGTGGCATGCTCTGTGATTTCTGTCTCCTAGTCCAGGCTTTAATGAGAACACACCAAACAGCCTGAAATAAATTATACAAATTTGTAAGAGATTGAAGAGACCACGTATTTCAATACCTTCATATTCCGATAAGAAATCTAATGCTGGAACAGTTAATAGATTTGTCCAAAATGTTAGAAAGAAGAAATAATGGGAAGCATATCTGATGATAAGATCTCTTCAAATTATATTAAAAAATTTTGTCATGAAAATGAACCACAGGTCCAGAGGTAGCAGCTGCTGGGAACACAGATGCAAAAAGAGGTGACAGTCAGTGAATAAAAACAGATTGAGAGTTTTGCTGATTCTCATGCATATTTTTTCCAAAAAAAATTAAAGTTATTTCTTTTTTTTTATTTGTACTTAACACAAGATTCTGCAAGTATATTTTATATATTAATATTCTAAGATATTCTCTTGGTAAAGAGACACATATTTTTTCCTTACCCAAAGAGTGATTATATTAAAGTTCAGCCAGGAACTAGTAAATCCACATAGATCACAATTAGAAAATGATATTATTAGAATCCAAAATTTTTTAAAAAAGAGAAAAAAGATGGGGCATCTAGCTGGCTCAGTCAGAAGAGCATGGGACTTTTGACCTGAGGGGTGTGAATTCAAGCCCCACATTGGGTGTAAAGATTACTAAAAAAAAATAATAAACTTAAAGAAAAATAAAATAAGAGAAAAAAGAACAGGAGGAGAAGGAGAAAGAAGAGAAAAAAAGGCAATATGATTGGGAAAAAGAAGAAATGCTCTTCACTTGAAGCAGTTTAAAACTGTAAACTTTGTGGATATAGAGTATCCTAGGAAGTTAGAAATCTGTTAATAATCACGAAGTGTAGAGATACATACTATTGGAAACTGAATACAAGCTTTGAGTTGTTTGCTGCCTGTTTTTACACATGAGCACACTGAGGTTTAGTGCAGTTACTAGAACATATGATTAATAAACAAATATTGTGCAAAATAGACTATAACACAGACACACACACTCCAGAGAAAGGAGCTAGCAGAGTTCAAATGACAGCTGAATCCATATGTTCAGGGAAAGCAGGGGAGGGCTGTTTAGATGGACAGTGAAGTATGATGCTAGTTAATAGTAGCTAACATGTATAGTCAGTGTATTTCCTACTAGGCACTGAGCTAATTGCTTTATATAGATTATCTCATAGAATATTAATAACTACCTAATCAATAAGTACTCTCATTATCCCCATTTCACAAATGAAAAACAGGTTTAGAAAAGTGAATTCAAACTCAGCATGAACCCAGAGTCTCTCTAAACTACTGTAGTGTACTGGTTAAGAGTACAGCAAAGTTTCACTGTAGGAAGAGGCATTCTAACAATCAGCACTAACCTTAGAAAATATAAAAGTTTAAAAGGACTTGGTCCAGTCAGTGAAAGTAAATAATCCAATTCTGATGAATTCTATGACATCCTTAGAAAGTTAAAGCCTAGTTGTAAATTATGTCAGGAGCATATAGTAAGGAATACACATGAAAAAAAATTTGTATTTATATTGGCAGGTGATAGGGAACAGAGAAAGGATTCCAGTGTTACAGGATTGCAACATAAATAAAAAACAACTCATGGGGCTTCTGGGTGGTTAAGCTTCTGACTTTGGCTCCAGTCATGATTTCAGGGTCCTGGAATCTAGCTCCCTCGGTCAGGCTCCCTGCTCAGTGGGGAGTCTGCTTCTCCCTCTCCCACTGCCCCTCTCCCACTTGTGCTTGCTCTCTCTCTCTCTCTCTCTCTCTCTCTCAAATAAATAAGCATAATCTTTAAAAAAATAACTCACACATAGAAGTGCAGTCAAACTCTGGTTCTGTTCCTCCCTGCTGCTGACTACTGTTAACAAGATGCTAGTCCTTCCATATAAATGCTTACTGCCACACTAGGATGAAAAATTAATTCCTGAATGAATCAAGAGCAACAAGTAGAAAACAGAGCTACAATTTCAGAAATTAGAACATCAGAAAGAGAAGTTAAATCAATAATTCAAGATTTCTGGGTAGAATGAAAGCTGTGCTCCACAGAGAAACAGAAGTGGAGGGTGGAGGTAGCTGTGTTCCTAGGAAAGCAAAAATGAAACTGATCCATGGAGATAAAACTAGGCACAGCAGGTGTGTTCCTTGGAGAGTATGAGAAGTGAGGCCTATGAAGAGGAGAGGTGGGGTGCATTTGCACCCTCATCCATCCAACAGTTCCTGGAAATGATAGTGAATAACAAAAATAGTCCCAAAATAACAAACAGAAATGAATAGAAGGAGAGAAGTTTTAATCAGTGGATGGCAGGCTTTAACTAATTTGAGCTTAGGGTGCCTGACATAGAAATGGCTGCCCTGGAGTGGAAGCAGGAGTTTTACTTGCCAGGAAGCACTAGACAGATCAGAACACAGGTGAGAAGAGTAAATCTGAAAACATGAGGATTTATGTTTATGAAGTAGCCCAAACAGTCCCCACTAACAATCTGCCATTACCACTACCCTATGCAAAGAGCTCCTGGAAACTGCATTGCCACAAAGTAAAATGGATAACTTTTTTTAAAGAATTAGCTAGGAATGGCTTTGTAGCCAAGTATAGCTCTAGTGTCTGAGAATAAAGCCTTCCCTCCACACAGTAGCAATTAGGAGAGCTTCTTATTTGTCTGTCCCAAAGTGTGTTCTGCTCTGACACCATGCCCAAGATGTTCATTCATGAAACACTTGTTTGGGACACCAGCGCATCTGTGCAGCACTAGAGGATACCTCTGCTCTTAGAACCAGCCAATGAGGCAGATACTGCCACTATCTCAACTTTGCAAATGTGCTATGTGTGTGCCCACAGAGTCCACAACTATTGAATGTGAATGTTAGGCTCAACTCATGGTATTACTGCCCCAGCATCCACTCAGTGTGGCCAAGAGACCTTAGTTGACATTAGCCCCCTCATGCAACTGCAGCCCATAGAATCACAAACTTGTAAGTTCCTGATATGACTCCCCAAATAGTCCCTGCCTCCCTGCTCCATTATTTTGGTTTTAATTGACCAATCCAATTCTAGCCCCGATCCCTAAGGCACTCCACCCATGGACCCTCATAAAGATATGTGCTCTGGGTCCTATTTCTCTCTCTGTCTATGCTATGCCTTAACCTCCCTGTGTAGCTCTCTTGAGATGTGCAGTGTCCTTCTTCCAAGGCCTGTAAGTAACAAACTCCTGTATTTCAATTTCTCTGTTCTCTATTGTTGAACTTACCATATGGCCCCCTGTTCTCTCTTAACAAGTATTAATTCAACAAAGTCATAACAGAGTAGAAGGTCAAAGATCTCATTTACAATTAATAGCCTAAAAATAATTGTTCTAGATAAATAGAAATAGAAATAACTGAGAATACAAAGGAAAGCATTGAAAAAATTGTAACTGCCACCCTCCATAAGATTCAGAGTGTTCGCATTTATCAAGTAAGAGAACAAGAAAGGGAATTTGTATATTAATGTAGGATTGCTAAAATAAAAGTGCCAATAAGAAGGGCAGAATATGAAATCAAGATTTTAAAAGACTCCTAAAAAGCAAAGACATTAAAAATATAAGAGAAAAAAAATATAAAAGATCTATGTAGATGGGTCAAACTCTGACTAATAGGGTTTTCCAGCAGAGAAGAGCAGCCTCAAAAGTTCAATATTCAAAAAAAAAAAAAAAAAAAAGGAAAAACATTTAGATTGAAGAGGGTGAATGATAAATAGGAAAGGTGAAAAAAGTGATACAAAACTAAAGACATCTTTATTGAGTTTTAGAGAAGTAAAAACCCTTAGATCCTGAGATCCAGAGATATAAAAGAACACAAAACAGCTCTCCTACAAAGGAATTCAAATCACACTGCTCTGAGACTTCTCATTTGTCAGAATGGATTCTGAAAGGCAATGAAACAGTGTTTGCAACATTATAAACTGGTTTGAACTTCAAGTTCTTTATCCACAAAACTATTAATCATGTATGAGGGCAAAAATAAAGACATTTCACCCATCAAGGACTCAGAAATTTACCTCTCATCCCTCCCCCCTGAGAAATAACTTGAATAAGCTCATGCCAGACAAATGCGCATGACAACAAAGAAAGGGAAGGAATGAGTTTCAGAAGACAAAGCCTAACCTAGAAGTACCGTTGAGGGATGTCCTAGGAGGACAGATTTACAATCAATTCCAACTGGGGTGAGAAGGGGGAGTTTGGCTTATCTGTCTCCAAGAAAGGATGGATGCATACAGTTTGAAGAGTTCAGATAATTTTTGGAATACAGTGAAGGCATATTATCCTTTGTCAATAAGAAAAAGAGATGAAAACTCCAGGAAAAACAGCTGATCAAGAAAGTTGTAGTCCAAATATAAAGCCAGTTACTGAAAGGCATGATTTGGAGCAACTGTTGAGAAAAAATATAAATGTAATCCCAGTGCACTGGATCTGCAGAGACTGAGCAGAATATGCATAACCTGGTAGATTGGAAGCACCAATAAATGGTGTCTATTATTATTATTGTTATTACTATTACGATTACCGCCTAGGACCTAGTTAGGTTGTAAAGAAATTAAAGTCATGTAATTTGTGAGCACAGTATTCTTTGAAGGATTCTTTCCTCAGTCTTTTTCACCTTCATCTATCTTTTTACCTCTTTTTACTCTTCTTTGGAATCAGATATCCTTTTGAAAAAATTAAATTAAAAATATATAACATTGGGAATACATTTAGGGAGTAATTGCCAAGGAATTTTAAGGTAATATTTTTTTTTATTGGTGTTCAATTTACTAACATACAGAATAACCCCCAGTGCCCGTCACCCATTCACTCCCACCCCCCGCCCTCCTCCCCTTCCAACACCCCTAGTTCGTTTCCCAGAGTTAGCAGTCTTTACGTTCTGTCTCCCTTTCTGATATTTCCCACACATTTCTTCCCCCTTCCCTTATATTCCCTTTCACTATTATTTATATTCCCCAAATGAATGAGAACATATAATGTTTGTCCTTCTCCGACTGGCTTACTTCACTCAGCATGATACCCTCCAGTTCCATCCACGTTGAAGCAAATGGTGGGTATTTGTCATTTCTAATAGCTGAGTAATATTCCATTGTATACATAAACCACATCTTCTTTATCCATTCATCTTTCGTTGGACACCGAGGCTCCTTCCACAGTTTGGCTATCGTGGCCATTGCTGCTAGAAACATCGGGGTGCAGGTGTCCCGGCGTTTCACTGCATCTGTATCTTTGGGGTAAATCCCCAGCAGTGCAATTGCTGGGTCGTAGGGCAGGAATTATAAATAACAAAAGCATTGTCTTTGTTCCTTTTTCATGTTTATTATTGTTTTAAATTATGAAATATTTTAAGCATAAAGTATCTAAAGACACTTATGTCGCATCTCCAAAATGTGTCACAATCTATTACCTTGACACAAGCAGCATGTCAAGTTACACCTTTGCCCCTCCGTCCCTCTCAAGTAGCCTTCGATCTAATGTTTGTGTGTGATTTTCTCTTGAAAGTTTTTATAACTGTACTAAGTAAAATTATATATTAGCATACCATTGCTATGGTTTTTAAATTTTACTTAATGGCACCAAATTGTACATATCTTCAAGTTCTTTCTTTACTCAAGACTTGGATAATTTGATACATTTTTAACATGTTCATTTGCTCAGAGCATGTTGTTTGGTTAAATGTATATGTCTTCTCATGCCTTTGAAGCACACTCCTTGGTGTGGCCCTGGGTCAAGATCTGGAAATGATGAAGTTATATCTTCCTTCCAAAGAATCCAAATATTTGAAATGCCAGGGTTTGTTAACTAGGGCAGCCTGTGAAGAAGGCCTTAGAGGCTACTCTCCACAGTCATGATTAAGGTATTGCTGATGTCCAGACTAGATACTGGCCCTACTTGGGAACACTGATGTCACCCAGAGACAAGGGACTGCCCTCTGGCATTTGGCACTGATCACCCCCTACAAGTCAGCAAAGGAATTGTAGCTAACATGGGGTCTAGAAGGCACTAGGAAAGTCCCACCTGTCAAGCAAATCTCTCACCATTGGCTTTCTACCAATACTGCAAATCTCACCATGAAGGACTCATCCTTAAAGAACTATTCTAAAAAAAAAAAAAAAAGAACTATTCTTTATGGAAAAAGCATAAGCATTGAGCTCAATCAACCAATAATACCTTATGTAATTAGATTAATATGAATTGTTGTTGGAGTAGCTCCATCCTGAATGAACAAGACACAGGTGAGTTTGGACAGAGGAAATGATAGAGAAATATGGAACAATGTTCCTGAGAAGTTCAGGCAAGTGGGGGCTTCCTGACAGCCAAGGAACCCTGTAGTGCCACCTTTAAAAGATTGTCGCCTGTATTTAGTGTGGATGGGGAAATCTGATTTCTATTGATACTTTTTAATACTTTCATCTGTTAGGATCTAGATAACAGATTTATTGCATGTACTTTGCATGTGATTTTTCTGAGCTAGTTTCATTCTTGAGGGGGCATATTTAAGTTTAGAAATTATATAATCATAATATATAAATATAATTTGTATTTTATAAACATAGAAATATAAGAATAGAAAATTGTATAATAGAATTAATCTTTTATTCAGAAAGCTGTATTATACTATGAATTATTCTACTTCAGAACCTGACTGTTGCTATTCAGAGTAGGTAACAAGAGGCTACGGAATGTCTGGGTCATACAGCCTGATTTGAAGCATCTCCCAGGTAGGTTTCATGTATGGTTACCAAAATGCTCAAGGTCTAGGCAAGACTAGGGTAGCTTTATTGGGTTTTTAAATTTCCACTAGATGAAGGGACAGCCACAGCCAGTAAGTGGGAAGGGCTCAGAAGTTATTTTTATGAACTGTACCATTTGTGTATATTTGTATTTGCAGACATACATGCAAGGAGTGTATTAGACATTCAGAATAACAGAATTACTTAAGAAATCCTTTGTACTCATAGTCAATATATAATCTGTGAGATGAAAAAAGAAAGACATTCAGATCCAGTTGTGCCTCTTGGGTTTGGGCCAGGAAGGCTTTACAAACAAGCAGAGGTGTTCAGAAAAATAATTGACTCTGTCTAAAAGGAGTAGGGTGATTCTTACAATGCAAATGTGATCACTGTGGCCTTGTTCTGGCTTCTTGGTGCTGTCAGAACAAAGCCTTCACCTCAGAATGGAATGTGGTCCTTGTGACATGATCTACCAACTGGTAGGATTACATACTGTCTGATGGTCATCCTGAATAACTCAGAGTCCCCCATTGTGGGAGCCCCCCCTTGGCCTGGATGACTATAGTTGTCCCTTCAAGATTCCACTGTGGCAATGTCATTTCCTCTAAGAAGACTTCCCTGACTGTCTACTCCCAAAGTTGGGCAGGCTCTTCCATGCTCACTGACATCAACTGCAAATGTCAGGCTCTTGGGGATAGGAACTTTCTTGCTTCCCAACATGTTCTTAGGACTTTACCCATATCTAGGCACAGTAGGCATCCATTCATATGCTTTCACTGAGTAAGTGAATCACTAGTGATTCACTAGTAATCCAGCATTAGTAAGTGAATCACTATCAGGAAAACAAGGGCATGAAAGCCTGGGGAAATAGAGGTGAATCTTATGGGTTCAAGAAGACAGAGGGAAGGGATGTTTGGATGGTTGCTGCAGAGATGATGCTGCCCAGAAAATGTACCAGCTAGGATAAAGCAAGATTTTAGGGACAAGAATCAAAGGGGAGAGGACACATTCACCTTCCCTGGATCATAAAGGCACAGGCTGAGAAAGTTTCCAGATCAGCAAGCCCATTCCAGAAATGTTTTGAGGTAATTTTCCCATTGAAGTAAATTGAAAATAAAGGGGAAATGATAGACTTAAGGTTAAGTCCAGGTCAGAGGGCACAGGTAGAAGCAGGTAGGGTATCAAATGTAAATGGTAGCACTGTCATCCTAAAGTCTGGGGAATGATCTTACTGGTTCCAAAGAAACAGAGACTACATCAAGAGATTGAGGCTGCAGGAAATGTCAGACCATGAACTTTGTACAGTGTGTTTTATAAGCATAAGTTATCCTATTCTTAAAGAGTGTAAACTGTGTCTCACCCAGAATACGTCTTGGCCAGCACTCCAACACTAGGACCACTAGTAGTAGGAACAAATGGGAAGGTGAGTTGAGAGATATTAAATTAGTAAATGGGAAAAAGGACCCTCAGGGTAGACCCTGACGTCATAAATTTGTCATTTTAGCCAGGAAACAGGAGCTTTCTGGATGCCACTGTCTGAGTTGAAAAAAAGTATTCATTAGCATAAGACTTGCTAGGCTTTACTAATTTAGGGAATTTGTGCTTTCAAAATCACTCAGTTTCATAGAACTACTGGTGTAGATTGGTTAGTACCTGGAAAAGGAAACTGATCTGTTTTTGTTTAAACTTTTCTCCAAACATGTGATGTATGGCTGACAATGGAGATGATATTATTAATTATAATATTTTATATCCATTGAACATTTGCAATATCCTAATCAAATGTAAAATGTCCACAATCCTTTAGATAAATGTAATCCTACAATGCAGATACTTTTATCATCCTCTTAGTACACAGGATAGAAGTCAGAATAGACTAATGAAAGAACTTTCTGAAGTCACCCAACTGATAAGAGATAAAACCAGGAACCAGAGCCGTCTCACCATAGTCTAGAACTCATGTGCTAATCATTGTTCTATGCTGCCTCCCAAATTCTAATTTATGTATGAGTCTGTGAGAACACTGTATTTTGACTTTTTGCTTGTTTGTTTTCCTGAGAATTACTATTACGGAAGAATATTTAAAATGCAAACTGCTAGAATGATTCGTGTTTTGGGTTGACGATTTAGTTGTGTATCTGTTTGCCAAAGAGGAGGCTAGCAGTAGTTTCCTTAGGAGTTGTATTATCCTTCCACCTTTGGAAAAGTGATACTTGGAGAGACTTGAGGATGGAGTAATCCAGCATTAGAATGTCTGTTCTTTTTTTTATATAAATTTATTTTTTATTGGTGTTCAATTTGCCAACATATAGAATAACACCCAGTGCTCATCCCGTCAGTGCCCACTGTTCTTATTTACTGTTGAATTCCAGTTCCTGGCACAATGCCTGTCACCTATCTGGAGTTCAATACATATTTACTGAATGACTGAACTAAATGACTGAACTACAGGCATTTCATGTGTGTTGATGAAAGATATCCCAGATTGTACTTTCTCAAGTAGAGTCTCCAGCCCCAGCCAGGTAATGATCAATCCTCAGGTCACCAAGCTGAAAAGGAACTGGGCAAACTGAGATACTCCTGAGCATATTTTAGAACCAAATTTTTTTATCTCACCTCTGGGGATTCAGGTGCAGGAGATTTCCTTTTTTTCAAGACTTCATCTCTGTAAATGAAGATGTGTGCTTTCCACTTTTTCATGGCATGTGCAATTGTAAAGAGGCTACTTAAAATAAAATGTTTGGTTATATTATTACATATGGTCTGACAATAAAACTGTCCACACTAGTTATCTAAGAAAATTGGTTGGACAAGACTATGGGTGTCTAACCTGACAAGGGAAGTAGAGGGGTGGAGATGACTTCTTACAGAAACTCAATTGAATTAATAGCACAATTGGTTTTATTCACTTCTGGATTGGGGTGTGTGCAGAGGAACTATTCAACTCATTGTTCCCAGATGAAGACAATGATTGGAAAAGCAGCCTCTCCTGGAGCAAAATCCTTACTTGTCCCTGCTCCTTCCTCTTCGTATGCCTGCAATGTTAGGAATTAAAGACATTCTCTTTATTCCTAGTGACCTCTTTAGATGGAGTATATTCAGCAATTAACATTGGTAGCCAAGTAGGATTGAGGATCTTTCCTAAAACAAACAGCACAGTGTTTAGTCTAGCATCAAGATAAAAGACTAGGTACGCGGTTTGAACCTGAGTCCTTAGCTTGTAATAAAACTGATCTCCTGTGCTAGATTTATGTTATCCTAATTGCAACCAAAGCAGTTAACTGGTTAAGAATTTGGAGATTTAGGATTTAGTCCTAAACTGTAACTGTTCTCTTAGGAACTCACATCATGAGTGAGCCATATGACCTCAAGCTTATTATTTAATTTAAGCTTGTTTATTCATCTGTAAAATGTTTTGTGTGAGCACTTAATGAGAAAATGTTTGCAAAAGTATAAACTGTAATGTGCTCTTGTTATTAGTAACTTTCACAAAGTGTTTGCCACTAGGTTTCATGTGAGTAGTTCCAAAATTTGATAAGAATTTTACTAGTATCTAAATTTAAAGAAGCTACCTAGATATAGCTTATTTGTCTAGAACTTGTTATAGATGAATAATACCTACTCCTACCCCACCCTTCATCAACTTTCAACTTGCTAATAATTAAGAGCCTTTATTAAAAAGCAAGTTACTTCATTCATTTGCCTCAGCAAAGATAAGCATTTGATGCTGGAATTATTGACTAGTGAACATTTGTTGTTTTCTTCCTTATTTTCTTTATTCTTCAAAGATAAAATGACTTTCTGACAGTTTTTTTCCTACAATTCTCTACACACTTGTTTATTTTAAAATCACAAAATGCATACATCACTGCCACTTTATTTTGTTCACTGAAGTATGGATTATTAGAAATACAATCATGAATGAGTATAGCAATGTTAAAGCCCTGAAAACTAGATAAGAGTTAATTTTGGCTTACAGAAATCGAAGACAGTGGTTGCTTTTAGCTCACTCATTTCTTATTTTTTCCCTAAAAAACAGATTAATCCGTGTTTATAAGAAAAAAATATCTGATTGCTATGCACTGTCTAATAGGATATTAATCAAATATCATAAGTTCCAATAGATATTATACAAATATTTTTAAAGATATTATCTACCACAGCGTAGAGTTTTGGATTAAAAAAATGAGAACACAGTCTCTATAGATTTGGAATGATTGCAAATCCATACTGCCCTCTGGTGGCAATTGGTACAGTTCGGTTTCCTACAACTGGGTGGGAACCCACAGGCAGTTTCAAAAAACCCAACATTTCATAGAAAATAAACTTTATTCCCCAAGTTAATGTCAATCTTCTAAGATACTTTTTTCCAATAAAGAAAGCTTTCAAATATTAGCATATATTTTTTATTTCTTTAATTTTTAAGTAGAGCTACTTTGGTACATGTCTTAGGACATTTTTGTCAAAATACCACTGATACAAAGTTGAGTTAATAAAATATGTGAAACATAAAAACTCTTCTTAAATTATATATAATACACATATTATATATAATTTAAATATTTGCTTTAAGACACTTTTTCCATTTCATATTGTTGAGGAGGAAACCTTTTTTTATTTTTTTATTGGAGTTCAATTTCCAACATTTAGCATAACACCCAGTGCTCATCCCGCCAAGTGCCCCCCTCAGTGCCCATCACCCAGTCACCCCAATCACCCTCCACCTCCCTTTCCACTACCCCTTGTTCGTTAGGAGGAAACATTTTTATTCTACCCTTCTAGTTTCTTTGGCTGATAAGGTGATATAAAACAGATTAACAGGAGGAAAAAAAATCTGATTACACATGTACAGGAGCTCCATAAGAATATGAAACCCACAGGCACTCAGGAAACAGCCTTATATGTCATCCTGAGCTAAGGAGAAGGGTAGAAGTCTGGGATTTCAATGGAGAGGAAAACAATTCACAAGGAGATGGGAGGAGCAAATGTTTGGTCATCTGATGTTTGCCAAGCCAGGCAGAAAGTGAGTCACACAGAGAGAGGAACTAATCCCTGAGACCTGACCTGCTTGCCTCAGCTTACTACACTTAGTTCAGACTCTAGTTATCTCTGGTGATAGTTCTCTTCCTGGACCAACCCTCTATTAGGTTCTGTTAGGCATTTAAGGGAGAGGTAAAAATTCTTCCTAGTCCCTTGGGCCTTGATATCAGCTCAAAGTAATCTACTTGGCACATTTTGGAGACACTCATTCTGAACCCCTTCATTATACTTTTATTTTCTGATTAATATGTTTCCATATATGAGGTGCTTTATATATTTTATGGAATTATAAAATAAGGCATATCACCAAGATGCACAATATAGTCCACCAATCCTTCTGATGGATTGCTGGCACAAAAATGATGGAGCTTTAACCTACCTATTTAGAATTTGATAAAGACATTACAGAGCATTTCAAGGAGAAAGTATTTTAAAGAATGGGCTGCCTAGATTTGAAAGTCTTGGGTTAGCTTGCTTTCTAAAAATATGATCTTGGGCAAAATATGATCAGTTTCAAATTCCTCCTCTTTAAGTATGCATATTTACAAAGCCATTACAAAATCTGTAAAATAATATATATTTTACAGAATGAGATGATGTACACACAGATCACCTAGACTTTTCTGGGATAAAGTAAGTGCTCACCGGTGTCAGTTCCTTTATCTTCCTCCTCTTTGAGAAACATTTCTCACAGGATATACCTCAAAAATTGACACATGTTAGGCACTTAATAATTAATGTTAAATTAATGAATAATTTTAGCAAATGATGGTTGCAAGTGGGAATATTTCAGCATATTTTAGGGTATGTTTCTAGCCCAAACGTTTTCATATTCAATTTATTAAAGGAGTTCTAATTGAAACAAAAATTTAAAACTATGGATTTATGTCATTGTTTCTGAAAGCAGTTGAATATATAACACAGCTTTTCTTGTTCTTTGTTTGGTTTCCATGGAAACTGGTTTGGAAGGTGAGATTTTTATGTGTTTATCCCAGTTACTTCTATTACTTTGATTTCCTTGACTCAGAAATATGGAGACCATAACGGACATGGAGGGGCACCTGGATGGCTCAGTTGGTTAAGCTTCCACATATTTATTATTTATTTATTTATTTATTTATTTATTTATTTATTTATTTATGAGAGAGTGTTGTGAATAGGAAGGAAAGGAAAGGGGAGAGAGGATCTGAAGCAAACTCTACACTGAGCTCAGAGCCCAATGTGGGGCTGAATCTCATGACCCAGAGATCATGACCCGAAACAATACCAAGAGTTGAATGCTTAACTGACTAAACCTCTAAGCTTCTAACCTTTGATTTCATCTCAGGTCATAATATTGATATTGTGAGATGGATCCCGGGGTCAGACTCTTCACTCAGCCAGGAGTCTGCTTGAAATTCTCTCTCCTTCTCCCCTGCCCCTCCCCTTTCTTGCATGCACACACACTCTCTCTCAAATAAATAAATCTTAAAAAAAAAAAAAAAAAAAGAATAGGGAGACCTGGTTGAGCTCAGTGGTTGAGCTCAGACACTGAGTGGTTGAGGATCCACCTTTGGCTCAGGTCATGATCCAAGGGTCCTGTTCTCATGGAGTCTAACAGAAGATCTTATACATCGGTGAGACTTTAGATATTCAATGTGAACATTTGCCCAGTGTGCTCTAATTGGGCACCATAGATATTCCACTCCCTTCACTACCACAGTAAAAGAGATAGGCATCTTCTATTTATCACATGGAACTGAAAGTATTGGCATTTATCATTTACTATCTTGATTAACATCAGTTTATAATGACCCATTTGAAGTGCAGGAAGAAGCAACTCACAAAGATATCAAGGATACTCTTATTAGGGCCCTTGAGGTGCTATCCCAATTGGAAAATTTTATTGCACTTCAGCAATGAAATCATTCTTCCTACATATGGCACTTATTCAGACCATCCTGTGTAGCAGGCATTGAATAGATGCTGGAGATAGAAGGATGAACAGAATATCATGGTTGATACCAAGAATTCTCTGATTTAGGTATGGGAGGTAATATAAAGTAGAAACAAGTACAACCATGGAATAAGGAAGAAAGGGTATCAGAGTTGAAACTTAGTCAGGTATAGGCTTTAGTCAGGTGAAAATGGAGTAGAGGGAATGGATAGATGGAAGGAATGCTCCAGGTGGAAAATATCATGAGAACTAATCTACACAGACAGAGCATGATAAAAACAAGGAATTTATTCACAGAATTGTTTTATAGTCTGTGTCATAGGTGATGATGTAAGGGTAGTGGATGAAGACTTCTGATGAGCAGCAGAGGTAGAAGCATAAAAGCCTTTTTAAGCATGCTAAAACTTTTGGGACTCACCCGGAAATCAAAGCAAACACTTGGAAGCATTTTCAGCAAGAAGGACAATCATACATGAATTTCTGAAAGCTAGATTTTCATTAAATTATTAGGAATAGAATAGAAAAGAGGAAACTGGAACTAGGGAGATTAATTGAAATGTTTCAACCATCTCAGGGATTGCTGACAGGGACCTGACCTAGGACAGGGATCATAGTTACAAGGACATATAGGCACAGGAAGTAAAATAAACAGGTTTGGTGACTGAATGCAGGGCAAGGAAGATAGAAGAGTCACAGCAAGACTTCTCACTTGAAAAACCAAGGTGATGTTGTTGGGGGATAAGAGCACTGAAAGAGAGGCAGATTTAGAATAGGAGACAATGCAGTGAGTTCAGTTTGGGATATGGTATGTTTGAGAAACATTAGCATATTGGAGGCATGGATTTGAAACTCAGTGGAGAAAATCAGAATGAACATGCTGGTTTGTAGTTGATACCAAGTGCGTAGTCCATGAAGGCCTGGAGGTGGGAATAGCACTTGGAAGGAATGTGCAGTAGAGAAAAATAGATAGGCACTGACAATAGGGTCAGAGAAGGGGTATCCTCAAAGCAATGAAGGTATCCTGTAAAGCATCACAGTGTAGATATTTTATAAATGTTTGTTAATTATATAATTAATTTGTATTTTTAAATAAAGATATAACAAAAGCCTTCCTAATTTTCTTTTGGAAACAACAGAGAATATGAAATACATAGATAAGATAAATATGGATATACATTCATAAGAGTGGACTACACACAAACATAGCAATCAGTCCCACTGTTTGAGGAGTTACCATATGATACACACTCCCTAAAAATCCCATAAATATAAAAAAAAAAAATCCCATAAATATTACCTCATCATCTTATTATAATGTGGTGATGTTTTACCATTTCAATTTCTTCCATTATGGTATATATAATCATGGAAGCAATATAATATGTTTTTTAATAGCATAAGCCCAGAGATTAGAAATACCTGGATTCTATTCTTGAACATAACACTAACTAATGGCCACAGGAAACTTAAATTGTTTCCCATCTCTCATAATTCATACATATAGTAAAATCACATATTATTTCTATATTATTTTTCTCATTGGTTAATTTTCCTAAAGTCACAAAGCTTATCATAAATTGAAGTAAGAAGGTCAAATCATTTATCTTTAATCATTAAACCCAGTCCACTACCCACCTTCTATATATCAAAAAGATTATTTTATATATATATGAGAAACTTTTATAGGAAATGTTACATAAAAAGTATTAATGTTTCCCAGAGTTAGGAGTCTTTCATGTTCTGTCTCCCTTTCTGATATTCCCCACTTATTTTTTCTCCTTTCCCCTTTATTCCCTTTCACTATTCTTTATATTCCCCAAATGAATGAGACCATATAATTTTTGTCCTTCTCCGATTGACTTATTTCACTCAGCATAATACCCTCCAGTTCCATCAATGTCGAAGCAAATGGTGGGTATTTGTTGTTTCTAATGGCTGAGTAATATTCCATTGTATACATAAACCACATCTTCTTTATCCATTCATCTTTCGATGGAAACTGAGGCTCCTTCCACAGTTTGGCTATTGTGGACATTGCTGCTATAAACATCAGGGTGCAGGTGTCCCGGCGTTTCATTGCATCTGTATCTTTGGGGTAAATCCCCAGCAGAGTGATTGCTGGGTCATAGGGCATATCTATTTTGGGATGAGCACTGGGTGTTATTCTGTATGTTGACAAATTGAACACCAATAAAAAATAAATTTATTAAAAAAGTTAAAAAATTAAAAAAGTATTAATGTTTTCATATGGAGCTCATATAAGTTAATAAGAATCAATGATCTTAATAAATAAATAAGAAAGGATATAAACTGACATTTCATTAGTGAGAAATCGTGCCTAGTAATTTAACATATGGAAAAAAAGGCTTCAACTGTCCTAGGAATCCAATAAATAAAAAATGAAAACGTTGGTCGGGGAGGCAGGGCAAGATGGCAGAGTGTAGGGTCCCCAAGTCACCTGTCCCCACCAACTTACCTATATAAGTTTAAAATCATCCTGAAAACCTTCAAATCCGACCTGAAATTAAAAGAGAGAACAGGGCAGCCAGGGTGACTCATTGATTTGGTGCCTGCCTTTGGCCCAGGGAGTGATCCTGGGGACCCAAGATCGAGTCCCACATCAGGCTCCCTGCATGGAGCCTGCTTCTTCCTCTGCCTGTGTCTCTGCCCCTCTCTCTCTCTCTCTCTCTCTCTCTCTCTGTGTCTCTCATGAATAAATAAATAAAATCTTTTTTAAAAATTAAAAAAAAATAGAGAACTGGAATGCTACAGAGAAAAGAGTTTGTGCTTCTAACAAGTACAACTCGTTTTTAGCCACTCTGCACTGAGCAAAATGACTAGAAAGAACTCACCACAAAAGAAAGAATCAGAAAAAGTACTCTCTCCCACAGAGTTACAGAATTTGGATAACAATTCGATGTCAGAAAACCAATTCAGAAGCACAATTACGAAACTACTGGTGGCTCTGGAAAAAAAGCATAAAGGACTCAAGAGACTTCATGACTGTAGAATTTAGATATTCTAATAAGGACAAAATTAAAAATCAATTAAATGAGATGCAATCCAAACTGGAGGTCCTAATGATGAGGGTTAATGAGGTAGAAGAAAGACTGAGTGACATAGAAGACAAGTTGATGGCAAAGAAGGAAGCTGAGGAAAAAAAGAGAAAAACAATTAAAAGACCATGAGGAAAGGTTAAGGGAAATAAATGACAAACTCAGAAGGAAAAAATCTATATTTAATTAGGGTTCTAGTGGGCTCCGAGAGAGACAGAGGACCAGAAAGCATATTTCAACAAATCATAGCTGAGAACTTCCCTAATTTTTTATATTAAATTAAATTTTATTTTTGAGTGGTTAATACAAACATGGGGTTCCAAATTCAAAAAGCACAAAAGTTCACACAGGTAAGTCTTTGTCTCCTTCCCTTTCTCTGAACTTCCCTAATTTGGGGAGGGAAACAGGCATTCAGATACAGGAGATAGAGAGATCCCCCCCCACCAACTCAATAAAAACTGTTCAACACCTCGACATTTAATAGTGAAACTTGAAAATCCCAAAGATAAAGAGAAAATCCTTAAAGCAGAAAGAGACAAGAGATCCCTAACTTATATGGGGAGAAGAATTAGATTAACAGCAGACCTCTCCACAGAGACCTGGGAGGCCAGAAAGGGGTGGCAGGATATATTCAGGGCACTAAATGAGAAGAACCTGCAGCCAAGAATACTTTATCCAGCAAAGCTCTCATTCAAAATAGGAGAGATAAAGATTTTCCAAGATAGGCGGACACTGAAAGAATTTGTGACTACCAAATCAGCTCCGCAAGAAATATTAAGGGGGACTCTGTAAAAGAAAGAGGATGCCCAAAGAAATAATGCACAAAAACAGGGACTGAATAGGTATTATGATGACATTAAATTCATATCTTTGAATAGTAACTCTGAACATGAATGGGCTTAATGATCCCATTAAAAGATGCGGGGTAAAGACTGGATAAAAAAGCAAGACCCATTTGCTGTCTACAAGAGACTAATTTTAGACCTAAGGATACCAACAGCCTGAAAATAAAAGGTTGGAGAACCATTTACCATTCAAATGGTCCTCAAAAGAAAGCAGGGGTAGCCATCCTCATATCAGATAAATTAACATTTATCCCAAAGACTGTAGTGAGAGATGAAGAGGGACACTATATCATACTTAAAGGATTTATCCAACAAGAGGACTTAACAATCATGACTATTTATGCCCTGAATGTGGGAGCTGCCACGTATACCAATCAATTCATAACCAAAGTTAAGACATACTTAGATAATACAGTACTACTGGGAGACTTCAACATGGCACTTTCTGCAAATGACAGGTCTTCTAAGCACAACATCTCCAAAGAAACAAGAGGTTTATTTTTTTAAGATTTTTATTTATTTATTCATGAAAGACACACAGAGAGAGAGGCAAGCTCCATGCAGGGAGCCCAACCTGGGTCTCGATCCTGGGACTCCAGGATCAAGCCCTGGGCCAAAGGCAGACACTAAACCACTGAGCCCCTGAGGGATCCCTGAAACAAGAACTTTAAATGATACACTGGACCAGATGGATTTCACAGATATTTACAGAACTTTGCATCTGAATTCAACTGAATATACATTCTTCTCAGGGGCACATGGAACTTTCTCCAGAATAGACCACATACTGGGTAACAAATCAGGTCTCAACCAACACCAAAAGATTGGGATTGTCCCCTGCATATTTTCAGACCATAATGCTTTGAAACTTGAACTCAATCTCAAGAAGAAATTTGGAAGAAATTCAAACACGTGAAGGTTAAAGACCATCCTTCTAAAAGATGAGATGGTCAACCAGCAAATTAGAGAAGACTTTAAAAGATCCATGGAAACTAATGAGAATGAAGATACAACCGTTCAAAATCTTTGGGATACAGTAAAGCAGTCTGGAGAGGAAAATACATCGCAATACAAGCATCCCTTAAAAAAACTGGAAAAAAACTCAAATACACAAGCTAACCTTGCATCTAAAGGAACTGGAGAAAGAACAGAAAATAAAACCTACACCCAGCAGAAGAAGAAAGTTAGTAAAGATTCGAGCAGAGCTCAATGAAATAGAGACCAGAAGAACTGCAGAACAGATCAACAAAACCAGTAGTTGGTTCTTTGAAAGACTAATAAGTTACATAAACCATTACTCAGCCTTATTAAAAACAAAAGAGAAAAGACTCTAATGAATAAAATCATGAATGAAAAAGGAGAGATCACAACAAATACCAAGGAAATACAAATGATTTTAAAAACATATTATAAGCAGCTACACACCAATAAATTAGGCAATCTAGAGAAATGGACGCATTTCTGGAAAACCACAAACTACCAAAACTAGAACAGGAAGAAATAGAAAACCTGAACAGGCCAATAACCAGGGAGGAAATTGAAGCAGTCATCAAAAACCTCCCAAGACACAAGAGTCCAGGGCCAGATGGCTTCCCAGGGGAATTCTATCAAACGTTTAAAGAAGAAACCATACCTATTCTCCTAAAGCTGTTAGTATTTTATCTTTGTGTATGATGAAAGAGAGTGGTCTAGTTTCATTCTTCTGCATGTGGATGTCCAATTTTCCCAGCACCATTTATTGAAGAGACTGTCTTTCTTCCAATGGATAGTCTTTCCTCCTTTATCGAATATTAGTTGACCATAAAGTTCAGGGTCCACTTCTGGGTTCCCTATTCTGTTCCATTGATCTATGTGTCTGTTTTTGTGCCAGGACCACACTGTCTTGATGACCACAGCTTTGTAGTACATGAAATGGGCAAAAGACATGAAGAGAAATCTCACAGAGGAAGACCTAGACATGGCCAACATGCACATGAGAAAATGCTCTGCATCACTTGCCATCAGGGAAATACAAATCAAAACCACAATGAGATACCACCTCACACCAGTGAGAATGGGGAACATTAACAAGGCAGGAAACCACAAATGTTGGAGAGGATGCGGAGAAAAGGGGAACCCTCTTGCACTGTTGGTGGGAATGTGAACTGGTGCAGCCACTCTGGAAAACTGTGTGGAGGTTCCTCAAACAGTTAAAAATAGACCTGCCCTACGACCCAGCAATTGCACTGCTGGGGATTTACCCCAAAGATACAGATGCAATGAAACCCCGGGACACCTGCACCCCGATGTTTATAGTAGCAATGGCCACAATAGCCAAACTGTGGAAGGAGCCTCGGTGTCCATCGAAAGATGAATGGATGAAGAAGATGTGGTCTATGTATACAATGGAATATTCCTCAGCCATTAGAAACGACAAATACCCACCATTTGCTTCAACGTGGATGGAACTGGAGGGTATTATGCTGAGTGAAGTAAGTCAGTCGGAGAAGGACAAACATTATATGTTCTCATTCATTTGGGGAATATAAATAATAGTGAAAGGGCATATAAGGGAAGGGAGAAGAAATGTGTGGGAAATATCAGAACATGAAGACTCCTAACTCTGGGAAACGAACTAGGGGTGGTGAAAGGGGAGGAGGGCGGGGGGTGGGAGTGAATGGGTGACGGGCACTGGGGGTTATTCTGTATGTTGGTAAACTGAACACCAATAAAAAATAAATTTAAAAAAAATAAAAATAAAAAAAAACCTCTCAAGACACAAAAGTCCAGGGTCAAATGGCTTCCCAGGGGAATTCTACCAAATGTTTGTTTGTTTGTTTGTTTGTTTATGTATTTATTTATTTTTTTAAGATTGTATTTATGTATTCACTCATGAGAAACAAAGAGAGTTAGAGAGAGAAAGGCAGAGACACAGGCAGAGGGAGAAGCAGACTCCACGCAGGGAGCCTGACATGGGACTTGATCCCGGGTCTCCAGGATCAGGCCCTGGACTGAAGGCAGCGCTAAATCACTGAGGCACCCAGGCTGCCCCTAGCAAACGTTTAAAGAAGAAACAATACCTATTCTACTAAAGCTGTTTCAAAAGATAGAAAGGGATGGAATACTTCCAAACTTGTTTCATGAGGCCAGCATCCCCTTAATTTCAAAACCAAAGATCTAACCAAAAAGGAGATATATAGACCAATATCCCTGATGAACACAGATGTAAAAATTCTCAACAAGATACTAGCCAATAGGATTCAACAGTACATTAAGAAGATTATTCGGGAAGGCTGGGTGACTCCGGGTTAGAGCTCCTGCCTACAGAACAGGGCATGATCCCAGAGTCCTGGGATCAAGTCCCACATCGGGCTCCCTGCAAGGAGTCTGCTTCTCCCTCTGCCTGTTTCTCTGCCTCTCTCTTTCTCTCTGTGTCTCTCATGAATAAATAAATAAAATATTTTTTTAAAAAAAGATTATTCACCATGACCAAGTGGGATTTATTCCTGGGATGTAAGGCTGGTTCAACACTTGTAAACCAACAATGTGATAGATCATATTAACAAGAGAAGACACAAGAACCATATGACCCTCTCAATAGATGCAGAGAAAACATTTGACAAAATACAGCCTCCATTCCTGATCAAAACTCTTCAGAGTGTAGGGATAGAGGGAACATTCCTCAGCATCTTAAAAGCCATCTACGAAAAGCCCACAGCAAATATCATTCTCAATGGGGAAACACTGCGGGAGCCTTTCCCCTAAGCTCAGAAACCAAACAGGGAGGTCCACTCTCACCGCTGCTATTCAACATAGTACTAGAAGTTCTTGCCTCAGCAATCAGGCAACAAAAAGAAATAAAAGTCATTCAAATTGGCAAAGAAGAAGTCAAACTCTCCCTCTTTGCAGATGACATGATACTGTACATAGAAAACCGAAAAGCCTCCACCCCAAGATTGCTAGAACTCATACAGTGATTCGGCAGTGTGGCAGGACACAAAATCAATGCCTAGAAATCAGTGGCATTTCTATAGACTAACAATGAGACTGAAGAAAGAGAAATTAAGGAGTCAATCCCATTTACAATTGCGCCCAAAAGCATAAGATACCTAGGAATAAACCTAACCAAAGAGGTAAAGGATCTATACCCTAAGAACTACAGAACACTTCTGAAAGAAATTGAGGAAGACACCAAGAGATGGAGAAATATTCCATGCTCATGGATTGGAAGAATCAATATTGTGAAAATGTCATGCTACCCAGGGCAACTTGCACATTTAATGCAATCCCTATCAAAATACCATTGACTTTCTTCAGAGAGTTGGAATAAATCATCTTAAGATTTGTGTGGAATCAGAAAAGACCCCGAATAGCCAGGGGAATATTGAAAAAGAAAGCTATAGCTGGGGGCATCACAATTCCAGATTTCAGGTTGTACCACAAAGCTGTGGTCATCAAGACAGCGTGGTAATGGAACAAAAACAGACACATAGATCAATGGAACAGAATAGAGAATCCAGAAATCGGCCCTCAACTCTATGGTCAACTAAAATTCTACAAAGCTGGAAAGACATCCACTGGAGAAAGGACATTCTCTTCAATAAATGGTGCTGGGGAAATTGGACATCCACATGCAGAAGAATGAAACTAGACCATTCTCTTACACCAGACACAAAGATAAACTCAAAATGGATGAAAAATCTAAAGGTGAGACAAGAATCCATCAAAATCCTAGAGGACAACACAGGCAACACCTTTTTTAACTTGACCACAGCAACTTCTTGCAAGATACATCTATGAAGGCAAGAGAAACAAAAGCAAAAATGAATTATTGGGACTCAAGCAAGATAAAAAGCTTCTGCACAGCCAAAGAAACAGTCAAGAAAACTAAACAACAACCTACAAAAGGGGAGAAGATATTTGCAATGACATTTCAATTAAAGGACTAGTATCTAAGATCTATGAAGAACTTATTAAACTCAACAGCAAAGAAACAAACAATCCAATCATGAAATGGGCAAAAGACATGAACAGAAATCTCACAGAGGAAGACATAAACATGGCCAACACGCACATGAGAAAATGCTCCACATCACTTGCCATCAGGGAAATACAAATCAAAACCACAATGGGATATACCACCTCACACCAGTGAGAATGGGGAAAATTAACAAGATAGGAAACAACAAATGTTGGAGAGGATCTGGAGAAAGGGGAACCCTCTTGCACTGCTGGTGGGAATGTGAACTGGTGCAGCCACTCTGGAAAACTGTGTGGAGGTTCCTCAAAGAGTTAAAAATAGACCTGCCCTACGACCCAGCAATTGCACTGCTGGGGATTTACCCCAAAGATATAGATGCAGTGAAATGCTGGAACACCTGCAACCCAATGTTTATAGCAGCAATGTCCACAATAGCCAAGCTGTGGAAGGAGCTTTGGTGTCCATCAAAAGATGAGTGAATAAAGAACATGTGGTCTATGTATACAATGGAATATTCCTCAGCCATTAGAAATGACAAATACCCACCATTTGTTTCAACATGGGTGGAACTGGAGAGTATTATGCTGAGTGAAGTAAGCCAATCGGAGAAGGAGAATATTATATGTTCTCATTCATTTGGGGAATATAAAAAATAGTGAAAGGGAATAAAGAGGAAAGGAGAAAAAATAAGTAGGAAAAATTAGAGAGGGTGACAGAACATGAGAGACACCTAACTCTGGGAAATGAACAAGGTGTGATGAAAAGGGGGTGGACAGGGGGTTGGGGTGACTGGGTGATGGGCACTGAGGGGGTCACTTGGTGGGATGAGCGGTGGGTGTTGTGCTATGTGTTGGCGGGTCGAACTGCAATTAAAAGAAAAAGAAGTTAAAATGTCACCTCTTTAATGAGACCTGCTGTGGCTACCTTATTTAAAATTTCAAACTGTCCCCCACCATACTCCTTCGGCTCTGCTCCTTGCATTACTTTTCTCCATAACACTTCTCAACTTCTAACATCCTCTCCATATACTTTTCCCCTTTTCTATATTGTCTCCTTCACCAGAACAAAAACTCCAATAGGGAAGAATCTTCAGTCTTGCCTTGCTCACCACCTTGTCCCTAATGCTTTCAGGCTGTCAGGGTTTGACATATACCAGGACTCAGAAGTATGAATAAATACACACACAACTGTTCAAATCACTTTTACTTAAAAAAAAAAAAGGCTAGGATAATAAAACAAAAAGAAAAAAGTTTAATGGGACGCCTGGGTGGCTCAGCAGTTGAGTGTCTGTCTTTGGCTCAGGACGTGATCCCAGGGTTCTGGGATAGAGTCTCGCATCGGGCTCTCTGTGAGGAGCCTGCTTTTCCTTCTGCCTGTGTCTCTGCCTCTCTGTCTCTCTCTGTCTCTCATGAATAAATAGATAACATCTTTATTTATTTATTTATTTATTTTTGTATATTTTTTGTTGGAGTTTGATTTGCCAACATATAGTACCCAATATGGTACCCAATGCTCATCCCATCAAGTGCCCCCCTCAGTGCCCATCACCTATTAAAGTCCTTAAAAAAAATTTAAAAAATGAAAGCATGAATTGTAAGTTTTTCATGTACTAAAGGATCCCTTGTGAAACTATAAGCCTTAGGGGAAAACATAATTGGTGTATTTAAAAGCTAGTATTTTTTCAACCTTTAACAAAGTTTCTAATAAATGAACAACAACAACAAAATAGACATAGAAAACATGACTAGGCTGCTTAATATGGCAATCAATTAATTTAGAATTTAATACATCAAAACAGTAGAGCAAAAAGAAAGAATAAATAAACCAAAATGTAAAAGTAGAATTATTAGGGTAAAAATTTTACTGTTTTCCAGCTCTTTCTGAAGGACAAATTATTTCATATTAAACACTTGGGACAGATAGCCTTTAGTCACAGAAGAAGTGACTTTCGACCAAAACCCACTTGGTAGTTTACTTATTCGTTTAAAAGGCAAATAGAGAAACTCAATGCGACTGATTTGTTAAACCCTACCATGCATTCAACTGATAAGCTGAAAATAAATTGGAAAAGAGTTTGGGGAGCCTATTCTTTCTCCATAAAATTTATATCCATTCCGATGGGATATATACAAAAAAATTCATCATTTTCTCAGTTCTCCTTGAACAACCATCAAAGCCAAGGATGTATTAGGATTAGGTCTAACAATAGGAAGGGTGAGGTTTACTCAATTTAAATTTAAACAGTTTTAATTCTCTTGACACCAATTCTGAAACACATATCTGGGTATTATATTTGTGTTTGTAACATGGTCTTATTCCTGTAGACAGTTTTTTTAAGTTCAAAATAAACTCAAAATATAACTACGGATGGAATTATGATTGGAATTGATTCTTTTTGGTTAAGGCCAGTAGTTGAAATATGTGTTGGCCAGCCTTTCTGCAGAAGGAAGTTAGACAGTGGGAATGAGGGTTTCAAGCCCAGGTTGCAAAGGATCCATTTAATGTACTACAGAGGCAAATGTAGAAATGTCTTCATCTGCCCATTTTATGACTGGATTGTTTGTTTCTTTGCTGTTGAGTTTGATAAGTTCTTTATAGATCTTGGAAACTAGCCCTTTATCTGATACGTCATTTGCAAATATCTTCTCCCATTCTGTAGGTTGCCTTTTAGTTTTGTTGACTGTTTCGCTGTGCAGAAGCTTTTTATCTTGACAAAGTCCCAATAGTTCATTTTTGCTTTTGTTTCCTTTGCCTTCATAGATGTGTCTTGCAAGAAATTGCTGTGGCCAAGTTCAAAAAGGTGTTGCCTGTGTTGTTGTCTAGAATTTTGATGGATTCTTGTCTCACCTTTAGATCTTTCATCCATTTTGAGTTTATCTTTGTGTATGGTGTAAGAGAGTGGTCTAGTTTCATTCTTCTGCACGTTGTAGAACACATGAACAGAAATTTCACCAAAGAAGACATAGACATGACCAACAAGCACATGAGAAAATGCTCCACATCACTTGCCATCAGGGAAATACAAATCAAAACCACAATGAGATACCACCTCACACCAGTGAGAATGGGGAAAATTAACAAGACAGGAAACAACAAATGTTGGAGAGGATGTGGAGAAAGGAGAACCTCTTGCACTGTTGGTGGGAATGTGAACTGGTGCAGCCACTCTGGAAAACTGTGTGGAGGTTCCTCAAAGAGTTAACAATAGAGCTACCCTATGACCCAGCAATTGCACTACTGGGGATTTACCCCAAGGATACAGATGCAGTGAAACTCCGAGACACCTGCATCCCGATGTTTCTAGCAGCAATGTCCACAATAGCCAAACTGTGGAAGGAGCCTCAGTGTCCATCGACAGATGAATGGATAAAGAAGATGTGGTCTATATATACAATGGAATATTACTCAGCCATCAGAAAGGACGAACACCCGCCATTTGCTTTGACATGGAAGGAACTGGAGGGTATTATACTGAGTGAAATAAGTCAATCAGAGGACAATCATTATATGGTTTCACTCATACAGGGAATATAAAAATTAGTGAAAGGGATTATAGGGGAAAGAAGATAAAATGAACGGGAAAAATCAGAGAGGGTGACAGAACGAACATGAGAGACTCCTAAATCTGGGAAACGAACAAGGAAGGAGTAGTGGAAGGGGAGGTGGGCAGGGGGACAGGATGACTGTGTGACGGGCACTGAGGGGGGTACTTGAGGGCATGAGCACTGGGTGTTATGCTATATGTGCTAAGTTGAATTTAAATAAAAAATGTTAAAAAAAAAAAGAAATGGATATATCTGGCCTTCTCTTAGGAAATAATGTAAATCCTGATGGGACTTAGTAGAATGGATATAAATTACAATTAGAAACAATACGTGACTCATTAATGACATCCCCACTGAGTAGCAACTGCTATATACTCAGAAAGTCAGATGTGGAAAAGGGTAAGAATGAAACCAGATCTGAGTGTCCAAACTTGGCTCTATGACCTTGGGGAATTCCTTAACATCTCATACTAAGATCTATGTCTCTCATCTGAGAACTATTAATAAAACTACTTTGGAGAGTTTTCTAAAAATTAAATGATATATGAAAAGTGATTTATGCACAAGCTTTCTCTTACCAATTTTAATCCTCTGCCTAAAACTAATTCACAAGTTAAAACACTTCTCCCAGAAACTCACTTCTACCAAGTAAAACACACAAAGAAAGAACAATTAAGTTTGACTTAGTGGTACATGATCTTTACTTGATTTATAAAAATAGCAAGGCTAACAAGAAATTCCTCACATAAGAAAGTGTGGTTTGTCTTTTTGTAATAACAAAACACATATATGTATTGACATAAATGAGTTATCTCCATCCCTCTATGTATGTATATTTAACATACATTTTAACAAGTATATTTATTTAACCTTTACATTTATATTTAACCTTTACATTTTTACCTAGAAAATTCCATCTTATAATTTTCAGTTTATTTTCCACTTTTTCAAAATTCATTTAATAATCTAATTCTATAGCCATAACATTAGCACTAACATCTATCTCTCTGCATCTACAAATGTAGTAAACATATACTGTCATCTACACAATGATGCAATTCCATGCATAGCTATTTATGCAAAATAAATAAATACATAGATCCACAAATAGATTTGTACACAAACATTCATAGCAGCTTTATTTACAACAGCCTAACCTAACAACAATCCAAATATCTAAGGTGAACATTTTAGGATATATCCATACAATAAAATACTACTCATTGGTAAATAGACATGAATATATAACATGGATGAATCCCAAAAAGTATACTGAGCAAAGGAAGCCACACACTTAAAAGAATGGATACTATAGGATTTCAGATAGGTGAAATGTGAAAAGAAGAAAAACAATTTTATAATTATGGAACTCAAAATAGTGGTTGCCCATTAAGGGGCTGGTACTGTGGACCAAATAAAGCAAATTTCTGGGGTTCTGGAACTGGAACTATTCCGTATGTAGATTGTACACACATACATACACATACTGTCAAAATTTATAAAATTATAGAATCATGCATTTAAAAGGGAGCATTTATTATCTAAAAACTATATCTCATTAAAGTTGATTTAAAAAATATTCATCAGTAGGTGAATGGATAAGCAAATTATCATATATTCATACAAGATGATACAGCAATAAAAAGGAACAGACTGCTGCTATATACAACCATAAAAGAATCTCTACCAATTTGCTGAGCAAAATAAGCAAGACAACTTGGTATGTAGTTGCACGTGTAGCAGGCTTAAGAAAAAGAAAAATTGATTTCTGTGATACTGGTTTCTCTGTCAGGTAAATATATTTCTTCAAATGTTATCAATTTTATACAGATCAGTGCTTTATATCTCAATAAAGTTTATATTAAACTGGGACACCTGAGTGGCTCAGTGATTGAGCACCTGCCTTTGGCTTAGGTCATTATCTAGAACCCTGGGATCAAGTCCAACATTGAGCTCCCCACAGGGAGTCTGCTTTTCCCTCTGCCTGTGTCTCTGTCTCTCTATGTCTCAAATAAATAAATAAATAAATAAATAAATAAATAAATAAATAAAATCCTTTTTAAAAGATTATATTAAACCAAGAAACAGAAAACTTCAAGTTCTGAAAGAAAAAAGGAATGAATGACAAGAACTTATAAGTATGCTACCTTTGGTACAAGAAGACATAAATTTGAAGTTTTACTTATGCGGAGCAAAACAAAACAAACAAACAAACACAAAACAAAATGCTTCTGAAGCATAGATTATCTCTTCTAGGAAATGTGAGAAAATCAGAAAAGCAGCTAAGTCTGGAAATTAACCTGAGACGCGCCAGGACAGGAAAGGGAGAGAGCCTAGTCTCTGTGCTTCTTGAATAATGTATGTAATGCATATTGTGCTTTCAGAAATAAAAATAAATATAGTAATTTAAAAATTGTGTTGAATTTTCTAGACTCATTGAAGGCAAATCAGTAATATTAAATTATGGTGTGGACAAATATAAAGGACTGAAGAAAAAATCACAATAACTGAGACACATTCCAATTTTCACTGCTCTATGGGTCATTTAAAATTTGATCCACTTTAAAATAAGTAAACATGTAAATCATTATTCCTGTGTTTAATGCAATTATCACAGATAAATGCAGTTAGTCTTATAATACAAAAGGATAACATCTATTTGAGAGCTCAAATTGTGTCACAAAGTTTTCCTTAGCTTCATACACAATAATTATTTATTCCTTGTAATACAAGTGAGTTACTAGGATTTTTCTAATGTTAATATAAGGAAAGGGAAGTTAAGTTAGTTGCAAAAGACCCCCAAAAGAAATCACATTGAAGCCACGTTGTATGGTATTTATCCCACATTGAAAGACTGAGGAATGGGGGAAGTGTTAGTATTACTTAAGATAAAATATTATGTTATTAAACAGGGTCAATATTTGTAGATGTCATTAGGGCTGCAATTCACATTTCTCTGCCCACTTCTGATCTCAGGCACTGGAGCAAAGGATGGACCCATGCAGGCCCAGGGCAAATAGGGTCCTTAACTCACATAGCAAGGTGTCCATTCTACTCTTTCTGAGTAGGTGCTTTGTTCTTCCTGTTCCTGCTCTTCTGCCTCCTGGAAGCACCTCTGGTCCCTAAATAAACTACTTAAATCAATCAAAAGCCTTGTTATTTTGGTGTATCCTGAGCTAAGTCATAAGTTTATGAAAGAGTTAAGGTCTGTGCATATCATTTAGTGATCTTCCTATGTAGTCAGTGCTAATCCCTACTTCTGATTGCATCACATAAGAAACTCTACTTTTTCTCATCTTACAGAGATTGCCAAATGCAGCTCTAGGGACCAGCCACATTAGAATCATTTTGGATGGTTACCAAGAATATAGATTTTTCAGGAGGAAAAAGTTTTAGTCACTCACCATCAGGTATTAGCTGTGGGCTTTCCAGAGATGCCTTTTATGAGGTTGGAGGGTTTCTTGCACCCTAGTTTGTCTTGTGTTTCTATCATAATAAGATGTTGAATTTTGTCAAAAGCTTTTTTTTGGGGGGGGGGGGGGGCACCAATTGAGATGATCATATGGCTTCTGTTCTTTATTCTTTGATACAATATATTACCTAAACTGATTCTTTGATGTTAAACCACCTTGCATTCCTAGGATAAATCCCAGTTAGTCATAATGTGCCTTACTTTTTATATGTTGCTGGATGTGGCATTTATTATGTTGTTAAAGATTTTCTGTCTATATTCATACGAGATACTGGTCTGTATTCTCTTGTGTTGTTTATACATGGCGATTTTTGTTCCTTTTCTTCACTTATTTATTTGGCTTATCTGCTTGTTAGTTGGTTTATTACTTGGTTAGTTCCTTAGCTGGATTGTGCAGTTGTTTTTATTTCCACCATAGTACATAGCATCTGCTGCTGTTCCCCAGAAGGCCCAGTCCTGCACATAGGCATGATCACCTTGGCATAGTAGTGTTTTTGCTTTCTCTTTGACTCTCTCTTTTCCTTAATTTCTCTGTTAACTTGGCTGCCTCAGACGCAATCACACCAGTTGTTAACTTCCACCAAGTGTTGGCTGGTTGCCCTATTGTTTTAAGCGATGTCCTGGAACATAAATCTCTCGGTGGTCTGATCCAATTTAATTCAAATTTCTTTGCAGTGGTAGTTTTTGCCAGTTTTTGGAGATTGTTCCTATTCCAGGATGACTTTTCTTCCTTGTCTCCTGGATTTCTCTGGTAACTACTGACTGACTATGGTTTGGCTTGTTGCTTTCGTAGAGCTACCAGCATCCTCTTAATTGCTTTCCTCTCTGCTGTTTTCAACACCACCCTTAGATAGGAGCTTCCCCATGTACTTTTCCAAATTAAGTTAGCTCCCTTAGGGAGAGCTTCAGACATCTCTGTTCTCATAGCCTGCCTCCCACCTTGGGCAAAGTCTCTGAGTCATGTCTCTATGGCATAGTGACAGTAGCCCACTTCTGAATGATACCTGTCTTACCAGCAGTTCTGAGCAGGGTACTGGCCCCTGTTCATCTTGGTTTGTCTGTACTGGTGTGGAGCTTCTACCCCATGAGCAGAATGTGGAGAGGGGGATGGGGTCACTGTTCTCACACTACTGTTCCTGGAATAGAGCTTCTGCTTTCAGTGGGGCCTGGGTGAAGGAAGGCTCTCTTAGCCAGTCTTAGGAGAGGGAACCTTGTGTTCTGAGCTGACTGGTCCGGAGTAGGGCTTCTGTCCTGCAGAGCTGAAGGGCAGAGGTGGGTAGGTCACGGTTCAAATGCTTCATTCTCGGGAGGAGGGGCAAGACGGCGGAAGAGTAGGGTCCCCAAGTCACCTGTCCCCACCAACTTACCTAGATAACCTTCAAATCATCCTGAAAATCTACGAATTCGGCCTGAGATTTAAAGAGAGACCAGCTGGAATGCTACAGTGAGAAGAGTTCGCGCTTCTATCAAGGTAGGAAGACGGGGAAAAAGAAATAAAGGAACAAAAGGCCTCCAACGGGGAGGGGCCCCGCGAGGAGCCGGGCTGAGGCCGGGGCGAGTGTCCCCAGGACAGGAGAGCCCCGTCCCGGAGGAGCAGGAGCTGCACCAACCTTCCCGGGGGAAAGGGGCTCGCAGGGAGGTGGAGCAGGACCCAGGAGGGCGGGGATGCCCTCGGGCTCCCGGGGACACTAACAGACACCTGCACCCGGGAGAGTGCGCCGAGCTCCCTAAGGGCTGCAGCGCGCACGGCGGGACCCGGAGCAGCTCGGGGGGCTCGGGCGGAGGAAGAGGCTCCGCGGAGGGGGCTGCGGGGCGGGAGCAGCTCGGAGGGCTCGGGGGGCGGCTCCGGGGAGGGGGCTGCGGGGCGGGAGCAGCTCAGGGGGCTCGGGGGCGGCTCCGCGGAGGGGGCTGCGGGGCGGGAGCAGCTCGGGGGGCTCAGGGGGCGGCTCCGGGGAGGGGGCTGCGGGGCGGGAGCAGCTCAGGGGGCTCGGGGGCGGCTCCGCAGAGGGGGCTGCGGGGCGGGAGCAGCTCGGAGGGCTCGGGGGGCGGCTCCGCAGAGGGGGCTGCGGGGCGGGAGCAGCTCGGGGGGCTCAGGGGGCGGCTCCGGGGAGGGGGCTGCGGGGCGGGAGCAGCTCAGGGGGCTCGGGGGCGGCTCCGCGGAGGGGGCTGCGGGGCGGGAGCGCGAATCCAACAGCGCAGGCCCCGGAGCACAGGGCGCCAGGACACAGCCGGGATCCGGCCTCCCCCGGGACAGACAGAGGCCAGGAGGGCCTAGGACAGCGAGGACGCTCCTGCCCGGAGCTGAGCACATCAGCAGCCCCGCCCCGGAGCCTCCAGGCCCTGCAGACGGAGAGCTCCGTGGTGACTGCGGGAGCTGACTCCAGGGCTGCAGAGCTGGCCCCGCCACTGCGGTTGTTCCTCCTGTAGCCTCACGGGGTGAACAACCCCCACTGAGCCCTGCACCAGGCCCGGGGCAAAGCAGCTCCCCCAAGTGCTAACACCTGAGAATCAGCACAGCAGGCCCCTCCCCCAGAGGACCAGCTAGACGGACAAGTTCCAGGGGAAGTCAAGGGACTTGAAGTACACAGAATCAGAAGATACTCCTCCGTGGTTTTTTTTTTTTTTTTTCGTTTTGATTTCTGATTGCTTCCCCCACCCTTTTTTCCCCTTTCTTTCTTTTTCTTTCTCTTTTCTTCTCTTTTTCCCCTTTTTTCTTCCTATTTTCTTTTTTCTTTTTCTCTTTTCTTTCCTTCTCTCTCTCTCTCTTTTTCTCCTTTTCCCAATACAACTTGTTTTTGGCCACTCTGCGCTGAGCAAAATGACTAGAAGGAACACCTCACCTCAAAAGAAATAATCAGAAACAGTCCTCTCTCCCACAGAGTTACAAAATCTGGATTACAATTCAATGTCAAAAGGCAATTCAGAAGCACTATTATACAGCTACTGGTGGCTCTAGAAAAAAGCATAAAGGACTCAAGAGACTTCATGACTGCAGAATTTAGAGCTAATCAGGCAGAAATTAAAAATCAATTGAATGAGAGGCAATCCAAACTAGAAGTCCTAATGACGAGGGTTAACAAGGTGGAAGAACCAGTGAGTAACATAGAGGACAAGTTGATGGCAAAGAGTGAAACTGAGGAAAAAAGACACAGACAATTAAAAGACTATGAAGACAGATTAAGAGAAATAAACGACAGCCTGAGGAAGAAAAACCTACGTTTAATTGGGGTTCCTGAGGGCGCCGAAAGGGACAAAGGGCAGGATATGTATTTGAACAAATCAGAGCTGAACATTTTCCTAATCTGGGAAGGGAAACAGGCATTCAGATCCAGGAAATAGAGAGATCCCCCCCTAAAATCAACACCTCAACATTTAATAGTGAAGCTTGCAAATTCCAAAGATAAACAGAAGATCCTTAAAGCAGCAAGAGACAAGAAATCCCTGACTTTTATGGGGAGGAGTATTAGGGTAACAGCAGACCTCTCCACAGAGACCTGGCAGCCCAGAAAGGGCTGGCAGGATATATTCAGGGTCCTCAATGAGAAGAACATGCAACCAAGAATACTTTATCCAGCAAGGCTCTCATTCAGAATGGAAGGAGAGATAAAGAGCTTCCAAGACAGGCAGGAACTGAAAGAATATGTGACCTCCAAGCCAGCTCTGCAAGAAATTTTAAGAGAGACTCTTAAAATTCCCCTTTAAGAAGAAGTTCAGTGGAACAATCCACAAAAACAAGGACTGAATAGATATCATGATGACATTAAATTCATAGCTGTCAATAGCAACTCTGAACATGAACTGGCTTAATGACCCCATCAAAAGGCGCAGGGTTTCAGACTGGATAAAAAAGCAGGACCCATCTATTTGCTGTCTACAAGAGACTCATTTTAGACAGAAGGACACCTACAACCTGAAAATAAAAGGTTGGAGAACCATTTACCATTCGAATGGTCCTCAAAAGAAAGCAGGGGTAGCCATCCTTATATCAGATAAACTAAAATTTACCCCGAAGACTGTAGTGAGAGATGAAGAGGGACACTATCTCATACTTGAAGGATCTATCCAACAAGAGGACTTAACCTTCCTCAATATATATGCCCCGAATGTGGGAGCTGCCAAATATATAAATCAATTAATAACCGAAGTGAAGAAATACTTAGACAATAATACACTTATACTTGGTGACTTCAATCTATCTCTTTCTACCCTCGATAGGTCTTCTAAGCACAACATCTCCAAAGAAACAAGAGCTTTAAATGATACACTGGACCAGATGGATTTCACACATATCTACAGAACTTTACATCCAAACTCAACTGAATACACATTCCTCTCAAGTGCACATGGAACTTTCTCCAGAACAGACCACATACTGGGTCATAAATTGGGTCTGAACCGATACCAAAACATTGGGATTGTCCCCTGCATATTTTCAGACCATAATGCCTTGAAATTAGAACTAAATCACAACAAGAAGTTTGGAAGGACCTCAAAGACGTGGAGGTTAAGGACTATCCTGCTAAAAGATGAAAGGGTCAATCAGGAAATTAAGAAAGAATTAAAAAGATTCATGGAAACTAATGAGAATGAAGATACAACCATTCAAAATCTTTGAGATGCAGCAAAAGCAGTCCTAAGGGGGAAATACATCGCAATACAAGCTCCACTTAAAAACTGGAAAGAACTCAAATACAAAAGCTAACCTTACACATAAAGGAGCTAGAGAAAAAACAGCAGATGGACCCTACATCCAGCAGAAGAAGAGAGTTAATTAAAATTCAAGCAGAACTCAATGAAATCAGGACCAGAAGAACTGTGGAACAGATCAACAGAACCAGGAGTTGGTTCTTTGAAAGAATTAATAAGATAGATAAACCATTAGCCAGCCTTATTAAAAAGAAGAGAGAGGAGACTCAAATTAATAAAATCATGAATGAGAAAGGAGAGATCACTACCAACACCAAGGAAATACAAACGATTTAAAAAACATATTATGAACAGCTATATGCCAATAAATTAGGCAATCTAGAAGAAATGGACGCATTCCTGGAAAAACACAAACTCCCAAAACTGGGACAGGAAGAAATAGAAAACCTGAACAGGCCAATAACCAGGGAGGAAATTGAAGCAGTCATCAAAAACCTCCCAAGACACAAGAGTCCAGGGCCAGATGGCTTCCCAGGGGAATTCTATCAAACGTTTAAAGAAGAAACCATACCTATTCTCCTAAAGCTGTTTGGAAAGATAGAAAGAGATGGAGTACTTCCAAATTCGTTCTATGAGGCCAGCATCACCTTAATTCCAAAACCAGACAAAGACCCCACCAAAAAGGAGAATTACAGACCCATATCCCTGATGAACATGGATGCAAAAATACTCAACAAGATACTAGCCAATAGGATCCAACAGCACATTAAGAAAATTATTCACCATGACCAAGTAGGATTTATCCCCGGGACACAAGGCTGGTTCAACACTCTTAAAACAATCAACGTGATTCATCATATCAGCAAGAGAAAAACCAAGAACCATATGATCCTCTCATTAGATGCAGAGAAAGCATTTGACAAAATACAGCATCCATTCCTGATCAAAACTCTTCAGAGTGTAGGGATAGAGGGAACTTTCCTCAACATATTAAAAGCCATCTACGAAAAGCCCACAGCAAATATCATTCTCAATGGGGAAACACTTTCCCCTAAGGAGTCTTTCCCCTTAGGAGCCTTTCCCCTAAGATCAGGAATAAGACAGGGATGTCCACTCTCACCACTGCTATTCAACATAGTACTGGAAGTCCTAGCCTCAGCAATCAGACGACAAAAAGACATTAAAGGCATTCAAATTCGCAAAGAAGAAGTCAAACTCTTCCTCTTCGCCGATGACATGATACTCTACATAGAAAACCCAAAAGCCTCCACCCCAAGATTGCTAGAACTCATACAGCAATTTGGTAGCATGGCAGGATACAAAATCAATGCCCAGAAGTCAGTGGCATTTCTATACACTAATTATGAGACTGAAGAAAGAGAAATTAAGGAGTCATTCCCATTTACAATTGCACCCAAAAGCATAAGATACCTAGGAATAAACCTAACCAAAGAGGTAAAGGATCTATACCCTAAAAACTATAGAACACTTCTGAAAGAAATTGAGGAAGACACAAAGAGATGGAAAAATATTCCATGCTCATGGATTGGCAGAATTAATATTGTGAAAATGTCAATGTTACCCAGGGCAATTTACACGTTTAATGCAATCCCTATCAAAATACCATGGACTTTCTTCAGAGAGTTAGAACAAATTATTTTAAGATTTGTGTGGAATCAGAAAAGACCCCGAATAGCCAGGGGAATTTTAAAAAAGAAAACCATAGCTGGGGGCGTCACAATGCCAGATTTCAGGTTGTACTACAAAGCTGTGGTCATCAAGACAGTGTGGTACTGGCACAAAAACAGACACATAGATCAATGGAACAGAATAGAGAACCCAGAAGTGGACCCTGAACTTTATGGGCAACTAATATTCGATAAAGGAGGAAAGACTATGCATCGGAAGTAAGACAGTCTCTTCAATAAATGGTGCTGGGAAAATTGGACATCCACATGCAGAAGAATGAAACTAGACCACTCTCTTGCACCAGACACAAAGATAAACTCAAAGTGGATGAAAGATCTAAATGTGAGACAAGATTCCATCAAAATCCTAGAGAAGAACACAGGCAACACCCTTTTTGAACTCGGCCACAGTAACTTCTTGCAAGATACATCCACGAAGGCAAAAGAAACAAAAGCAAAAATGAACTATTGGGACTTCATCAAGATAAGAAGCTTTTGCATAGCAAAGGATACAGTCAACAAAACTCAGAGACAACCTACAGAATGGGAGAAGATATTTGCCAATGACGTATCAGATAAAGGGCTAGTTTCCCAGATCTGTAAAGAACCTCTTAAACTCAACACCAAAGAAATAAACAATCCAATCATGAAATGGGCAAAAGACATGAACAGAAATCTCACAGAGGAAGACATAGACATGGCCAACATGCACATGAGAAAATGCTCTGCATCACTTGGCATCAGGGAAATACAAATCAAAACCACAATGAGATACCACCTCACACCAGTGAGAATGGGGAGAATTAACAAGGCAGGAAACCACAAATGTTGGAGAGGATGCGGAGAAAAGGGAACCCTCTTGCACTGTTGGTGGGAATGTGAACTGGTGCAGCCACTCTGGAAACTGTGTGGAGGTTCCTCAAAGAGTTAAAAATAGACCTGCCCTATGACCCAGCAATTGCACTGCTGGGGATTTACCCCAAAGATACAGATGCAATGGAACGCCAGGACACCTGCATCCCGATGTTTCTAGCAGCAATGTCCACAATAGCCAAACTGTGGAAGGAGCCTCGGTGTCCATCGAAAGATGAGTGGATAAAGAAGATGTGGTCTATGTATACAATGGAATATTCCTCAGCCATTAGAAACGACAAATACCCACCATTAACTTCAACGTGGATGGAACTGGAGGGTATTATGCTGAGTGAAGTAAGTCAATCGGAGAAGGACAAACATTATATGTTCTCATTCATTTGGGGAATATAAATAATAGTGAAAGGGCATATAAGGGAAGGGAGAAGAAATGTGTGGGAAATATCAGAAAGGGAGACAGAACATAAAGACTCCTAACTCTGGGAAACGAACCAGGGGTGGTGGAAGGGGAGGAGGGCGGGGGGTAGGGGGTGAGTGGGTGACGGGCACTGAGGGGGGCACTTGTCGGGATGAGCCTGGGTGTTATTCTGTATGTTGGTAAATTGAACACCAATAAAAAATTAATTTATTAAAAATAATCCTAAAAAACAAACAGATGCTTCATTCTCTCACTGCTTTTACTGAGATTTAGTAGATTTGAATAAATGCTTCTCCATTTGCTGAATGCCCTTAATTCAAAAGGACATTTTTTCCCCTATAATTTTCACTAATTATGGTTGTTTCCCTAGAAATATGGCCAGTGGGAGTCCTTGTGTCATCTTTTGGAAGATGAGGGCCTCATTTTCTTTTCATTTTATGTAAAGTTTTGTTTGTTTGTTTCTGGCTTTCCCCTTGGGTTATTTCTTATATACTGTCCCCCAAGACTTCTGTTTTGCCTATAAAGTAGAGCATGGGAAATTTTATCAGAATTCACTCTATTTTTATCAAATACAAAGGTAAATATGCATTTGTGTTAAAATTTTTCAGTTAAACATTGATCCTCACAGATTAATCATTTGCTGAAACACACAAAGACTGAAGATACAGTCATTTGTAATTTTGCTGAACTTCAAATTTGAATCTAAAAGACTTGGAAGTTAATGCTCAGGAATGGCTTAGTTTCTGAGAAAGCAGTCACCTAACATTTTCGTTAGGAGCTTTGTTGTACTCTAGTTATCCACTTTTCTAAGATGACTTAAATGAAATACACAAAAACTTTATTTCTCTGTAAAATGTGGTCCTCATTTGAGAAAAAACTTGGTCATTTAAAGTATTATAATGTGCTAGCTAAAGCATCCCTATCATAAATTTTAAGACAAAGTCTAGATCCTATAAAATATTTGTTATTCTAGAATTTGGCCTATCAAGGATATTGGGGCAAGTTAATTTTGACATAGCTGGCTGTTTATTTTCTAGGGGACAGGATTCCTGAAAGCAGGAACACTTTGTGAATCTCTCTGAATCTCATATGCCAGAGTTCTGACCTAATGTAAAGTTTCATTAAGCAAATATGAGAGTGACTTTATATCAAGGTTTAGTTGGTGTAGTACCAATAAGACAAACATAATGTAATCTTCCAGTAACAATTTTTTTCAAATTTCAAACCCATGAATTTCACAGATGACTAAATTCATATTTACTTCTTCTTAGAAGATCTCTCTTCCAAGAGCAAAAATATGAACTTAGTTTCTTTTCCCATTCCAAAAATTATCTCACAAAAACATATACACATTATGGTCTGAAGAAAATGAATGGTAATTGTACGTTTAATCAGTAATCTTTTTGACTTTTTTTTTAAGATTTATTTATTCTAGAGAGAGAGCCATGTGGAAAGGGGCAGAGGTAGAGGGAAAGTGAAATTAGCAGACTCCCTACTGAGCCCCAGGCAGGGCTCAATCTCACCACCTATGAGATCACCACTTGAGCAGAAACCCAGAGTCCTATGTTTAACCATCTGAGCCACCAGGCACCCCATCTTCCTTACTTTTTTAGGAGTGGAAAACAATTGCTCTTGATTAGAACTTTACTGAACTTGGGACTCCTGGGTGGCTCAGCTGTTGAGCGCCTGCCTTTGGCTCAGGTGGTGATCCCAGGATCCGGGATTGACTTCCACATTAGGCTCCTGCGAAGAGCCTACTTCTCCTTCTGCCTATGTCTCTGCCTCTCTCTCTTTCTCTGTGTCTCTCATGAATAAATACATAAATCTTAAAAAAGGAACTTTACTGAACTTTAATTTTCACAAACAGGATGCCACCCTGAGTTTGTTTCATACTTCAAAGTCTCAAAAAAAAAAAAATGAAGCTATATATGTTATATACCCTGGATAATTTAATAAGATTTATATTTTAAATATCTATGAATTTAGGAATGAAAATAGATGGATATATGAATATAGGTACAGATAAATATAGAGATAGATAATCCTGTATCTTGAGTTTCTAGCTCTATAAATAACCTCAAAATGGAGTAGAAAATTTGATGAAATTACCTATATTTCTTCCTAAATGACTTTCGGTCATTAGTTCATCATTTATTTGTGACAAAATAGGGTTTTATTTTATAGTTAACATTTGCGCCATTGCTAAGCTCCAATTTCCTGTGTACACAAAGGGTATCCTAATAAAAACCATCTTGTGTTGTTTAAAAAAAAAAAAAAAACAATTATATTAAGTGAGTGCTCAGGTGCGCTGGGACCAGGCAGCTGCTCTGGAATCCCTGCTAGATTCACTCTGTGTGTCAGGGAGCCGTGGCCATGGCCACCTACAAACTGGCACTGATCTAGCAGGGCAAGAGTGCGTGGAACCTGGAGCACTGCTTCAGTGGCTGGTAGGATGTGACCTGAGAAAGCTGGCACAAGAAGGAAAAGCATGATGGCCAGGCACTGTGCTGGCTAGGAGTTTGACATTTGCTTTACCTCAGTGCAGAAGAGAGCAATTCAGACAGTGCTGAATTCCATTGGCCAAATGTGGCTGCCAGTAGTGAGGACCTGGCACTCCAGTGAGTGACACTATGGGGTTCTGACTGGCCTCAATAAAGCAGAAACTACTGCCAAGCATGGCGAGACCCAGAAAAGAACTGGAGATGCTCTTATGATGCCCTACCACCTCTGATGGAGCCTGACCATCCCTTCTACAGCAACATTAGTAAGAATCACAGGTGTGCAGAGTTCATTGAATATCCCCTACCCTCCTGTGAGAGTCTAAAGTACACAGTTGCCAGAACTATGCCCTTTTAGAAAGAAGAAATACCCCCAGATCAAAGAGGGGAAATGGGTACAGATTGTAGCCCATGGCAACAACCTTCTGGACATTGTCAAGCATCTGGAGGGTCTTTCCAAAGAAGCTATCATTGAGCTGAACCTGCCAACTAGTATTCCCATGGTCTATGAATTAGACAAGAACTTTAAGCCCATCAAGACCAGACAGTTCCTGGGGGATGAAGAGAACATGGGTAAAGCCATGGAAGCTGTGGCTGCCCAGAGGAAAGCCAAAAAGTGAAGGCAAGCAGGCAGGCTGCTTTCCCAAGAACATCTTCCCTGTCCATCCCATTCTTCTGCACTTCTGGCACATGTCACACTGACCACATCTGTAGACATCTTAAGTTTTAGCTGCAAATGGCGACCAATGCCCCTAATTAATTTAGCTATTTTGTTTCTTGCATCCACTCCTTTCACATAATCTAGTCAGAATGGCACTTCTGGGGCATGGGTCCTTAGTTCAAGCTGAGGGAAGACTCTTATTCAAGAATAGAGAGTTAGTAACTGGAGTTTTTGCTACCGCTTTTTTATTTAGAACCTGATTGAGTTGGAGATAGGAAAGAAACAGGCTAGGTGTGACCAATAAGAAGCAGAATGGAGGCAGCTCTGGTGGCTCAGCGGTTTAGCGCCGCCTTCAGCCCGGGGTGTGATCCTGGAGACCCGGGATCGAGTCCCACATCAGGCTCCCTGCATGGAGCCTGCTTCTCCCTCTGCCTGTGTCTTTGCCTCTATATCTCTCTCTGTGCCTCTCATGAATAAATAAATAAAATCTTAAAAAAAAAAAAAAAGAAGAAGAAGAAGAAGCAGATTGGTAGGCTTGCGTGCGGCAGCCTTGAGACCTGCCATTAGAGTCTGGCGGTGGACCCGGAGTCTCTCCTTACCTTCAGCCGACTTGTAGTCCCAGGTAGGGCGGGATAAGGGAAGGCAGCATTTATGAGGTCTGGGTTTTGAGTCGGCTGTCTGTCCTCTCCCAGGACAGACTTCTGGGCTTCCACCTGGATTCGTTCTCTCTCCTCGGTGGTGAAGAGAACCTGCAAGAGCTGTCGGCATCATCCCAAGTAGGCTGGTGGGTAGAGAGAACAGTATCTAAAAGCCGGATTAGATCTCTCGGATTATCAGAGAACTTTGCATTTTGGGTTTTCCAATTATATAAATCACTGGTGGAGAACCGTCACCAGTCTGGTGCGGGGGGGGGGGGGGGGCATGGCGCGGAGAGGAAGGGCGGTGGAGTCCGTGGGGCCGCATTCGGAGGTGGGGCCTCGGGTGGGTCCGACCGCGTGTCCCCGCTGCCGGCCCGCGCACAGGGACGCCCTCGTCAGGGAGGGGTGGCGCCCCTTCTGCAGCCCCCTGTGCCTCCAATGGAGGGGTGGAAGGGGGAGGGGGTGCCCGGTAGGGCGGCGGGAGAATCAGGTCCTCCGGGGAGGAATCCTGGAAGACCAGATGAAGGGGCGCTTGGGGCGTAGAGTCGGTCTCCTTCTCGGCTTTCCAGGGCTAGAATCTCGGTGGGTCCTGCTTTGGGGGGTAAAAATGGTTTTAGCCAAGGAGGGGGATTCTCGATCATGTCCTGCCAGATCAGGATGTAGGGCACCTGGTCAGGGTGGCCGTCTGGTTTGTCCCTGAAGATCACCGCCTTAACCTGTAAGATAATAGGTAGGTGGGAAGTTCCTTCTCGGGGCCATCCCACGCCAAAGGTTGGCCATTCTGACATGCAAGAAATTTGGAATCTCTCTCTCTGTATGTCTATGCTCAGAATACGAGCTCTTTCCCTAACATCCGAGAAGTGGGAGAGCATAAGAGACAGGGGAGTGGTTTCTGTCTCCCCCATTATGTCCCCAATCCACACCAAGACACAGACAGTAAAGATGATTAACAAGGACCCAACAACACAGACAAATGCACAAACAGTTAACAAGGACATAGTAACGCACAAACGTTCCGTGCGGCCGTGGAGACAAAACAGAGAGTAACCCAGAAGGGCTGGCAGCGGCCTCCTTACAGACGAGGACCCCGTCCTCCTCCAGGCAGGGGCAAGGGACGTCTCCTCAAGACCCCAGTCTACGGCCCGCCAGCGCGTCCGCCTAAGCCAATGTCGACCCATACAGTTTGGAATTCCCACAGGTAAAAGTACGGCTTAGAGCTCTCAGAGAATATGCGCGCAAAAGGTGGAAAAAGTTGAGTACACCCACCACACGTGAAACCCTCCGGATGGGGTCCTGAAGGTCTCTCGGATCCCGGACGAGCCCCCAAATGTTGTGCCCAAGATTGCGAATCCGAGAAACCACCGAGGAGCCGACACCGATGCAAACACACGAGGGTTGATTTACAAGCTCAAGCTTGTGTCCAAGTACACCCGACACAGCGAGCAGGGACCTGGGCCCCGAGGAGCGTTTCAGCTTAGTTTTAAGGGCTGCTCCCGGGGACCTCCAGAAGGGCTGGAGCAATTCCTCAAGTTCTGTTTACATTTTGATCTGGGGCCTTCAAGGGCATTGAGCTCTGTTCTCATTCTAATAGGAGCTTCCTGCCCTTGGCTTGGGCTTTGTTTTGTTTTGTTTTTTTTTAAAGATTTTATTTATTTATTCATGAGAGACACAGAGAGATAGAGAAGCAGAGACACAGGCAGAGAGAGAAGCAGGCTCCATGTAAGGAGCCCGATGTGGGACTTGATCCTGGGACTCCAGGATCAGCCCTGGGCTGAAGGCAGAAGCTCAACCACTGAGCCACCCAGATGTCCCTTGGGCTTTGTTTTTATTCTAATATGGGGCTTTCTAGGTCGTTAAGCTGTAACTGAAGGTCGTTCTTCCTGTAACTGAAGTAAGGTAAAGTTCAGCTCTTCTTCGCAGGGGCCTGGGATGGCTGGGCATGTGCTAACGCTGAACTTAAAGTGGAATGGCCTTAATTTTCTCCGCCTCCACAATAGCAAACTAGACACAAACAGAGGCTTGGAAAAGCAGTTGTGTACCTAACTGTCCACTTTTGGACTCTGTTGAACAGGGCCAAAAAAAGGCTCTTTTGGCATGAGGATTATCTGAGCTCACTTTTTGAAAAATCTGCTGATGTAGGAGAAGTTCTGAAAAACAGAGCGTAAGTTTCCTTTTGTATGGAAATTTTACATTTATATAGCAAATTTCCATTTATAAGAGTGTCTCACTTTTCTGTACCAAAGAGGAAGAGGACTTAATAACTCTCATGAATGGGAAATCAGACTTAAATTTGTATAGCAAACTGTTGCCAGCTGAACCCAAGACTTGATCTTTCCTGCTAACCTACTTGCACCCATCGACCTTTGTCCCACATTTTTCCTTATATTCTTCTTTCTACCTTATCTCTTCATTCAAGCAAAGGACCCTACAGGCACAACATTCCGTTATGGAAACCAAAACTACCCTTGAAGCAATAAAGACTACCCAGAGGAAGAGCTCTGGTATCCCCTCCCCCACCACCACCACCCCTCAGACCACTTTGATCTTAATCTTTGACTCCTGTCTTTTCAGATGGACCATGGGCTGACCACTGGGATGACCCATAATTACCTTTACCTCATTATAATACCAAATTCTCTGTGCAAGGAGGATCATAAGCCTCATTTACATACAGTGTATGTGTAGGCATGTCTCCTTAGGGTGCATGGATGGCCTTATACATACAATGACAAAGCTTCCCTATCTAAATATTCATCCTAACCCTAAATAAGAAGAACCCATTCACCCTTGCTCAGCTTTGGAAGATGTTCCCCAAAATCTCCTTGCTTGCTACAAATAGTGTCCTTTGTGAGAAAACTAACCTGGTGTAGTTTTTATCATCTGACTCACCAAGGAGCAAACACATGTTGGTTCAGTTGCAAAACCTTACTAAAAATTTCTGGTTTACCATATATTTCCTGATCATCTTCCCATAACTTACTTCTTCCTCTCCTAACAGAAGTCCAAAATTCCTTTTCCTTTGGCCTAAGATGGTTTATAAGCCCTCCATAACTGACTGCCTTGTGAAGCTATGTTTTTCTTTGACAATCTCTACAAACATACATAGTTAAAACTGCATTTGCCCTCTATTATTAACACATCTTTTATTGGTTTGATTGGAAGGGCTGAACCATTAAACCTAGAAGGATAAAGGGAAGAAGGGTCCATACTGCTCCAAAACAGAGTAGATAATTCCCCTGACAAGGACATGAACCACATCTCCCAGGATCTTGGAAGCCATTCCCACCTTCACTCTGTGGGAAGTGAGACACCTGAGAATGACGATTGCTAGACAGGCCCATAGCCTCATAGGGAAAAGAGGGCTTAAATGGGGTCTCATAGTAACTGTCAGGTTTAATCTGATCAGTAGTGAAATGAAATAGAAAGACCAGGCCAAAGTTGGTTGAAATAGGCTTTTAATGGGACGTGCTCTCGGGCCAGGTTCCATGGCCCACAGAGGAGAGAGAGAGCAGGGAAGTCGTGGGCCGGGAAAGTCGCCCCCAGGCAGGTCGCAGGAGGGTTTATAAGGAGTTTTTGTCGGGAGGGTTGGTAGGGAAATATGGGGTGAGGTTTCCTTATTTGGTGGTGTTTTTCAGGGTCTTGTCACCCCACCCCCACCCCACCCCCGTTAGGGCAAGGGTTATGGGGGGTGGAGGTCGTAAGCTAAGTTAGGGTAGGGTGGCAAGGCGGCATTGGCAGGAAGATGGGAGTAGGGCGGCATTATTGGGAGGTTGCTGGCCTCGGGTATCATCAAGGCAGCAGTGCAGGGAAATGCTGCTCCAAGGAGAGCCTGCATGGCCAGAGAAGACCCTCTCCAACAGGCCAAGAGGATCTGATGCCTGCTGGCAGGTGGGAAGAGCAAGCTGCAAGTTGCAAGCTACTGAGACTCACCATCCTGTGATGGCTCTTTTGCACTGGGACTTGTAGATTAACCAGCTTCTGGTGGAGACCTGGAGACTTACAGCAATGCCAAATTCCATCAGACTCCAAAAAGTGTTTCCTGTTCCCCTCAAGCCAGTTCTCATGGGTGTCCCTGACCTTTGCCATTCTGGGCACAACCAGGAAGTCTGCTGATGAGAGGCACTGTGGATATCAGACTCCCACAGAAGCACAGAGGATCACAAATTTCCCTTCCCCACATCTGGGGTGCAACAATGGGACTCCCCTCGCTCCGGGAGGATGGCCTGCTGGGATGAGGCAGTGCCTGCTTATAGAGGCCCAGAGGTGCTGGAAACCTGAGGGCAGATGGTACCTGAGGAGCAAAGTGTGCATGTGCTAGCCTCTCCAGCCTGTCAGCAAGGTAACTTGGCATCGGTCCCTGGGTCAGGCCATGTAACATGAAGAGTCACAGAGGACAAACGGGTTGTTCAAACAGTCCATCCTCCTCCAAACAGTAGCTAATGCCTCTTGCCAGATCTGGTAAGTTTTCAGAGCAGATCTTGGGGGATCTTGGAAGCCATCCCAGGCCCAACTGTAGTCTCCGACCAATGTGGGATGGAAGACACCTGGGAATTATGGTTGCCAGACAGGCCTTTAGACCCATAAGGACAGCAAGGCCAAGGTATGAAGTTACTTGTTTTGGGAAGCAAATCTGTGCTCAGAGCCTGAGTTTGTCTTTACACTTTATTTAACCCAGATTTTCTGTGGGAATTTAATAATACATACAGAGTAATGTCTGCTAGTAAGCCAATAAATAAATAACATATTCCAGATCGATGATGGATTAATCACACTGTTGTTGCAGGCAAGAGTTGATGAAAAGAATACAGTCCAAATTTAGCTAAGACGTACCTTTATACGAATTGGTCCTTGGAAGATTGGCTTAGCCACCCGGGCTGTGTCCAGCTCCTAGCACCAAAGTAAAAGTCCCCCATAGCTAGAGCACGCTGCTAGGTAGCAAGGGCACTGGCTCTGACTAGGAAGATGATTTTCCTCAGGGGACCACACTGCACAGCTTTCAGCCTTCAGCCCTGTTGCTACGGGACTCACCTTTAGCACCAGGGGAGGGAGGCCAATTGCCCTCACGGTCTTCGGAAAGCTATTTGCCATCAGCAAAGAGATGCCCTGTCCAGACCAAACACTCTCAGATGGTTTTACAAACTCTTTGCCTTTATAAGTTAAAAGTCACCTTGCCGCAGTTGCCTGTTCATGTTTTCACTGATAAGTGCCAGCAGAGCCCCTCAGCAGTTCAGCTACTGAGTTCTGAACAGAACAGATAGGATGATGACATCCGGACACAAAACACTTCATTATTATATCAGAACAACCCTTTTCTTTGTCTTTATCATGACCAAGTGGATTAAAACAACTTCACCTAAGTTATAAGGAAGTGGATTTGAAATCCTATCAGACCAATACATGATAGTAACCACCTCCACTCAAACTCTCCTATCAGTGTGGAAGTGTGAAGGGCCACTCCAGAAGGACCCCTGGGGAAACTTAGAGCAGTCCCAATACCTGCCGGTGGCTGCATAGTGCCAAACCATGAGTCCTTGGGCCACTGTGACAGAGCATTCAGGCACCCTGGATTGGTCCCAGGATCCGTAATTGATGGGGATCAACAAAGCTTCTGGTGGGGACTCCTGGGTGTCTCACAGCAAAGCCAAATTCTGCCCTGCTCCAAAACAGCCTTTGCTGTTTTCTTGAAGCTAGTTCTCATGAAAATCCTACAGCCTTACCACGCTAGGCATGGCAAGGAAGTTCACTGATGAGAAACACTAGGGGACATGATGCCCAGAAATGCACTGAGAATCCCCAGGCATAGGGCTACAAGGGGTCTGACTCAAATGATCTTCCCCCTCCATGTCAAGAGCATAGTATGAGCACCCCAAGCTCCAGGAAAATGAACTGCTGGCACCAGGGGGCTCCTGTTCACACAGACTTAAAGGTCCTAGACATCTGAGGGCAAGAGACAACCAGAAGCGAAGTGCAAATGTGTTAGCTGCTCTGACCCTGTAGGCAGGCATCCCTGGGAACAGTCCGTGGATCAGGGCCCCGGTAGGATCAGTTAGGGCAAAGGTTGAAACTTGTTGGGAACACACACCTGCCAGCTTCTTCCAGCTCCAAAAGAGAATAGCCAATTTGCCTGACACCAAATTTTTTGGGAACTTAGAGCATACCTTGCTGGATCTTGGAAGCCATTTGGGGCCTGATCATTGCTAAGTGGGATAGGAATTATGATATTCAGACCAGCTTCTAGTCCCATAACTACCATCCAAACTTTATCATCAATGCAGCAATGTGGAGAAATGCTGCTCTAGGGAGATGGCTGAGGGGACTGGAGCAGGTCGTATTCAAGAGGTTATAAGGGCCTGATGCCTGTTGGCAGGCTCAGGGGGAAAACTGCCCTTGCATGAGCCACTGTGACTCAGCAGCTAAGTACCTTTGGATAGATCCCCAGGTCTGGGAATCATAATGATATACAAGGATTCCAGTGGGGATTTGGAAGATTTACTTCGATACCAACTCTAAAACAATTTCCTGCTCCCCTGAGGCCAGATATCACAGGAACCTCTGAGCCTTGCCATCCAGGGTGGAATCAGAAGTTCTCTAATGAGAGCACCTGGGAGACATGACTCCCACAGAGGTGCTGAGTATCCCCTAGCCACAGGGCCACAAAGAGTCTCACTCAAAAGACCTTCCCCTCTCCATATCAGGAATGCAGTGTCAGGACCCCTATCCAGAAAGGTAGGGTGGGCTGGGGCTGGGCTGAGGTGGTGTTCACACAGGCCTAGAATTCCTGGAAACCAAAGGCAGGAGCTGCCAGGGAGCAAAGTATGCATGTGCCAACCACTCTGACCTGGCAGCTAGGCCTTTTGGAATTGGTTCCTGGGTCAGGGCCATGTAAGGATAGTCAGGACAATAGGTTGGCTCATGTGAGGTACATACAACATAACCCTACAGAGTGAAAAAGATGTTTCTAAAATGATGAAATGGTTATCAAGTGATTAAGCTTATTCTCATTCAGTGAAACAAACTGATATGTTGTGTCTCCTGATTTGATGTAGTTGGGAGGACTGCAAATCACTTTTGTAGTATTCCTACCAAAAATATTAATCTGAATCATTAATGAGTCCAGATTTTGGAATAACTTAAAAACATTAACAATATGCCAATGCATAGATGCCACATGCACTGTTCCACTATCAGGATAGAAGAGGTGTTTGGAAGCAATGACCAGTTCAAATGTTGGCAATAAATAAATATTTCAAGTGGAAAAAATGTTTCACTTGTGTATTCAACTTCCAAAACCAGAATTAAAATTAGGAAAGGGAAAGGCACAAGGTCAGAAAGCTGGAAAATACAGCAAATTTTTGAAAACCTGTCTAGAAAATAACTATGGATATGGTTATCGATACACAGAATTGATTGAAATCAAATATACAGTACACTACCCAAGTCTCTGAGAGTTTTATTGCCTAAAGAATCCATGATCTGGGACTAAAAATGAATGTTACTATGTAAGAAATAAAAGAACCATTGGTTCCTAGCCTTCTACGGGCAAAAATAAGTCCTGGAAAGCTGCTTAGTTCCCACAGAGGAAGGATGTCCCAATGTCTATTTTAGATGCAGCCAAGGAGGATACAGGAAAAGAAAGAGTTTCCCATGGTGAGGCCAAGCCATGGAGATCAAGCCCTCCAGGAAGAAAAACTAAAACTTGAACAAAGCACAAAACACCTCCTGGGTAGGGGCCTCCAAAATGTCTGCCTCAAGGAATATTACTGTTGGGCTGTCCCTTAGGAAGAGATGAGAAGATGTTGCCTTTGGGAAGGACAGTGAGCTGGATATGTGGTGATAGTACAGATTTGGTTGTAATTAGTGCTGTCTGCTAAGTATTTTGGCTTTCAACCCTTAAGTAAAATTAAAAGATTGAAGTTTCCTTTTGGTTGGGCAGGGTCATGAGATTCGTTCTATGGCCAAATGTTTGGAGGAGCATCGATGTGTGTCTGCCTGACCAGGACTTTCAATTACTCTTGCAAGCTCCCTGGAACTTTGTTTTTCTTTTCTCAGATAATGGGCAACTGAACCCTGGATGTCTGTAAGAAGTAAAAACTCCCCTTCATCCCATCCTCTGACCTCCAGATGTATCCTCAGAATGGATATTTTACATAAGCAAGAAATAAACCTCTGTGTTTAAGCTACCAATATTAAGTATTTTTTAATTACTTTTTGTTACTGCAGTATGATCTACTTTATCCTGAATGATACAGAAGTCCTCTGCTTCCAAGGGCATTTTACCTGGGTACCCACATAGACATGCCAATGAATAGATTGTTGTATGAATCAGGACCCCAGGAGAAAATATATTTCACCCCAGATGTTCGAGCGAAGATATTTAAAAACAGGGACTACTCACAGAGATATGTACAAAGTAAATTATCAAACAAGAGATAATGAGGCACACCACGACCAGTGAGAGCAGGAAGCTGTTACTACACTTGGGGTTGAAGGGACAAGAGGAGGAATAGAGATATTGAAACCAAGTAGGAGCTGGTGCTCCAGAGGAAGGCCGCCTGGGGACTCTCATACAGAAGGAGGCATGATTGTGACAAGGGAGGAGACAAGAAACACCAGATTTCTTTCTCCTGCTATTGTACCTACTGCCTCATATCTGGCCAGCCATGGGTCTGAGAAAGAAATTCTAAATAGCTTTCTCAGATATGGAGAAGAGTAGAGAAGTCTTGGGTAGGGAATGGAGAGTGATTGGTCAGAATGACCTTATGGAGCTCTGATCAAAGATTTAGAGTATCAGGTGGGGTGCTTTCATAAAAGCCATAAATCCTGTTGAAACAAGCCTTAAAATAAATTTATGAATTTTTATGCTCAAGAAGCACTTGTGTAGAGCAGTAGCATTATCTTTGTGAAATGATTTCTAATAATATTCAACTCAGAAATATAATTGCAGGCAGCCTAGGTGGCTCAACGGTTTAGTGCCACCTTCAGCCCAGGGCCTGATCTTGGAGACCTGGGATCGAGTCCCATGTCGGGCTCCCTCCATGGAGCCTGCTTCTCCCTCTGCCTGTGTCTCTGCCTCTCTCTCTCTCTCTCTCTCTCTCTCTCATGAATAAATAAATAAAATCTTTTAAAAAAAGAAATATAATTGCTTAATTATTGATTGTTGTGCTACATGTCTGAGCTAACTGGGAAAAAAAATAAGCATATTCTCAAAGTACTCATTCCTGAATGTATTTTTTAAAAAGAAGCTCAAAAGCTGTACAAAAACAAAAACAGAGAGAGAGAGAGAGTAAAAATCTCAGCATTTGCAGTCAACACCCTTAGAGACAAAAACCCTCTCAGCTTATTTCACATGCTTACTTGCCAAGTAACTCCACAACAGCCTTATGAGACCCTTTTGGGTAATAGTATTATTGATGCTTACACCAAAGAATTGTCATTTTAAAAACTAGCAAGAAAATTTCAATCTTTCTACTTTGGAAAGTTACTTAAACTTCTTGACCACATGTGAAAATGACCTGCCAGGAATCAAAATATGAAAATGAAATGTATTGTCACACACATTAATGCAGACAAAACACTAGTTATTGTAGAATTATAATTGGTTTTCAGATGATAAAACAATAAGTTGTTATAACAAATTGTTATAAATAAGTTGTTAATAATAAATTACTTGTAAACTGTCCCTATGCAGCTATAAAATATATTAACTAGAATATGGCACAGTATTTGGAAGTTCACATAATGCTGTGTCTTGTGGGAATTACAGAGTTGTGAATAAGGCATCACTTCCTTTCCCTAGTTTGGAGTAAATGAGCCAGAGTGAACGATTCCCTGTGTATTCTTTGTTCTTCATATTGGCTCTTTCATGTTCCTACTGATAGATATAAAAAGCACATTTCAGCAGTGTTCTAATCAACAGTGGCATTCCTGTGACTGTGGGCCATGGCCCCAGTTGCATGTGAACTAAGATGAACTCCTGCTGTGAGGAGTAGCCATGCTGTTGTTCTAGAAGTTTGTTTTTCTGACTTCCCCACATTTAGTTAGAGTTACTGTCCATCCTTCTGAGATATCATTTCAGCCTGATGAGGCACACAGTTCTTGTATAAACTTTCCTAACTCTGGTTCCCAAAAGACTTCCATGATCACCCGTGAAGCTGTCAGGGTTGGGTTGAGAAATTTTTCCAGTGGAGCAGGCCTGAGACTGCATACTGCTTCAGTCATGCACCAGGGTGGAAGCTTGGGTGTCCACTAAGGACACAGTGAGGATACAAAAAGAAGGACAAGAGTGTACAACTAGGGTCCTTGACCATAGAACTCTGAAGTGGGTGACATTATCACTCATAAGCTTATTTCCCTACCTGACACTCACTTCCCTCCACACTGGTGGGATATATCTGGTGATACAGAGAAGAGGTACCTAAAGCCCTGCCTCTCAATTTCAGGCTATGTTTGGAAGTCCTCAATATATCTGATCTTACAGACATCCAAAATAATTGCATTGTTTACAGATTTCAAATTCTTTTAAAAATTTTGGGATTTCAAATGTTTGGTGAGCAATTGTTTACCCTCCTGGTCTCAGATGCATATTCACGTTGTATTTCATGATCAATTTCTTTTTAACTTGAAATAATTCTACTTCAATTTTCCATCTTGTTTCCTTTCCATTGTTTCATTGAATGTACTTCAAGAACTATCATATATTATTTTGAGAGGGTTCTTTTTTATTTTCCATCAACGAATTTTTAATGATTTATTTTCTTGACAGCCAATTTGCATTTGCATTGTTTGCCTTATAATTGCTCCTTTCTTTTTTCACTTAATAGTCATTTTATTTTCATTCTTCTTAGTCTTCCCTGAAGATGTTGCAAACTGTATTTGCTCAATATTAAAAGAAGTTATCTCCAAGGTTAAGATTAATCATATTTCCAGTCTTTTTGGCTTTAAAGCTATGACTTTTATTTTTAAACATATGTGAATCCTAAATGTAATAATCCTTAGCAGAAGCTTACTTATATTAAATACACTGGCAAGAAAATAAATTGATATTGTATTTAAAAACTACAGGTGGGCAGGACTTCTAGCATGGAGGAATCAAAACTTTTTTTTTTTAATTTTTTATTGGTGTTCAATTTACTAACATACAGAATAACCCCCAGTGCCCGTCACCCATTCACTCCCACCCCCCGCCCTCCTCCCCTTCTACCACCCCTAGTTCGTTTCCCAGAGTTAGCAGTCTTTACGTTCTGTCTCCCTTTCTGATATTTCCCACACATTTCTTCTCCCTTCCCTTATATTCCCTTTCACTATTATTTATATTCCCCCAAATGAATGAGAACATATAATGTTTGTCCTTCTCCGATTGACTTACTTCACTCAGCATAATACCCTCCAGTTCCATCCACGTTGAAGCAAATGATAGGTATTTGTCGTTTCTAATGGCTGCGTAATATTCCATTGTATACATAGACCACATCTTCTTTATCCATTCATCTTTCGTTGGACACCGAGGCTCCTTCCACAGTTTGGCTATCGTGGCCATTGCTGCTATAAACAGTGAAACGCCGGAATCAAAACCTTAATGCATATACTATCACATAAAAGCAACAAAAATGCTAAGTAAATTAACAAAATCATTTTTTATAGAACTCTGGAAATTAACCAAAGGGATACAATTATCTGAAGAGCATTTATTCAGGAAAAACTACCAAACCTCAGTAAGGACAAGGAGGCTTATAGCATTTTAATTGTTCTCTTCCCATGCCCCGTTTCCTGCTCCTTAGCAGCCTTGATAGTAGGCATCCTGGTTGCACAGGATGGGATAGACCAGGCTTGGTACTCCTTGAAAATCCCTATCCCTAGGGTATTGCCACTATTTGACCCATTGAAGCTCCTTAGAAAAGCTATATTCACATAGTGTTTTATTTGATCTGACTCAGAGCTTTGCCCTTCTGAAAATCTTTGTCCCTGGGGTGATTTTTGAAAATAATCAGCCTCAATTTTTTAACTTTGTTTAATAGTGGCAGCTGCCTAAGGCTGTGATACCAGTTCCTTCAAACAAGCACACAGCCAAAAATTTTCAAGAATGATTTGGGGAAAGATTTATAAAAAGAGAGCTTTTAAAAGTGAAAACACATTCCTGGGGTATAGAAGGCCATGTGCATATGCAGCAAAGTCCTGAGAAATCCTAGTCACCTCTAGATGACCTTGAAGCTTGGTGTAAGCAAACTTGAAAGTTATAGAGAAATTGTCAAAAATACTTGAATGTCAGATCTCTCTCTCTCTCTCTCTCTCTCTCTCTCCCCCTGCCTCCCCACCCCCCCTCACACACACACACACACACACACACACACACACACACACACACCACATTGGAAAGGAGTAGAAGACTCACTGGCCCAAAGCACACTGACCAATCATTAACAAAAATCTAAGTTAACTGCGTGGAGACTTCAGTGATCACATAAGATACAGGATACAGACTTCACATACTTAATCCAAGAAAGTCAATAAGGAAAAATAATAACAAAACAGCAATAACCACAAATCCTGTATGTGTATGTATTTGGAGGGTGTATAGAATCTAATTTCCAGAGTTACAACATTATGTTATCTAAATGTCCAATTTTCACCAAAATATTTTAAAACACACAAAGAAACAGGACACTATGGCTTCCAGAAAGCAAAAATAGCAATTGGCAAAGATGTAGAAGAATATTATCAACCAGCTTGAATTAACAAACACCTTAGTACACTCCAGCCAGTAGTAGGATATATGATGTTTTCAAGTACACATGGATTATTCCCAGCATCAACCATTTGACTAGGTCATAAACCAAGTACTAATAAAAGTAAAAGGACTGAAATTATATAAAGTGTATTCTTTGACTACAATAGAATTAAATTAGAAATCAATAACAGAAAGTAATTTTGGGAAAGGATAAATATTTGGAAATTAAACAGTAGCTTTCTAAGCAACACAAACCACACATGGGTGAAAGAAGAAATTACCAGATAGATAAGAAATTTTTATTCGAATGAAAACAAAATACAACATATTAACATTAATGGAATATGGCTTAAGCAGGACTTAGTTTTTCTAATCTGCTTTAAATGTTTATATTAGAAATGAAGAATGATCTCAAAACAGTGTACACTGTCTCCTTTAGAATATTAATAAATGGCTAAATAAATAGTGTTATATTACTACAATGAGGTGTTATTTGGCAATAAAAAGAATAAAGTACTGATACATGCTATAAGGTTGATGAACTTCAAAATAATTTAGGTAAGGTGACAGAAAGCAGATACAAGAGACAACATATAGTATGATACCATTTATATGAAATATCCACAAATGAAGATTTACAGAGACAGAAAATAGATTAGTGATTTCTTGGGGACAGAAGTACAGATAGTACCTGTACATTAGCATGAGAGATCTTATTGGGAGGAATGTAATTGCTCTAAAACTGATTTATGGTGATGGTTGTAGCACTCAGTAAAGTTTCTAAAAAATAATTGAATTTTACATTTTAAGGTAATTAATTTGTAAAATGTGAAATATACTTCAATAAAGCTGTTAAAAAAGAAACTACTTACATCTATGAAAAGATAGATAGTACCTACAGTGACACTTCTAGGTATCTCCCTCTAAAAATATTTTTCAAATAAAATGGAAATGTAGCTCTGTCAGCAATAGTTAGTTTACAACCATTTCATGGTGTACTTTATATGATGTATAAGACTATTTTTTTTTCAAAATAGTCAATTAATGAAGCAACTGACTTAACCAAAGAAAGAAAAATAAGTAATGGTACAAAACTAAAATCTATCAATATGTCTGCCTGGTAGATTATACTATAATTCTTTGTACAAAATAATAAACAGCAAGAGAACCAAATTTTTGAAATCTTCAAATTGTTTTTCATTCTTGTAGTCATTATTTATTGCTGCATATGGAACCAACCCTCACACCAGCCTCTCATTTCTTCAAGGTATGTTCATGCATCTCTCCCACAAAGTGGCCCCTTTACTCAAAACTACCCCATTTCCAAATTCACTAACTTTAGCATTCCACTCTCTGACTACAAACCTTCATCCTTTCAACTTGTTTGCTTTTTGATTCTTTAGATCTGTTCTTAAATCTTAAATGATTTCAATGTATTGAGTCCTCTGAATTTTCCCTTCTACCAGCCTTCTCATTGCTTTTCTCTTCATCTAATTAAATTGTCATGGGTAATTATCTCAATAATGTATCTGCTGTTCTAGTTAAGATTAGGTTTAGTTTGATAATTAAAAATAAAAAAACAACATGATAGATGGTTATTTTTCTCTAAATGCTTAAAAAAACAACACAACTTTAAGTAATTGAGAGATAAAACCACTGTCAACATAGAATTCCATGCACAGCATAAATGCCATTCAAAATAAAAAGCTAAGTGAATTGCATCAAAAAGAATAAAACATGTAGAAATAAATTTAATCAAAGAATTATAAGACCTGTACACTGAAAACTATAAGACGTTGATGAAAGAAATTGAAGAAGACATAAATAAATGAAAAGATATTCCATTCTGTGAATTAGAAGAATTAATATTATGAAAATATCCACACCACCCAAAGCAATCTACAGATTCAATGCAATTCCTATCAAAATTCCAATGGGAATTTCCATAGAAATAGAACAAAATCCATAAAACTTATACGGAACCATGAAACATAACAAATAGCCACGGCAGTTTTGAGAAAGAACAAAACTAGAGGCATCACACTCCATGATTTCAAACTATAAAACCATAGTAATCAAAACAGTGGATTATTGGTATAAAAACACATCAATATAACAGAATATAAATAAACCCAAGACATCAGTCTGGGAGATAATTTTTTGAATCTGACTTCCAAAGCAAAAGCAAGGGACGCCTGGGTGGCTCAACAGTTGAGCGGAGGCTCAGGACATGATCCCAGCGTCCTGGGTTAGAGGCCAACATGGGGCTCCCTATGGGGAGCCTGCTTCTCCCTCTGCCTATGTATCTGCCTCTCTCTCTCATTCTCTCTCTCTCTCTCTCTCTCTCTCTCTGTGTCTCTTATGAATAAATAAATAATAGCTTTAAAAAAAAGCAAAAGCAATAAAAACAAAAGTAAACAAATGAAAGTACATCAAACTGAAAAGCTTCATATGACAAAAGAAGCCATCAATAAGATGAAAAGTCAAGACATGAAATGAGAGAAAATATTTGCAAATCATATACTTGAAATGGGATTAATATCCAACATATATAAAGACCTTATATAACTCAATAACAAAACACAAAAAAACCTAATTGAAAAATAGGCAGAGGATCTGAATAAACTTTATTACAAAGAAGACATACAAATGGCTAACAGTTACATGAAAAGATATTAGACAATTATTCATAGGGAAATGAAAATCAAAAACATAATAAGATATCACCTCCCACCTGTTAGAATGGTTATTATTAAAAGGACAAGAAATAATCAATCCTGGTGAGAAGAAAAGGGAGTCTCTATGCATTGTTAGTGGAAATATAAATTGGTACAGTCACTACAGAAAACAGTATGGAGGTGCCTCAAAATATTTAAAATGGAACTATCACAGATTTAGCAATTCCACTTCTGGGTATTTATCCAAAGAAAATAAAAACATTAATTTGAAAAGATATCTGTATCCCCATGTTCATTGTAGTATAATTTAAAATAGCCAAGAATGGAAACAACCTAAGTGTACATTGAATTGATACATTTTATATGCCATAAGAAAGAATGAAATCTTGCCACTGGTGACAACATGAATGGATCTTGAAGGCATTATGCTAAGTGAAATAAGCCAGACAGAGAAAAACAAATATTGTATGATCTTACTTATATATGAAATTTAAAAAACAAGGAAATAAACAAAAAATAACCAAGCCTATAGATACAAGGAACAGACTGGTGTTTGTGCCCCAGAGGCAGAGGTGGGTGAGTGGGCCAAATGGGTAAAGGAAACCAAAAGGCACAAACTTTCAGTTATTTTTTTTAAAAGATTTTATTTATTTATTCATGAGAGACATAGAGAAAGAGGCAGAGACACAGGCAGAGGGAGAAGCAGGTTCCATTCAGGGAGCCAGATGTGGGACTTGATCCCAGGACCCGGGGATCACGTCCTGAGCCAAAGGCAGATGCTCAACCACTGAGCCACCAAGCATCCCCAAACCTTCAGTTTTAAAATAAATTAGTTGTAGGTATATAATGTACAGTGTAGTAACTATGATTAATAATACTGCATTGCGTATTTGAAATTTGCTAAGAGAGTATATCTTAAAAGTACTCATCATGAGAAAAAGAAAACTATACCTATGAATGGTAATCAATGTTTACTAGACACTGTGGTGATCATTTTGCAATATATACAAATATCAAATCATTTTGTTGTATAGTAAACACTAATACAGTGTTATTTGTCAATTAGACATAATTTTTTTAAAAAATTGATTGACATACGTATGAAAAGTAAAGTGTCTGCTACATACTAGGCACTCAATAAACAATGGTGGAACCTAACAAAAAGTGAGATTAAAGACTTTTTCAGGAAACAAAACCTGAAAAAAAAATTATTTGCCATTACACCAGTACTACAAGAAATGTCAAGGTATTTCTCCAAGTAAGAAGGGAAAATAATACCAGATAAATGGAAAGAATAAGTATGAGAGTAAATGTATAAAATAAATTTTCCTCAGTTTTCATCTCCTTAATATATAACTGACAGTTGAAACGAAAACATAATAATAGTAATACACTGTTAGATTTGAAGCATATCTAGAAATAAAATTATGATAATTCAACAAACAACAAGAGTAGAAAGCAAATAACAAAATGGCACATTAAAACTTAAGTTATAAACACAAATTGTGTTAAATGCACGAGGCCTAAAAACCTAACTTAACACGTAGATATTGTCAGAGTGTATTAAAAAACAAGAAATTAATTGATATTTTAAATATTAAGATGCATATAAGTTAAAAGAAAAAGATGCAGAACGATATATTAGACGAATGCCAATCAAAAGAAAGGAATAAAAAAGGACTTTTTAAGATGACAAAGGCATCCATTCAGAATGAGCGCTTAACAGCCCTAAATGCTACACATTATAATAGAGTTTTAAAATACACGAAGCAAAAAGTGTAGAAGTAAAAGGAGAAAGAAACATATCTACAATCATTACTGAAAATTTCAACACTCTTCTTTTAATAATTGATAGAAAAAAGGCAGAAATTCAATAAGGATGTATAGGCTTGAACTATGCAATGAGTTCACTTGACTTAATTGATGTTTATAGATTTATTGCCAATAGAAGAATATAATTTTTTTCAAGTGCATGTGGAGACTTCATAAAAAATATTTAGATGATTGAAATCTGATCATGAAGGATCAAACTAGAAATTAATCAGGAAAAGATATTTGGAAAATAAGCAACAATAGAAGAAATTTACTAGAAGAAATCACAAGGAAAATTAGAAAACATTTTGACCTGAATGATAATGTATATACATTATATCAAAATGTATAAAATGCAGTTTTAACTGTGCTAAAAGGTAAATTTAAATCACTAAATTTTTATATTAGAAGAGAAGAAAGGTTTTAAATCAATTACATAAGTTTTTGATTTAAGAAACCAGAAGAAAAAAAGAGCAAATTTAACACGAAGCAGAAGGGAGTTATGCATATTCTTTCATGAGTTAGGATGAAATAATGACATTTTTCAGACAAAAAGCATGGGTTTAAATCATATAGAGAGAGCTGAAAAAAATAGACTACTAAAGGATGCTCTTAATAAGAAGGAAAATGATTCTATAAGAAAGCTCCGAAATCCAAGAAAAAATAGGGAACAAAATAAAAGATAAGTATATGAACAGTCAATGCCTGGACCGTGTATGCTTTTAGAACTCTGACCCACCATCTCTGCAGCAACCATTTCTAGAAACCAAACAATCTGTGTAGAAAGTGCCCCAGACTCAATGGACTGACCATGTTTTCAGCTCAGAACCAGAAACAGCCAAATCTGTTCTCCAAACCAAACACACAAAACATCCCACTTCTAGTTATCCCACCTCCAGCTTCCTGACACCAAGAACTTCCAATTAGAACAATCGAAGCCTTCCTTTTACCGTAACACTTTCCCACCTGCCTGCCCTTGAGTATCTAGCAAATATAATTTTTTAAGATTTTATTTATTCAGGGAGCCCTGGGTGGCGCAGCGGTTTAGCGCCTGCCTTTGGCCCAGGGCGCGATCCGGGAGTCCCGGGATCGAATCCCACATCGGGCTCCCGGCATGGAGCCTGCTTCTCCCTCCTCCTGTGTCTCTGCCTCTCTCTCTCTCTCTATGTCTATCATAAATAAATAAATCTTAAAAAAAAAAAAGATTTTATTTATTCATTCATGGGAGACACAGAAAGAGAGGCAGACACACAGGCAGAGGGAGAAGCAGGTTCCCTGCAGGGGGCCCATGGGGACCCTATTGTGGGTCTCTAGGATTTGGCTCTAGGCCAAAGGCAGGTGTTAAACCGCTAAGCCACCCAGGGATCCCAAGTATCTGGCAACTCTAAGTGATACTGACTGACTCCCTTTCCACAGCAAACTCTGAGTAAATAGCCACAGTTTGTTCTCATTTGGGTGATTATTATTACCACAAAAAATTGGTAAATATTTGGACAAATATAAATAAGAATTAACTTCATAACACATTAATAATTATGTCTAATTTTCAGGGTCAAAACAAATAAGAGGAGACCTAAATAAATAGAGAGATGTACCATGGTCACGGATTGGAGGTCTCAGTATAGTAAAGATGTCAATTTTCCCCAAATTAATTTATAGGTTTAATACAATTCCTTTTAAAATCCCAGCAAGTTTTTTTTTTTTTACACAAATCATCATGACAAAGGACATTTGAGAAAATTACAGACTTTATCCTAAACTTTTATTGTGTTCAAGACTGTATGTCATTAATCTTACGGGGACCATGGAGATTGTTTTTCTTATCTTTATGTTTGGAGTGCTCCCTTTTGTTTTTTGTTTGTTTTGTTTTGTTTTGTTTTTTTAATGAAGCAGAAGCTTCAGTGTGTACTCAGGGAAGATACAGCTGATGCTCTGAGGCTTTTTGCCTTGTCATTTTAACAGGGGTAAGCTGTTAAAGTATAGCTTCCCTGGTAGCCCAGGAGCAGGGCCCACCAACATTACATGTTGAAAATTTCCTTTATTTCCCACTTTGAATCAATAATTTTTCCTCAAAGTATTGAGGAACTTTATGTTGATATTGATATTGATGTATATGTTGATATTAAGTTGATATTGATCAACTTTATGTTTTTATGTGTCTTGGTACCCAGGTGACTGGCTTGTCTGCTTTGGGTCCATCAAGTCCCTCATTGCTAGGTATGAATATATATATATTTTTTACTTAGGGTTCCTTTTTTTAATAATAAATTTATTTTTTATTGGTGCTCAATTTGCCAACATACAGAATAACACCCAGTGCTCATCCCGTCAAGTGCCCCCCTCAGTGCCCGTCACCCATTCACCCCCACCCCCCGCCCTCCTCCCCTTCCACCACCCCTACTTCGTTTCCCAGAGTTAGGAGTCTTTATGTTCTGTCTCCCTTTCTGATATTTCCTACCCATTTCTTCTCCCTTCCCTTCTATTCCCTTTCACTATTATTTATATTTAGGGTTCCTTGAGAACTTATATAAATGGTGAGAAGCTTAAAAGTGATATATGTATGTTCTCTATTAAGTCCAATTGAAGAGTAAATATAGTACATGTGCTTGGATTAGATTGACTGGTTTTGTATTTGGTAAAGCATTTATAACAAACATACATGAACAATAAAAGAATTCCAATAAGTACAGATTGAAAGAACCCATGTAGTATTGGAATAGACTTACATAGACAGGAGAAAAATCTAAAGGATCTTTGAATACATGTCAATAAAAGGATGGGAAAGTTTATGATTATTCATAAGGAAAGATGGAACATGTGCCTGGGTAAACATATATATAACATATGCCCCATGTTTTCTTCTTGATGGAGTCTTAACACCAGAATGAAGCAAAAATCAGGCCCTGGTGGCAGGAAGTTTTCTTAAGACAGGAAAAAGACACTATGGGCATGTACTGAAAGCTGGTATAAGTGCATGCCCATAGTCCCTTCTCCTTGTCCTAAGATAAGCTCCTACAATCAGGGTCTTAAGCTCTCTGTCTCCAGTAAAGAATACAGGGCCTTACTTGTTTATAGGTTTGAACCATATTGGTTGAGTCAAGACTCCAAGCTGCTGAAGAGATAACTAGTGGGTTTGTTAGTGTGGTTTCTGAGGACGACTTGAATATAGGTGCAGCAAAGTGCTGTCAGCTACTATATACATTCTGCCTGGTTCAGTAAGCAACCAGGTAATTAGTAAGAGGCATTTCTTGGCTAGCCAGGCTAAGGACCTCCGGGGAGAGCAGGATCCAGGGCAGCCAGGAACTGGGATTAAGAGGAGGCTTTCCATGTACATCCTCTGAACCAGGATATGGACCTAGGGAACCAAGATTCAGTCTCAGAGCCCAACAAGGTTTTGATAGACACAAAAGAGCTTTTTAAGAAAATTTATATGGAAAGGCCCTAGACTAGCCCAAACAACCTTGAAGAATGAAGTGGAAAGAATCCCTCTACCTATTAAATTTTATTATAAAATCAAGACTGTGTTTAAGTTTTGACATAAAGTTATAAAACAAATAAAAAATCAAAATTTAAAATCCAACATCTAAAATTGGTGGGTAAAGGAGTAACGCCCTGACCTTTCAGTCACAGCGTTCATGATGAGGAACCAATAGATACTGCTTAACATGAATAAATCCATGAGTATTATTTGAACTCACGGAGAGAACTTCCAACAATTTACAAGAAATAATAAACACTGAAGCCTCAGAGCAATGGGACTGGAGAAGAGTAGTAAGATTGAGGACTTTTTATATTTAATCAATTTAGACTGCTTGAAAGATGGTTTATTTCTAAATATGAATATTTATAATAAAATGTCAACATACATGTTTACACACAAAATTTCCCCCATGATCTTCCCATTTATCATTGAATAAAGATGCTGCCTTCCACATGGCCAACGCTAGCCTGCTAGACTCAGCCTCTCCTCCTCAGCCTCATTTTGCAATACTTTACTCTGTCCCTTCTGGGCTAACAGAGGGGCCTCTTTAGGTTCCCACCCATTTATTATTCCTTGTACCTGGGATGTCTTCCCCCAACACTTTACAGTTAGCTAATATCTACTCAACCTTCTGAACTCTGCACAAATATCACTTCAACAGAGAAGTATCCTGATTTCCAAGAAGAACTGATTTCTTGATAAATGATTTTGTTGAATTACAATTCCCCTTATCTCTAGTTCATATTTTTAGGAGCAATAAGTCCTCCTTTCTTCTCTAAACCATAAGCTCCATGAGCCCAGGGCTCTGTCTGTTTTGCTCAAAATGGTTCCCCCAGTGTTTAGCACATGGTCTTGCACATCCTAGTATATAAATCAAGCTTTCTAAAGCCCAGTACATATGCTTGTACAGAATGTATAGATTCCAGGTAGCCATCCTTGAAGGTTAAGGGTAAAGGGGAAATTATATCTATCTCTTCCCTCTCACACTCCATTTACCTCAGTCAGATGCTTTTCAATATGTTTTAAGCCATTGCGTAGCAGACTCAATTCCAGCAATGCACTCAGAGTTATAACACCTTCATATTTTATAACTGTAGTCCCAAGAAATAAGACTAATGCCTGTATTATAGACTAACCATATAATTTGAGACTCTGGCAGGTGTCCTTGTTAATTTTGGAAGACTTAGGTTGACTGGCAGTGTATCTAAATCTGCAGATGAGTCATGTCTTAACAAGGATCTACTGTACTGTTAAATTTTGGCTGGAGAGTGACAGAAGGTCCCAATAGCTTACCTTGGCTCAGATCCACTGCCCTCTTATGCAGTATAATAAACAACACCAATATAAGAACTAACAGCAGCAAGAGTAGAGGTATGACCTTATTTAAAAGAAGTCTTAGAATTGCTTCTGCCTCAACATTTCTTAAGATGCTTCAAAGCAAAACTAAACAAAAAGATACTAAGGGTCACCTTAGAATTATAGCAACAAAGGTCAACAACAATGTTTCTGAAATATAGCTGCAGTTGTTAGGTTTTACTTTCTTTTAAAAATGTTTTTTTAACAAAAAATGATGTCATTTAAAGGTGTCAGATGATTACTAACAACAAGAGCTATCATTAATTCAACTCCTCTGCTAGAGGTCTTGTAGTAGGAGAAGCTCTAGAACAAAATAGATGAAAGCAAGGATTCTAGAGCCAGGCTAACTGCATTTGACTCTTGTCTGTAGGACCTATGGGTGATTATGTGGGCAATCCATGTGCAAAATGCGAATTTATCAGGTCTGAGTTAAAGAGGTTGTGAGAGAATTAAATAAAATAAAACCTGTTCAATTGCTTAGCACAGCACCTCGCACATGGTAAGCACCTAATAAAGGATAGTTCTTTTTATTACCTCTATATGCTGGATACTATAGTTAGCACTTTAGAATTCATCTCAAGTCCTCAGAACAACGCTGCAAGATAATCATCAACATTTCCATTTCACCAGTGAGTAAATGAAATTTAAATAATTAGCCTGAGGTCAGCCAGCAGGTAACACTAGTTACTATTCAAATCCAATCCTATTGAACTTTGAGGTCTACAGTCATTACAGAACTCTGAAACTGCATGATTTAATGGGCATTTAGACTATGTCATGTTATTATTTATGATATCCTTACCCAAACACAATTAATCCACCTGTATAAGGGCTTTAATTGTCCGATTTACAAATAATTGGAGGTCGATAAATGGCTGTTCTGCTAATATCATCTAAAAAAATAGTAGACTTAGAGTTAGAACAACTACCGATGTATGTGAATTCTAGGTCTCCATGGTATCAGTTGTAAAGTGACAAATTATACCTGTCTTAGAGAATTGCTGTGAGATTTAAGTAAGATTTATAAATATAATCAGTGCAAATCTTGGTTCAATGTAGGCACTCAATAAGTGTTTATTGAAAAATATGTTTTATATATTATATGTATATTATATATATGTATGTGCTTTTAAAAAAAGATTTATTTATTTTAGAGAAAGAAAGAGTGTGAGCAGAGGGAGGAGCAGAGAGAGAGGGAGAAAATCTCAAGCAGACTGCCTGCTGAGTGAGGAGCCCCATGCAACACAGTGCTGTATCTCGTGACCCTGAGATCATGACTTGAGCCAAGATCAAGAGTCAAAGTCAGATACTTAACCACCTGAGCCACCCAGGAGCTCCATAAATATGTATATGCTTCTAAGGATATACAACAAAAGGAGAAAAAAAAGAAATGAAAAGTAAAAAGGGGGGATCCCTGGGTGGCGCAGCGGTTTGGCGCCTGCCTTTGGCCCAGGGCGCGATCCTGGAGACCCGGGATCGAATCCCACGTCGGGCTCCCGGTGCATGGAGCCTGCTTCTCCCTCTGCCTATGTCTCTGCCTCTCTCTCTCTCACTGTGTGACTATCATAAATAAATAAATAAAATTAAAAAAAAAAAAAGAAAAGTAAAAAGGGAAGGAAGGAAGAGTTGAAAGTCTATGCAACTTGAAAACTACTTCTACATAAAACTGAGTGTACAATCCACCTTCATCCCTATTTGCACCTCTTCATTTTCAGATGGAAATGGTTTAGAGGGATCCCTGGGTGGCGCAGCAGTTTGGCGCCTGCCTTTGGCCCGGGGCGCAATCCTGGGGACCCGGGATCGAATCCCATGTAGGGCTCCCGGTGCATGGAGCCTGCTTCTCCCTCTGCCTGTGTCTCTGCCTCTCTCTCTCTGTGTGTGTGACTATCATAAATAAAAGAAAAAAAAAGAAAAAAAAAGAAAATGGTTCAGATAAACTATAAGCGGTGCCCATATGGCTGTGTGGATAACTGTATTATCTTTCAGAATGTCTAGTGATGAAAAATAGTAAAGGGGAAACAAGTGTATAGTTTTTAAACTCCATTAATCCCAGAGATGCAGGGCATGGAAGCATTATTGATGTGGTTTGGTGTGACAAGGGGAGGGTCTACTCTTCTGGGTGCTCACCAACCAGCAATAGCTCTCAGTTTTTTAATCTATATGTAACAGGATTTCCTGACCTGACGGACCTAGGTTATGTTCATCATGGCATTCAACCACCAGGGAATGTCTATTGGGTGGGTGTCTATCAGGTGTCTATCTCCATAAAAGACCAAGAAGCCTTCCAGAGAAAACTGAATCAAAGGTTGCAAATCTGAAGACAACTGGCTCAGTGTCAAAGAGAAAAGTTGGTGTCATAAATGTGCTGTGAAAGCACACTCACAAGTTGTGTCTTGCCACAATGTCAACTTTATTCAATCATAACGCAAAGGTGATCACATTTATAAGGCAGGTTCAGGATTCCAAACTCAATGACATTTCGCCGTGTGATCAAACTTGGTTTCTCACACAGCATACATAAGACAAACCACATAACAAACAAGATAACGGAAGGGGGGCAGGCACCTCAGATTTCACTGAAGGTGTAGCCCGTTAGTAGGTGATCAGCAGATCTGGAATGCATTGGTCAGTTTCCCAGAGTCCTTGGACTCCAGAAGGGAAGGAAATGTCTACCCACTTCCTGTGTCCCCCCTCCCCCTTCGGTCTTGTCTCCACTGGTTTAACCCAGAGCAATAAACCTTTGATTCCTCCTGAAAAAAAAAAAAAAAAAAAAAACAGATAACAAAAGGGTTTAGGAAGTTAATGAACCAAATGTGAAGTCAGTCTGTGGACACGCAGTTGAGATAAGACCTCGGTCTTGTCCAGGTCAGCTCTGGTCAATCTAGCAAAGCCTTTGGTGGCAGTTGCCTTTTTGAAGCGGTCAGATGTAGAAGGATCATGTCTGAGGAGTCTGACAGTTTGTTGCCCAAATCCTCCCTTTTGAAAGGGATTTAATCTGTCTTTGATCTGTGGATCTCCTCTGGCTCTGCTTCTTATCGGTTCTGGGGCGTCAGCTGACACTAGTCCTGGTGATATCTCCTAGCTGTAGTACCTTTAAATGCTTGTGTCATTGCTTGACACAGGCCCCTGCTTGACACAGGCTCCTGCTTGACATGAGACACTCCATTTTGCTCTCTACAGTTTGCATTGATCATATATTTGTCACTTCTGTACTCTGAATAAGCTTCCATGGCCTCACTTCTTGGTCCTAGGTTCCAGAAAGGGGGACTAAGATAAAGCATAAGTAAAAAGTAGGAAACTGTGTAAGAAAGAACTTAAGGCCATCCAGGTGCTGTGTTCAAAGATCTGTGTAGCTGAGAACAGAAGAAGTCTGGGATTATAAGAGTTTCTCTCCCTACTGAGGGCTGGAGCACTTTGGGGCACAGACACCTGAGTCTGAGGAAGATGTATCTGCATTTGAAAGGGAAGCCAGAGGGAACATTCTCCTCCAGAGACTTCATGGAAGTTTTGTGACAGCATTGATAACTGGCATCACATGTTCAGCAGCTCTGGTGACTACAAGAGGCCTGACTCAGGGCCAGGAAAGGAGACTGACATTAACATGGCTGCCAAGATGGGTGAGGGCCAAGGTACCCTGAGGATTCCAGGCAGGAGCTGGGTGAAACCTGAGAAGGGGGGTCTTTCTACAGAGTTGGTGGGACAAAGCAGGAGAAATACTCTTCAAGTATTTTTATTTACCTCCTCTTTCTTTTTTTTTTAATCCCTAGGCTGATACAGAATAAGAAATATTAAGTTGCCTATAAGAAATATGGTTTATAATAAATCATTTTAAATTTTCCTTTCCAAATCAAAAATTGAGCTGTCCTTCATATAAATGTACTAACAATCATGCTGATGCTTCATTTGAGAGGTTCATCTACCTGAATTGACTATAAGCTTATCTGGTGAAATATCTTGAAATTATACAATTTAAGTGCTCTTATGAGGAAATAATGATGATGATGAAGAGCATAACACTTCCTAAAATTTCCAGATTATTACCTTTTTTAGAAAAAAATTATTTTGGAATCCATTGACTCACTGCTGGTGGAAATAGCTAACGTTTCTAGTCCAAGTACAAAGAAAAATAAAAGCAACTCAATCTTATTTTCAAAAGAGAACTACCTAATACATAGGACCATTTACTATTCAGTAAATTTAATTTGCCTAGGACAGTCTACAGCTGTTCAGTTTGCATTCCATTTGAGAGTAAGATCTATAGATATTCTAGCTCAGTTATTTTTCCAGCCAGTGTCCTCAGAAAAGCTAATAACTGCAGAGCCAGGAAAGGTCTTCTTTTGTGTTCTGTGTTCTGGCAGCTGTCCTACAGGCCACACCCATTCTCGGCACACTGATACCTAATCCTGTTGTCATTACCCAGGCATTTCATGCTGAGTCGTCTTAGTTTTCAACATCACTGTCAAATCAGTGACTGTCCTGAGGCTCATGGGCGATTGTCCTCCAGTATAAAGTCTCTACGCTGACAGATAAAAGAGTCACTTTGATTTATGTGGTGGGAATGATATGGACAATTTGGCTCTGAGTCATCCCTATACAAAGGTGCTTTGCCCTAGCCTACATGTTTAAAGATAACTGGCTACCATGAATATCTTTCATTTTTCTTCCTTATCATAACTTGATAAATATTCACTATCATCCTTAGAAATGAGGGAAATGTTTGTTGTACGTTGCGGAGACAGGATTGTTGTATTGTGCCCAGTAGTGGCATTCCCACGGTCTCTCCAGGAGGGATTTGGCAGGGAACGGGCTCTAGTCAATTAGAGAACTTGCCCCACAGCTGCTTGGCAAATTCCCTGTTCCTTAATGGTCACAGATTTATTTGGTGGCTTTGTAGTGTGCCACAGACTAAAGAACTTAGAACCCATCTCTGAGAACACCATCATATTCCTAATATTTGGAGGTCAGAATTAAGGCCATCATGTTTAGACCAACTAAGCTGACCAACTAAGCTGTTCCAAAATCATAGCTTATAGCTAAGGGGAATTCACTCTTCAGTTAATCATAAAGAGATAACCCAAAACTGGGGGCGGGACATCATGTTGAACACTTCATCCTTTCATGGTAAGTTCTTCCTTACACAGAAGGATATTTCATTTGGGGTGATGTGGCTTAAACATCTTCCTTAGCACTTCAGTGCAAAATTATTGAAACCAAATCATCTTGAAACTTCTGTCATTTTCTTTCCCTCAGTAAGCTGATATTTCTCAAGGTGAAAGTGCAGTTGTCATTTTAAGAAATATCTGCAGTTTTCAACAATCTTCAATATAGCACAAGGTCATCTATTGATGTAGTTCTGCACCAAGTATGGAAGTATAAGAATGAGAACCAAAATTAAATATGGACTACTTCATAAATGGAGGAAAGCAGACAGGACAGGGTATTAATTTCACCAGAGTTTGGAAATAGAGATCTATTCCTTCTTTCTATGTGATTTCTTTAAAGGCCTTCAGGAGAGTTTGCAGAAGCTGATCAAATATATTTCAGAATAAAAGACAACCTGCTGCAGGCACACCTCTGCTAGCACTGCTGTCTGCTAGTGCCTTATACTAGAAGTCAGCATATTGCAGATCTAATCCCTTGTATTGCTTAGAAGGTTCACATCCTTGAGCAAGCCTCTCCTTGCCCTCCTTGGCCAAAAAATAAAGAGAAAGTATTGCACTCAATAGCTAAGGTTTCCAGCTCTACCAGTCTATGATTTTATTCTGTCTCAGTTTCCTCTTAAGACTCCAATCCCTTTACACTTCTCTAAAGGATATTTGCTAGTTCTGGATCATGTTTCACTCATCATCAATGTAATTCCAAAGATTCAAGAGAATTTGAAAGTTTAGGATTATTCTCATGCCCTTTCGTCCATAATCACTTTCAAATGATTCATGGTGTCTTCAGCCTTCTCTTTGAAATTGCAATAATGAATTCCGTCCCTCAATAGAGTTTGAGTTTGTGTGGCTTTGCAGGAGAGGGCAGGAAGACATCTCTGTTGGGGGATACGCAATGACAAAGGAACCCAGCAGCCCAGTTCTTAGAAAGGCTTCCACTTCTGCAATCAGCCTGTTAGTTCTAACTGCTGGCAAGAGTTACATTAACAATGACTTCAGTGTTAGATCTTTTTTTTTTTTTAAGATTTATTTATTTATTCATGAGAGACAGAGAGAGAGAGGCAGAGACACAGGCAGAGGGAGAGGCAGGCTCCATGCAGGAAGCCCGATGTGGTACTTGATCCTGGGACTCCAGGGTCATGCCCTAGGCTGAAGGCAGGCGCCAAATCGCTGAGCCACCCAGGGATCCCCAAGTGTTAGATCTTAATCCTCTTCTGCTGCTACCTACACTGGGTGGCTGCTTTACCTGTCAATTGGTCAATAGGGACCGATTGTCCTTTGGTGCCAGCAAAAGGTTTGTAATCAAGGACAGGGTATTAAGGTCCAAAGGGATAAGTGACCCTTATCTTTATTTCCCATTATCATACTGGTTTTAGGTAAGACTTTAATTTTTAAAGGCAAACCCAAAGAGCACTTCTAGAAAAGTTCACTGTGTGTGTGTAAGAGATTTGTTTCTTTTTAAACAGCCATAGTATGATTTAGCAAAATGTCTCCTTAAAAAAATCACAGTGTATGAAATGACATTTCTGTCTAGGCAAAAATCCAGATATTTCTATCTATTCACCAGTGGTGATTCCAAATACCCACAAGGGTCTGCCTGACCAGGCTCTTGATCTATTTTCTGGGGGCTTACAAATGCTATAACTAGTTTGACTGGTGGTGAGAACCATTTCTCTGGGGAAGTGAAAAGTAACAAAGTGCTTGCAGATGACTGGAAAGCTCTCATAAATCTGTGTTCTCTAACAGAGGTACACTTTTGGAAAAAGGCACACCAAGTTTGTGAACCAAGACCTAAATTAGGGAGATAATCATAAACATAGCATAATTTAGAGTGTGCTTCTCTAAATTGTCTTGGAAAGTTTTGCAGTCTGCTATTTCAAAGCATTTCTATTTTAATGTCCAGGTAGATATGTTGATGACTCGATCTGAGGCAAAGGAAGAGACAAGGCACTAAGAGAGGGAATTTCTGACTCGGAGTCCATGTGAGCAGTGATATTAGTGCACTCTTGCTAACTGGTCACTCACTCTCAACTGTCCTTATCTCAGTGTATAAGTTACACCTGTGTTTCCTTCCCAATGACTCAGGACCTGAACATCCCGGAAAGTCATTTGGGAGTCCCACAAAGCTATCCTTCATGGTCTTCAGGACAAGTGTTCAGTTTCCATGTAGAATATGTAGAGTGCCTCCCCCTATTACTCCAATCTCTCTCTGAAATGTGTTGCCATGTATTCCAGGCACCTTTTCCACAAGGAATAACTACCCCCTATAGACACTTCCATTACCTACGCTGAGAATCACAGTATCTGTCAGGCCCTGTTTCTCATAGGGCAGCACCTCCACTTCCAGTGGTAACCATACACATCTCAGCCACTACTAATACCTCTTGGCATGGGAGCCACTACAACTAATGCCCTAGTCCCCTGTACGTATCAACACTTCATAGTGTCCCACTGTCAGGTATGGCAAGTACTCTCACAAGTCAACCCGTGCACCTTTTTTTTTAATCGCCTCTGCCTCAGAGATTCCAAAGAAGTATTGTCTACCCTGTAAAGATTAACAGCATTTTAGTGTATCCATATTTCAGGTTCACTTTCCAGGCTCCACCCTAGCTGATCCATAGCATCAGCATCCTGGGGTGCTTAGTCAAAGATACACTGGAGTGACAGGTCCTTAAAAAATCAAGCTTGCCAAGCCTGGCTCCCTGTTTTCCCGGAGGAAGGGCCTCAATTCCTGCTTACAAACTAATGTGGACCAACCTATCCTAGAAAACATGCTCACTCACACACGAACCTATGGAGGCTCATGCTGGGAGCAAGGTAATCGTATGACACATGTACATTCACTCACACACACACACACACACACACACGGAGAGAGACCCTTCCAGATGGTAGAACGCCTCCATTATGTTTGTACATAGTGATTCTTTATCTATGGGTTTATTTCCCCCACATATTCCCATTAAAGACTGAGGTAACAAAGGTCATCACCTCCAGCTTTGAAAAACCACATGATGTTTATAGAATTAGAATGAATGATTAGGGCTGCTTCCTTCTTTGGGAGACCAAGAGACCATGGAAGCTACTCAAACACTGAGGATTCTAGTCCAAGTGTCTTCACAGAAGTCACACCCAACACCTGTAGGTAAACAGTATCAAGTCTGAAATCAAGCAACCATGATCTGGTGTTACTTAGGCAGAAAGGGAGACACAGCAGAGATGGTAGGGAATGAGATGGACATGGAAATAGAAGCTCCACACCATAGATTCTAAACTCCATGTGTAAGTATTCTCTGAGTGGGGAAGAAAGTAGGAAAGTAAATTTTCAATGAGGCCATGTTTTGCAGGTGGTCATGAATCTAATTCACTCCTATGGTGGGAAATTATAGTCATAACAAAGTAGTGATAAATAGGATTTGAAACAGAACCACTTCCACCTATTCCTTTCCAGCAGTGTGATTTGACCAAGGTATTTCATTTGCGTCTTCATTTCCTCATCTGCAAACAGGGATGATAATATCTACTTTGCAGGATTAGCCACTGTGGGGGATTAATTAAGACAATATGCATGGAATATGTGGCACAGCAGCCAGCTCACATTAAACACTCACAAATGGTAGCTAGTATCATTACCCACAAGTTCACAAACTGCCTAGTACTGGGTGCCTTTAGCCTACCTTACAAACCCCAGTGGTGTAGCAGAGCCCAGCAACAAGGTGCATAACCCTGCAGGCAGGCCCACAGAGCAGAAGTCCCTGGCTGCATTCCCTTCATTTTGAATGTTCCTGGAATGACTTGTTCTCCACCCTCAAAACTCTACTTTGTAGAGATCATATGAGAATAGAGGGAATAAGTCATTGGACGTGCTTACTAAGTTTTGAATATAATACTGTTATTCTTGCCTACCTCTTTCTTCGTAACTGCACAGATTGAAGAACACCATACCTTTCCTTTACTTATCTATCTTGAAAAGCCAATGTAATTTGTCCTGTGGTATTGTTTTTGTTTCTACAAACAACATAAGTCATTTTTAATTAAAAATTCAACATTTAAATGCCATTCACCTGAAACTGTGGCAATTACAACAGGAGATGAACTCAAGGCTCTCACTCTAGTCAAATCACCCATTTTCCACAAGGTGGCAGACCTTGTTAAGAAGTTATGGAAAAGACTACCAGAAAAAGAAAGCAATGTGTTTTCAAAAGTTGACCAATAGGTGTCTCTATGCCACCACACATGTCTGAGCTGTTGCATAAAATACAGATAACGTCTCAAGTGTTTCTTGCTCATCTAACAGATAAGATCATCAACACTTTCCACAAAGTACAAATAGAACATTGACGAGATTAATATCTTACAGCCACCGAAAGGGAAATGGGATTATAAAACCATAACTAGAAATAAGATTATGAACCCAAGTGATTTGACACAAAATAAATCTCATCAGAATGCTGGTCCCATGTTAAACAGGGTTTTCTGTTAGAAGTGATTTTAAATACTTACTGACTCTATATGATTGGCCTTACTGAGAAAATAGCATCAGAACTAATTCCAGACAGACACACAATGCTAATGTCTATTAACCTGGTGACTGTGGCCCTGGGAACACACAGGAAATAATGGAAATTCTTTAGCAGCAGAGAGACATCCTGATATCATTTTTGCTATTGTTTTTCACCCCAATTCACACACACACACACACACACACACACACGTGTGGGCACACACACATACACCTTCACATCTGGCTCTGTTGATATCACTAAGTAGATGAACTCATGTGTGTTGAGTGAGTGTGTGAGTTTCACCCACATCCCCAGAGAAAAAGGGTCTAACTCCTTGTTATGAAGCTCAGAATATAGAAGCAGAGTCATATGCTTACTCTGATTATTTTCCCTTTTATATTGAAAATATCTGTCCCTAAATCATTGTAAAAGGGACAAGGGAAGAGTGTTAAACATAATTTACAGATAGAGAAACCCAGGTACTAAAAGGAAATATTTCTCTTTTACAGGTTGATTTATCTTACCTGAGGCTGAATTACATTATGAATTAGGAATATAAATACAAATATATTAGGAAATAAATACAAATACAGATATCTACAAATCATGAGATGACATCATGTCTTTGTCATTCACACTTCAAAGTTACATATAGCACCTTGCTACTATGCAGTTTTAGAAAGTAGTAATGTATTGGGTTGTTCTCCATATACCACAGTAAAATTAATGATATTCCATAGCCGAATACCATTCAAGGGACTTAATCCTGCCCTGCCCACCCCAGGGCAATCCTGCTAAAACGAAAGTTAGAAAGAGAGGCCATTCGTTTTAGGAGACACGGCACAGCACACCATGGGATTTTTTTGCCTCTGTTAAGCCACAGTTTCTTCTGGTGCTAGAGTTAAACTGAGTAGTCAGTCCGCACTGTTTTCTACATACCTAAATACCTAAATGTACACAAATCTCTGTGCAAAGTAAATAAATCTGAGGTGCATTCCTAAACCTCATAAATCTAATTTGTTTCCCCATCTGGCAAGGCAAGAATGTATCTTTCCTGAAAAAAACTGTCTCCAGGAGAAATCCCATCAGTACAAGGGAGCCTGTGGAGAAGGGCCCCCTCATGAGGACCCAGAACTTTAATTTTCAAAGTTTTGAACCAATTATCTTTGTCACCTTCTTAGATAATAAAGGAAATGGGGGAATTGCCAGGTAAGTCACATCAAGTTACATCCTAATAAAATTCAAAAATTAGACTGCATGGGTTTCTAACATCCCATGCACCTCACAGAAGACCCATGAGGGACCATCTAGTACACTCCACCGTGTCTGCTATTTTTAAGCTCCCACCTTCCCCATGATAATGGAATTATGTTGAACATCAGGGGAGTCAAGCCACTGAGGCTGGAAACTGCCCACAGGCAGTAGTCTACATCCTTCCCCCATTTCTCTCCACCCCACATTCAGCTGTCAGGAGCCTAGGGTTGAGCCTTGTGTGCTGCGTGACCTGTCCTCGTTAGCTTCACCCTCGCTGGGCTGCATACACACTAACATCTCAGGATAAGCACCTTTCCTCACTATTCCAATGAGCCTAATTACGTCAACCCGAGACTAATTTCTTGTGTTAGCAAAACCCACCGGGATTAGTACTGTCCAGAAGAAACATTTGAAACCTTGTGTCATTGTCTCAGCAAAGATTTCTGTCCCTTGCAAGACAACTCTTTCAGCCAGTGACCAAAGCTAACTTCTCTGTATCATCCCCTCTGGCTTGCAGGACAGGCACCTTCCGTCTTGTCTTAGCGAGGTCCTAGCAGCTGGCCTTTGGGCAGGGACTTGACTTCCCTTCTTGGTTTTTACCACAGCGTCCTGGCGCCAAATGCCCTCTGCTGTGTCTGAGCAGAGCACCTGTGCAGTCTGACTCATGCTATCAGCGCGCAGGCTCTCCCTCTCCTGACAGCAGACCAGACCTCACACAGGTCTACGTGTGACTGGTTACCACGAAGACCTGTGTAATGACATGCCTCAGACACGATCCTGAACACTATCTGCTCATCCCAGTAGGTGCGGTAACATGTTCTGACTCTGATCTGTGTCATGTGCGAGGAGCCCCCCTGGACATGTGGTGGGAAACTCTGATCCGTTATGGATCTGTAATCCAAATTCAAGGTTTTTTTTATTCAAACATAATGAATTCCTGTTAAACTTTCTTTGTTTTTTTTTTTTACTGTTAAACTTTTTAAATGGATGTTTAAAATATACATTCAGCAGGTTATCTTGTGTCATAACTACCCAGAAATCAATACCAAAATGTTCTCTAACACTCTTCGCTACTGTCAGTAGACTCTGTATAGAGTGAAAGGAAGAAATAAAAGGAATTTATGTTTTCCTCAACTATATTATATTTCTAACAAAATGTGCCTTTTGCAGGAAGTGGAGCAGAGAAGGGCAAGGACTCCTGTTCCAATAAACCAGGTGCAAGTAGCAAGCTCAGAAAACGTGCCCTGAATTGTTCTCTAGTTTATAGTTTGCGAGGAAATCTAATGCATATTCATATTTTCCTGTCTGCTACAAATACTGTTCCTTTTAACGTAAAGATTCACCTAAATTTGTTTCCTTGGCATTTAAATTATGACTGTTGGAAGAAAAAAAAGCCAGAATCATTGAAATTGGCTCAGAAACTTGTGAGCTCCCCTTTGGTTCCACCCACGCACCCACAACATACACTTGTTTTCTCCTCCGAAGATTAAGAAGTTATGCAGCCTGACAATGCATTTTCCTCTTACAAGTCTTGACTTCACCACTATTATTTTCTTTTTGACTTTTTTTCTTCCAGCACCTGTTAGAAACAAGGGTAGGGTGCTTGTGGCAAATCTGTTCTTTCCTTAGTCTCTGAAGCAAAAGGTAGGGAGACAAGTGCGAAAGGCCAGAGATGCTTGAAAGCACGGTTGAAATTTTACTTTCAGAATTAGCCACCTCGGAGGATTTCTAGATTTTAGTATCACAAACAGACAGACAAAATCAAAGCGTTTTTGCTGGTTGCTGGACTAGCTCCTCAGAACTCTGACCCCGCCGTAGACGGGGTGGCATCCTTTGTTTAGAAATGCAATCCGGGAAGGAAGCGGGCAGATGCGGGGTGAGAGCCGATGACTTTATGCTGAAGAGAACAGTGTCACAGGGACACAGAGCAGATACGCGCTGCACATGAGGCGTCGCCTGTCAGGGCCCCTCATCGTGGAGGACGGCGCCTGCGTGTGCCTGTAGGAGTCGGGAGCTACGCGGCCAAGGCCCGTCGGTGCTCGGCAGCGCCCGTCTCCGGCGCGTCGCTTCCCCCGAGGGGCAGGCAGGGCTTTCGGGGCCGCCAGGGGCCTCTCTCCAGGCGCCACCGCTAGTGGGGGACGCGCCGACTCCAGCGGGAAGCGCCTGCCGTGGGCGCGGCGGGGCGCCCTCCTGCCGCAGGGGCCGGGGTCCGGGCGCCGCCACCCCCTCTCTCCGGGGCCCCTGCGCGAGCCGAGCCCCGCCGCGGCCGCTTGCAAACACGGGCTGTCGGGGTCCCGGGGCCGGGCGGGCCGCAGGTCCCCCCCCCCCCCCCCCCCCCCGGCATCCGGGCCTGCCCGGACCCCTCCGGCTCCCCGCGAGCAGGGAGCCTGGCGAGGCCGAGGCGGGACGACCTCCCCGCAAGCCTCTCGGGCGCCCGGCCCCGGCCCGCCCGAGCCCCGCGGAGCGCCCGTCCTGCGCCGCAGCGGCCCGGCCCCGCCACACACTCTTCCGCGGTTCGCGGCCGTCCCGGGGGCGGGGCTGAAACCTGAGCCTCCCCGCGGCGATTGGCGCCCGCCCGCAGAGGCGAGGAAAAGGGCCCTCCCGGCCCAGCCCCGCTCAGTCGGCGCAGGAGCCGGGCGACTGGAGGCGCCGTCCGCCCGCCGCACCCGAGCGCGGCCCCAGCCCGAGCCGCGCCGCGATGCTCTAGGGCCCGCCGCGCCCGCCCCGGACCGTTATCCGCGCCGCCGCCCGCCCGCAAGATGCCGCGCTCCTTCCTGGTCAAGAAGCATTTCAACGCCTCCAAGAAGCCCAACTACGGCGAACTGGACACGCACACAGGTAAAGCAGTGGATACGTGGACCTGAGGAAGGCGACGCCTCCGTCCGCCTAGCACCACCCGCCGGGCGTCTGCCCGTCCCTAGGCCCGTGGCGCGTTGCGCTTCCGATAGTGTCACAAAGGAAGCGAAGACAGAGCTCCTTTCCTCCCAAACAGTACCCCAAAGACAGTTAGGACTCTTTAGGTCGCTCGGGGTGAGTCTTAATTCAAGACTTTGGGGGCTCTTAACTGACAAGGAAAACTTCACTCAACTCTTGCAGCTTCGTTGCCGAAAGCCCGCACGTAGACGCATAGCGAGCGCGCGGAGCATGAGCCGCACAACACGTAAATGATGAATCGTTGCTTTTTTGCGTAAGAGCCTCCTTCCCTCCAGAGAGCAGCTTCGTGTGCGCGTATCTTTGTACTCACGATCCTAGAACACGCGCAGGGCTCATGCAGAAAACGGTAGACGACTTCTCGGTCTCTTTAAAAGAATATGCGGTGTTTCCCCCTCGGCGGAGACTGTGGGCGCTCACCTGGCGCACCTCCGCACCGCACAGCATTTACAGCTCCCGTCACACCTGCGTGCGGGAGGGACATTAGATGTACATTAAAGCCCAGTGACCATGTAGCAGCAAGGGTGGAAATGAAATGTCTTACCAATGCCTGTCTTCCTAAATGAGTCGATTTACTTCGTCATAGAGTCCTGGGTGTGTGTGTGTGTGTGTGTGTGTGTGCGTGTGTGTCTGTGCTGGCAAGTAGCTTCTTAGTGTGTTTTCAAAGTTATTTTTTTTTTGCCTTAATCTTTAATCTTCCTTCCTTTCCTTCTCTTTCCCCCAGTGATTATTTCCCCATATCTCTATGAGAGCTACCCCATGCCTGTCATACCACAACCAGAGATCCTCAGCTCGGGAGCGTACAGCCCCATTACCGTGTGGACTACGGCAGCTCCATTCCACTCCCCACTACCCAATGGCCTCTCTTCTCTTTCTGGATACCCCTCATCCTTGGGGCGAGTGAGTCCCCCTCCTCCATCTGACACCTCATCCAAGGACCACAGTGGCTCAGAAAGCCCCATTAGTGATGAAGAGGAAAGACTACAATCCAAGCTCTCAGACCCCCATGCCATTGAAGCTGAAAAGTTTCAGTGCAATTTATGCAATAAAACCTATTCAACTTTTTCTGGGCTGGCCAAACATAAGCAGTTGCACTGTGATGCCCAGTCTAGGAAATCTTTCAGCTGTAAATACTGTGACAAGGAATACGTGAGCCTGGGCGCCCTTAAAATGCACATTCGGACCCACACTTTACCTTGTGTCTGCAAGATCTGTGGCAAGGCGTTTTCCAGACCCTGGTTACTTCAAGGACACATTAGAACTCACACTGGTAAGAGAAAAACACAGACAGGAATATTACTGTCTGATAGAGTGAAGCCCTGGGCTGGCCGTTGAATTTGCATTAAGTAGTGACACAGTGTTTTTAATGATGGATGATCATGTATAGCTACTTCCTGATGACTCAAAAAGTTGTTAGAGCAGAATGCTCCATTTCTTGTTAACAAGCTCTGCTCCAGAGACTGCAAACAGCATTTAGACTTTGGAAAGTAGATTCAGAAGCTGATTCAGATCAGAACTGATCTCAAAGATCAGTTAGAAAATCAGGAAAGATGTACTTGAATGTGTGCTCTGTGAAACTGCTCCCAATATTCAGCAAACACAGATGTTGCTATCTTAATCAACCGGTTTGGTAGATAGGTGAGGGGTTTGCCTTTAGTTTTCAGCTGGTTACATTCTTGCTGTGCTGTCACCCCATAGCAAGTTGGATAGTTAGAATTGAATTTACTCCCCGTTGTTTTATTATGTTTTGGTTTTTGCTGCTGAATATTTTATTCCTAGTACAAAATCATCCTGCGGGGAGCCGAGGCATTTATCCAATCTTAGTCATAATAGAAAGAGGGAAAAGGGGAACTATTAGGAAATGTTGGGAGGAGCTCAATATTAGCTGCACCTGCTGAAGCAGAAAGCTTTAATAAGTGAAAGTCCTAGAACTACATGAAATATTTCTACATGACTGGCAGCAGTAACAATATTCTTGGTGTGATTTTTTAATACAATATTCAAATTTATCTTAAAGGATCAGGTCTGAAAATAAGTATCTGTTATGGGGAATTTTAATTAAGTTCTTTTTTGACAAAATGTGACTGTTACTCATAAACGTTATCTGACTTTACATTTCCTCTAAAAACACTGACTGTCTTTCTTTCTCAACCCCCACCCTCACCCCTAGGGGAGAAGCCTTTTTCTTGCCCTCACTGCAACAGAGCATTTGCAGACAGGTCAAATCTGAGGGCTCATCTGCAGACCCACTCGGATGTAAAGAAATACCAGTGCAAAAACTGCTCCAAAACCTTCTCCAGAATGTCTCTTCTGCACAAACATGAGGAATCTGGCTGCTGTGTAGCACACTGAGTTACGCAATCAATGTTTACTCAAACAGAATGCATTTCTTCACTCCGACTCCAAACGACAAATAAAAGTCCAAAGGCATTTTCTCTTATGCTTACTGACCAAATAATGTGTATAGACATACAGACACACACAAACACACACACACAGACACACACACACTAAAAGCTGCAAGAGCACAAAATCCATGTGTTCAAAGTTAATCCTTTCCATGTGAAGTTTAAAATTACTATATATTTACTGACAGCTAGATTGAGAGGATAAAAGACAAGAATCTTTCTCTTCAAAAGCTGAAGCAAAGAAGCACATTGCATCTTTTCTCACTAAGAAAGAATGCAAAGATTTACATTGCTGCCAAATCATTTCAACTGAAAAGAACAGTATTGCTTTGTAATAGAGTTTGTAATAGAATTTCCTATAGAAAGAGAATTTGCCAGACGCTATCTCAGGTGCCTTATAAAGTATTCCAAGTTTACTTCATTACATGTCTGATGTCTGGTTATCATTGTTGAACTAAAGCCTTTTTTGATTACCTGTAATGCTTTAAACTGTATTTTTAAGAGAGATACTGAAAAAGAGAAAGAAAAAAAAAAAGAACAGGAACAAAACACAGGAGAATGTACTGAGAGTGTTTTGTTTTTGTTTTTGTTTTTGTTTATGCCAATAAGGAGTATGCACCTTGGGGGAGGAGGGAAAGACTAGCTTTGAACATTCCTGGTGCATGCTCTATGTCTTACCTTTTAAAATAATTTTTAATGATTTTCTAAAATTAATTAAAGATGGGAATAAGTGCAAGAAAGGATTCTTAGAAACTCAGTAATGTACTTAAACTATTTTAAATGCATACAACAAATGCAATCCGTACAGTACCTTTACAAGTGCCTTTTTAAAGTAATTGTATAGATGATGAGTCAATGTAAATTTGTGTTTATTTTTATATGATTGAATGAGTTTTGTATGAAAGTGAAATGTTGTCTATAGCTGATGCCTATAAACAACCTGAAGATTTGTGAGATCAATGTTTCTTTTTTAAAAAACAATTTTAAAGGTCCTTTTTTACAATAAACATTTTTGATTTAAAATCTATTGTTTGTATGCTATTTTCAGAGACTTTACTTACTTTGCGATTAGTATTAAACTACAAAGAATTGTTTTTTTCTTAATAAGAGAAAAGGTGAATAGCATTTTTATGAATATCAAGTGTCATTTTATGTATTAGGTTATAATAAAGTATACTGCTAGTATTTTTTCTTTACTCTTAAGATAGTACTACCACATTCAAAAAGATAATATCACATTAGTAGTAGTTTGTTAATATATCCCCTTAACAAAAAAAATCACACTTTTTGAGTACTAAAAATATTCATACTATTAATACTTAAGAATACTTTCCAAAACTTTTTATTTATGATGATTTTATTAGGTTGCTTTATGAAATAAAATTCCGATCACCCATTGTAATGAGTGATTATTACATAGACCACTGGAAAATTTTAATTTTTTAAAATTTTTTTCTAAAATATCATTTAATGAGGTGTAAGAAAAAATAGAAAATCTGCATGAAAAGGTCAGGAAAAATGGATTTATCATAAATTGCACAAGTTGGAAAATTAAACCATGCAAAGAAAATCCTACATTTAGTGACATAAAAGAAGGGATAGGTTTATTGGAAGCAGGGGCTAAATAATACAAAGTTAAGTTTTCCATTTATAGTTTTTTGAACAAGCCCCAACCCAAATCCAAGATATACTTCATAAAATATAACACAAGCAGCCATTCCATATACAAGTAAATGCTTGCCAAATGCTTGGATTCTAACTCATATGTAAAACTGTTAACCATATAGTCATTGGGACAATTACCAAAGTGTCTTTGACTCTAAACTCCAAACCCATTATAAGGATAGTTCCTGCTACCATTAAGCACTTCTCTCTCATATGCTCAGAGCTTGCAGAACTATTATTTTTCCTTCTAATGGCCTTGTGATACAAATAAAAGGCAGAACTAGTATCTCAAATAGATTAGTTTCAGGACATCAGTAAGTGACCTAAAGTACCAATGCTATTCCCTTAATGTTCACACACATTCCACTATACATTACATTTTAAGTTTTAGCCAACATATAAAAAGTGTGCATCTGACTAAAAAAAAAAAAAAAAAACAAAAAACTTTTAATTTAAATTTCCATTTTTTTATATCTAAGGACATATAACTCAAAGGCAAAAATATTCAGAGCAGCAATTTATAAATATAAAAGAAATGGCTCATAGCTTGACTTGGGTAGTCTAAGGTTGTAGAAAGACCACTTCAGTTAGTACAAAAAAGATTGCCTGAAAGCTTCAGGCCAGCTAATATGTAGGAATATCTTGCAAGGGCAAATGGGAATGAGTCAAGCATTTTCAAAGTGATCTCCTTGGCTGTCCCAGGAACCACATCTACCTACATTTCCCTCTCTCATGTGGATCTATAGGTAAGTCATTTTTTGGTGTCCAAAAATTAAAACATAAAATTTTCTAAAAGGAAGAGTCTGTTCATTGGTTTAATTTCTTAGTGAAGAATTAATGATAATAATGTTGTAATATATTTCCACTTTATCCTTACCATTCTAACTTCATTCATGCTTAAATATCTTACTTTCATCAAAGTAACATGAGTTTGAATTATAGTACATAAAATGTGAAGATTTTCTGTAAATATGCCTCAGTAGTTGCTTAGCATTGTTAATGTTTTTACCAAGGTCTTTGACTCAATATCGGCTCTTCTGCAGCACTTAAGTCCTCAAATGTTGACTCTGAAATACTTTCCCAAATTTGCTATTTCTGGGACTTTTGTGTCATTTATAACATAGTACTTATCTCACCTAATTGTAGTTGTTGGTTGATACCTTTCTTTTTCACCAGAGTATCCTTTAAGCATAAATTCCCAGTACCCAATACATCATCTGGAACACAGACATCAACAAATGTTTGTGGATGAAATAAGAGAAATTGGTGAAAAATAGCTTGCAGATCTAAAATAAATCCAATGTATCCCCATTTAATGCAAAGTGTGTTGATGGTTTTTGAGATATCCTCCAAGAAAATTTACTAATATGTTTCCTAACTTAATGATGACAGATTTCCCCCCAATAGATCAGATACTCAGAAGAAGTGAAGAGGGGCAAGTACAGTGCATATGGGCCAGGTTAGGCCTTCTGAGAGTCTGGATTTTGGAAACTGTGGATTTTAATAATAGGCACATATGCTGACAAACATTCCCAGGATTCATGATTGGTTTCCTATAATATGAGAGAGCTTGGTCTGGTTTAAAAAAAAAAAAACAAAAAACAGCTTTTAAATGCAACATATGTATTCACTGAATCACTGCCTCCAACCTATTGGCTTTATGTCCTTATGTAACTTACTTAACCCCTTGGTGTCTATATTTCCTAAGTGTAAAATAGGAATTGAGTCTCTGAGGTATCACAATGAAGTACAACACAGTCCTTGTAGATAATATCAGGTACCCAGTGTTATCATCAAATGCTTAGTGTGTACCTGCTCTTGTATTAGGAAACCCACATAAGTCATCTTCAATGGAAAAAAATTCCCTATGAAGCTGGTATTTTACAGAGAGTCTGGATAATGGAGCCGAGATAAGAAAGGCAGTAAGTTGCAACACTGAAATCAAATCCAGATTCTTCTGGCTCCAAAGACCCTACTTGTTCCACTGCACCAAGGGAATGCAGAGGCCACTGAGCTACAGTCAGCGCGGTGATTTGTAAGTTGTAGCCATGTGAAGAGAGTTGTTGAAAAGGACAATGATAATGTGCTCTGAAATTAAATATTTTAAGGGCGAATTTAGGAACTATCATTATTCAGGAATGATGCAATTATATACAATGATCTTCAAGACCATTTCTCAATTTCCTTCTAGAAATCCTGTTGGCTCCACTTCTTCCAGTTTGGACCCTCCCTGTCATGACATGCTCACTTACAACCTCCCTAAGTTCTCCTGGTGCCTGGGACCCCATTTCCTCTGGTCTGTTCTCTGTGGAGATGAAAAGCAGCTGGTCTCCATCCTCTGTACATTAACACTTCATCTTCTGAAGGCCACTGCTACTCCCTCGCACACACACACTCCTCACCCGGGCTTTTATCTTCTTGGCCTAAAAAGTCTTCCAAGCTAAACAGTCATTTCTTTCACCACTAAAATGTGGACACTCTGGTGTAATAAGGCAATTATAATTTTGAAAAGTCTAAGGCTTCCCTGGCTAAGATCCACATCCAAGAAATTGTCCCTACTTTAGATATGAGAAACATTTTGAGCAAAACTAATTTGAGAATGAGTGCTCTGTCATCTACGGAAGTAACAGTTCTCAAATAAGATGACTTTTCTGTCATTCTTGTCGAGAATCTCGTAAGAGGCAGATGAAATACAAAAGTATTCCCTTTACCTGAGATGGACACACAAGGAGGGAAAAACCTTTCATTTAATTTTTAGTAGTAAATGTAGAGAATCTACGACCATAGGAGTAAATCTCTGGCTAAAGTTAGATTCAGCCTCTCAGCCCTCCAGGAAGTAATAATTACTTTGTGGAAAGCATGCATGTAAAAAAGCAACAAGCATGGCAACTTTTCCGTTGTGGCACTTAGCCAGACCCCCAAACAATGAGAGATTAGCAGAGGAAACGGCAGCATATCCATGTCCACAAACTCCAAAGGGACTGGTGAGGTATTTATAGCAGTGAGTGGGAGAGTTGCTGTGAATATAGGACCGGCACTCATATATTTTGTGTACTAGCTCATTTAATTAAGCTCCTCTGGTTAGGATAGTCAGTCTAAGCCATTCAGCCAGTTCTTTTGGAAATTTCTAGAGAAAATTGTGAGGCCTTTTGAAGTATCACTAGGCAGTTTTTGTAGACAGTGGCCAGAGGTACAAATCAGTCATTCATCCATTTTAGCCTTTGGGATGGGGGGACTCTGGGGCTGGAAATTACTCCCTCCCAGGTAAGGAGCACTACTTCTTCTATTTCTTCTACTACATAGTTAGGAGGTAGCAATATTTAATTCTAAGGAGTGGAAAGGAAATAAATGGATTGAATAAAATAATGGCATTCCCTTACAAAGAAAATGAGTGGCAATTATATTTCCTATGATTTCCAACATGTCTGGCTACTTATCTATCTCATATAGAGAGGTTTAAAATTTTCTTGTATTATGTTAAGACTTTGCTTTAGATTTGTCAGAAAGGACAGTAAAAGTGGCTATCACCTTTAACCATATATAGTGTCACTGACCCGTGAGTTCTGAGGTCCAGTCATGGCCTCAGGCTTGTTGAGTGTCAATGTGCATAGATGATCACCTGTGGGTCCTGTCGACATCTAAATTTGGTGGGTCTGGGAGAGGTGTGAGAGTCTGCATTTCTAGCCAGCTTCTGGGTGATGTCCATGCTGCTGATCCTTATATCTCACCTCAACTAACCAAGATTTAACCCTAAGCTCCACTCCTAGCCCCTTGCCTCTCTCCCCACCCAACCGGAGTTCCTCATCTAAAGCAAGCCAAAAGATCCAGAGGGCAGCAGTCTAGCAGCAGACAGATTAATCAGCAGGTGGGGGCTGGAATATGCCTGCACTCGGAGTCTGCCGGGCTGAAGGCAGGGGCAGGGAGAGACAGGATAAGATAGATTTCCACCAAAGCCAGCTTTCTTTTCTCCTCACCTGTCTGCTCCCCACAAATCACTTGATGTGCTGATCCCTGACCTACTTAACGAGGTGACCTGGTCATGGTTTGGTTTTCCTATTTCTGCTCCAATTTTCTGAGTATGTCTCCAGTCTTGAAGACCTTCACCCTTTGGAGGAGGGCCCAGAAATGCATACTGGCTCTTTCTAGTCCACTCACACCAAGGAGTCTTTTCCCTCCTCTCTGCAGAGAAGCTTCAAAATGCAATTTACTCCAAATTGAAAGGACTACCCATGTTGATGAGGCTGACCATGGTAGTGGTGCAGTGGGAGGGAGGGGTTCACTGCCAGGAGGCCTCTGGGCCCTCCCCTCCATTATCCCTCAGGGTGGGGGACATTCCCTTGTGAGATATGCTCCTACCTGAACTACTCATGGGCTTCTTTCAGGGATGCCTATGGCTATGTTGGGTGAGCAAGCTGCTTAGGCTTTTCCTGCAGGTTTATCTTTTTAAAATATTTAACATTTTGCCAAGTGGGAGTTATCTGCTGTATTTTTTCTTCAATTCCTTTGTTTATTTTTTCATGTCATTTTAATTTAACAATTTATTATTTATTAATATTCCTGCAAAATTATTAATAGACATTCTTAGAAGAAAATTATTTTCTCCGAATTGATGACAAGTAACTTCTCTTTCTTCCTTTCTCTCTCTCCCTCTCTTGGCTTGAGTGTATGTGTGTGCACATGTGCAGGTGTGAAACCTCTGAGGCTGCTCCTCAAGTGTGGTGCATGGCACGGGCACAGTCATCCTGGGATGACAGTGTCTCTCCTTGACTATCTTCTCTTTTCCTCATCTCTCTGTCAGTTGTCTGCTTTTGTTGGTATCACATCCATATGTTAAGCTCCACTAATTTCTGGGTGATTGTTCTATTGCTTCCCACAAAGTCCTTAGCAGTTTAAATGCAAGGCCCCTTTCCAGGGATGGTTTGTCAGACCAGTCTTTGAGGTTTGTTCTTAGCCCAGGTGGGTTCCTCATGCCTCCATTTTTCTATGGTTCTTTCTGGTAAACTAGCTGGTTAATGGCTTAGTTTATTCATGAAGCTACCAATCTCCTATTAATTGCTTACCACCAAAATCTATTGTTTTTGAGAGTGCCCTTAGGCTTGATCTTCTCAACATTCTGTTTCTAATAAAGTCATAATAGAACTTGGAAGTTCTCTGTTCTTATGTCTTGTCTGTCCCCCTGGGCAAAGTCTCTTAACCACTGCTCAGTGGTAGGTGGTGGGGACAGTGATTCAATTTCTCAGTGACACTCTTGCTTTATGAGCAGAGCACGGGGTGGGGAGGGGAGGCAGCATTGTAGCCTTGTCTGCTTGGCTTGCCTCTGTCAGTGTAGAACTGCCAGCTTTGAGTGAGCTTAGTTGAGAGTGATCAGAGTCTTTCCCTCTCTTTTAAATGTTTTTATAATAGTTAAAATTATTCAGAATTCAATAAAAGGACAACAGATTATTAAACTTAATATCTTTTTATTTAAGTGCTATTGAAGGATTGCCCTATTTCTTATATAATAGTACAATTTAATGAAGTTATTTCACATTATTGACAATGTACCGATCACATTGTATGCTCTTATTTTATAAAGTGAGCTTATTTTAAAACCATGGTTATTAAAAAAAAATAAAAATAAAAATAAAACCATGGTTATTAAAACAAAATAAGATAGATATCACTACATCCTAAGTGTACAAAATCTAAATGAAGCACAGGCTTGGATTATAATGAAGGAAATTCAACAGGAATTCACCAAAGAAATAGGTAAAAAAACAATGTAAGCTCTTTAGGGGCAGGCAATACAGTACAAAAAGCCATAAATCATCACTTTGGCATCTATTTCTAAATGTCAACATTGGACTAGTATGGACTTCCTTTTCAATGTGGCCACCTATCAAGTTCAATTAGCCTAGTCTTCCTTCATCCAATGCTTTATTTGGACATGGTAACCACCTTTCTGGATGTGTACTAAGAAATCTAGCCACACTGAGAGTAGGGTAGAGCAGTGAGGGTTGACCTAAAGGCGGTAAGCAGTGACACCATCTGTGGTATCTGCTTGGTCATGGAGCTATGTATTTCTGTCCTTCTCTCAATGTGCCTTTCCAGTGTATTCCAGGGAGCAAACTGATCATAATTATAAGTTGTATGTACCTACTCACAGATAAAGACATTTTTCTGAGTACAGACCAACAACGTACAACAAGTTCCCCACTAAGGCATTAGTGACTAATGGTTTCCTTCTCATCTGTCTACTGCAGCTAGAATAAGGATTATGCCCTTGATTTGCCTTAGCCGACTAGACTAGACACTTTTCCAGCCCTCTTGCTTTGAAGACAAAAGCAGAAATAGAGAAGCCTAGCCCATCTCTCTCTGGCAGCCAGTATTATGTGGATGGAAACAGTCTTGGTGCCGCCATAAGAGTAGAAGGGAGGCTTCAGAGGCCATCGATGAGGGAAAAGGAAAACAAAGGTGCAGGGATGGGGTTGCATCAGTGGCTCTCAGACTCCAGGATCAGCTAAAGCTTGGTTAAAACACAAATTGCTAGGTCCCACCCCCAGAGTTTCTGAATTAGAAGTTTTGTAGTGAACCTAAGACTTTGCATTTCTAACAGTTGAGGTGAGGCTGCTATAGCAGGTCTGGGGACCACACTCTGAGAAGGACAGAGTCCCAGCTGTGGGGGATTGAGGCAGAGACATGAGACTCAGCTGTCAAGGTTGATGATAAACTGTACATCACAAGTAGTGTAGAAGTTTAGAATCCCTTGTCTTTGTCACTACCATACATTGCATTGGGTCGTTTGCCAGTTCATCACTATATTAGGCACACAATTGAAAGAAGTATTGAATAAGACTTCTTAGTGAAAATAATGTAAAAGGAAAGAGACAACCCTTTTTTAAAGCTCCCAAATTCTTTATAAATTCCTTTAACAAATTAGTTTACAGCACAGGGGCTTTCAAAGAGTTTGGAAATATATGCTATAAAATACAGAGTGGTGAAAGAGGGGGTGCACAATCCCCTGCACAATGAAAAGCTATTTAATGTAATTAAAGAGAAAGAAGTTATAGCTTCCATAGCTATAATGATTTCTATATAAAGTTAAATTGGGTGAGAATCCAGGCAATTTTCTTAATATATTAGGAATTTTGAAGCTAAAATCAACAAATTTGTTTGCTGTAATAGGATTCTTACTTGCAGGATGAACACTGATCACCTACAGATTTTCCTCCATGAATGTAGCCAGACAAGCCTCTATTGGATTCTGCATTTTAAATCAAAAGATGTAAAAGGATCTTTTGTGTTACTGCTTTCCTGAGGCAATAAGAAAGCAATAAAAAGGAATTAGAAGAAAAGACGATTCTAAAATGTAACTTTTAGATTTTTACAATTTAGGAAAATCTTGACAACTGCAGGGCTGAGCTCCTGCCAGTGGGTGCTGGCCGGACCTAGGCCGGGCGTGTGCCTCTTCAGGGGATGCCAGTTCCCTCTCTGCTCCTGCCAACCATGAAACAACCCAGGTAATTTTCCATGGAGGTGTCCTGATTGATTTTAAAGGCAGCTACTCTTCTTCCCCCTACCCCAGTTTCAAATCTTAAACAAGAAGGGGCCTGCATTTTCATTTGTCCTACAAAAATTGTCGTTGGGCCATTTGAAATAATGGTGGGCAATAAAAATATGTATGATGCTATTAAAAAAAACAAACTAATCAATGCAGCCACAGTCTAACAGATCATTCAGGGCTTGTTATATCAGCACAGAATGTAGTATGGCGACTATAATCAGACCAGGATTCAAGGTGCAGTCAGTGGGGAGAACTGTGCTCAGTCTCATCTTGTGCACAGTGGGGACGATTCCTGAGTCCAGTTGGAGGCAAAGGTACTGCACAAATCTATGACAAGCACATGCCACAGTGTTGCACACAATGGAGCTCATTATATTTTTTTCTTAAAGTTGAAACTGGTTTTAAGTCTACCAATCTACCAATACTAGATGAAAGACAAAAATATCTTGATTACCTAATGAAACATTATTTTACCTTTGTCTGTCAGAAAGATGCATTCTCTTCACCATCCTTCTCTCTTACTGACCCCCTGTCACTATTTAATAGAAAAATCATCTAAGATGGGTATGATCAGAGAATGAACTGTTATCGTAATAGATTAAAATATATAGATAGTATGCCCATAAGCTTCATTGTCTCACCCAGAATAATGTAAAAAGGTGAAAAAGTCAGAATGATGTTCCTCAGACTTACAAACTACTAAAATATTCAGAAAGTCCATCATAATCCAATGATTTTGGCATGATCTTCGAAAATTGCACTGTCAGGACGCTCAGCAGTTGAGCATCTGCCTTCAGCTCAGGTTCTGATCCCGGAGTCCAGGGATCAAGTCCCACAACGGCTCCTTGCAGGGAGCCTGCTTCTCCCTCTGGCTATGTCTCTGCCATTCTCTCTCTCTCTCTCTCTCTCTCTCTCTCTCGCTCTCTGTCTCTCACAAACAGATAAAATCTTTTAAAAAAAGAAAAAAAATTGCACTGTCTATATAATGCATTTATATACCATACACGCATATAAGTAAGCATAAATTCTAGAATCAGAAAAAAATTAAAAATCGAAGGACAGAATACTCTATCTTACAATCTATGCCCAAAGTTTGACTCCTACTGTTTTGTTCTCTATGTCTTTTATCTGGGTCTGTATCAATGATCAAGTAATTTTTAAAATGAAAATAATTTTCATTCAATTAGGCAGATTAAACTGACATGCAGAGGGAAAGTATTTTTTTAAGATTTTACTTATTTATTTGTGTATTTAGAGAACACGAACAGGAGGAGGGGCAAAAAGAGGAGAGGAAAAGATCTTAAGCAAGCTCTCCACTGAGCCCACACCCCAGGGGGCTCAATCCCATGACCCTGAACAGAAACCAAGAGCTGGTCACTCAACCAAGCCATCCAAGGGCCCTGAGAAGAAAAATATTTGAAGCAGAGTTGAAAAGGAATATTAGAAATAGGATTTTCACTGTTTTATTTTGTTTTGTTTTGTTTTTTTTGTAAATACAATTGTTACTGATACCCATGAATTCTTCCTGTCAAAATTCTTCCCTGTGACTGGACACAACACAAAGGCAGTAAGTTAATAGAACATATTAACCCTTTTGTTGAAAGTGAAATAAGTGCTTGGCTGCCACGTGCACTGATAGATACCTACGGGATTGCCCACAAGAATGAGAGTGTCCTTGAGTACTGAGGTGTCTGAAAAGCCAAGCCAAGAAGAGGAAGGAGTAGCAGGGCTGGCCACAGCCTGCTGCTCTGAGACACTTGCCTTCCAGAGAATGGATTGTATGCCACCTATAGACCACAGTCCTCAGCCTCAGTCAAGCATACCCTTCAAAAGTGGCACACGGAAGGTCATATAAGGTCAAAAGGTCATTTTTAAGACCTTTTAAAATGTGATAAGTGATAGCCTTTTGCTCTTCAGAAGCATATTTTTACCACTATGTGAATTACAGCACTTAAAATTCTGAATCACTTGAAATCTCAAATTCTTAATATAGGAAATTGAAAAATATAATCTCTAAACCAAACTATTTTCTTAAAAATACTTTTTAACGTTTAAATGGAACATAGATAGCTTCTGGGTTTTTAGACTAAGTGGAAGTTGGTGTCCCATTGGTGCTGAGTATATAGTTTTTATTATGAAAGTCCTTTACTGCCTGTGTGAGTGACTCAAACACACAGATGTTGTAGCTCTCCGGAGCCAGTCTATACAGATTAGTTTCTAAGCCTAGGGTCTGCAATACTTTTGAATTAACTCAATTTAAAATGACAAGAAATTTGAAAATACTTATAAACAAACAAAAAAATTACCTGAATATTGGCAACAAGTCCACTTTAGAGGTTGACATCTGATACCCCTTGGTGTCCAACTCAGCTCTTCCCTATCAGCCCATTTAATCCAGGGAGGTACCAAACCACCAATCTTTATATCACTTACAAAAGGAAAGAGAAAAATGACTTGTATTTAATAAGGTACCAGGTTTTACTCTCCTTTCCATAACAAAAACATGAAAAATAAATAAATAAAATAATTACTGGGCTTTTAGGTTTAGATTAGCCCCTGCTCAGCATTATCAACCATAAATCCCATTAGGCAGAGAGTGGGAAGCAAACTGCAACTTGATTCAGCTAACTCATCTGTGGAGGGCATCAAAAGAAAAAAAAAATCAGTAAAACCATATTTTAACTTCTACACTGTTCTTACTGCCTTTATGTATCTAGTACTCATATGATTGTTTGGTCAAGTAATAGGTAAACACTCAGAACCCATAAAGAAGTTAAGAAATGATGTTTCTGGTGTTCTGTTTATTTCCTATTACAAATAACTTTGTCCTAATATATGTAAGGAGAACCCAGGAAACTGACTTTTCTACCACAAAAACAGCATGATCAATTCATTAGCCACATTAGATAATTTGTTCCCCAATAGGCTATTTGTGCCTCAACACACAAAGAAATGTTGGGAGAAGGGGCGCCTGGGTTGCTCAGTTGGTTAAGTGTCTGCCTTCAAATCAGGTCATAATCCCGGGGTTTTAGGATTGGTCCTGCATCAGGCTCACCGTTCAGCAAAGAGTCTGCTTTTCCCTCTGCCTCTCCTCCACACTTGTGTTCTCGCTCGTTCTGTGCTCTCTCTCTCTCTCAAATAAATAATTTATTTAAAAAGGTGGGAGAAGTTACACTGGAGGATCTTAGAAATTCAGAAATGCCTGTTTGGGGATTGTGCAGAGACTCTCAAATAATTCTGACTAAACCTCAACTTCTCTGAGTAAGAATATATGGTATGGCTGTGGCTCTAGGCTGAGTCCATGATGAATGAGAAAAAATTAATATGAAAGTATTTTTGGCCCACTGGCTCAACTCCAAAGGAAACATAATATTGTTGGATAAGCAATAACGTCTTTGCATTGCTTTCACGGAACTATCCCACCCTTCTTTTTCAACAGGATGAAAGATGGCAGAAAAGTCACAAAGCAGAGTTTTAGCTTTCGATCTTTCTAACATAGCAAAATAAGATAATTCAAACAAAATATTTTCTTAGCACATCATACTAAAGGCAACTTCTGTGCATGTTAAGATATTTCTCAAACCCATAAGCTTTTGTTGATTCCTCAATAAATAATCTGTTTTGTTTTATATTTATATTTATTTATATACAGAAATACAAACAATTTATAGTTTCCTAAACCAACTAAATTCTTACATATACTGTGCCTACTTCCTCTAGTGCCCATTCTACTTGTATCTATCTGGCTAATTCTTACATATTCTTAGAACCTCATTCAACTGCTGCCTCCCCTAAGAAGTCTCCCCGACTTTCCCAGGCCCGTGTAGAGTTTCTTATCCATATCCCACTGCATATCATACATAATTTATGTTACAGTCGTTTGCTTATGTGCCTAGCTCCTCACTAGACTATGAATTCTAAATTTAAAGGTAAAGTCAGGGGTCATACTTTTACCCTGCAATGCCTTGCATAATCCCAAGATCTAACAAACAAACAGAACCTTTTTTATTGAATGAATGCCCCAAAGGAGGCATGATCTAATCAATTATGGGGATGACTTAACTTCTCATTGTCAACATTTAAAGGTAGTATAGAACACCTCAGGGCTGAAACAATGCAAAGCACAAAAGTATATCTATGCATAATCAAATAGCCCTTCCCTATGCAGCTGTTAAGCAAAGTATCACTACATTTATGCATTTTTCAAATCCTTATGCTCTGGCCACCATTTCCATATCTCCCCAGAGAAAAGTTAAAAGCATGATTAAAACAATAATAACAATGATTCTAACAAAAACCACGTTTTTAACTTCGTGAGACTTCTTTGTCTCTGTTCTGTCTTTTGCTCTTTCATCATCTCTTTCTTTTCTCTCTCCCCTATATATCAGGGAGGAGAGCATAGTTGGGATTTTCCTACAGTGTGGTGTGTGCTTTTGATGTTTCTTATAGGTTGCCTTCCTGATTTCTTGTGGTCTTGGAAACCACCCTTCAGAGTGACTCACCCACCACTCAATGCTCTGGGTTGTTTAATATTCTTTCATACCCTTAACAGTTCTACAAATAAGGCAGTTTCCTATTATCTGTGTCTAAGTGTGATCAGTCACTAGTCAAAGAAGGAAAATTCTGATTCACCTCAGATGATCTTTACTTGTGCATAGACTTATGTCACTGTCTACATTTATGGTGTTGTGTGTGTGTGTGTCTGTGTGTGTGAGAGAGGGAGAGACAGGTAGACAGACAGACACACACACACACACAGAGAAGCACCATGATTATGTGCAGTCCTTTAGGCTGGCAGTCTTGATGCAGTGTTCAGTCTTTGGAAATCCCTATTTGGAACATTAGAAACATCTGGAGAAACCACATTTCCATGTTGAAATAAAGATAAGTTGTCATTTCTGCTACTCATTTTGAATTTATCCCACAGCCTTATGAGAGAATTTTGCCCAGAGCAAGTTATAGAGTATGTAACTAAAAAAGAAAAAAAAAAAAGGAAAAGGAAAAGAAAGAAAAAAAATCCCCAAAGGTTAGGAACTGATTTTATAGAATCCTACTAGGGGTTACCTTAACTATCCCTTCAGATATATTTGCTCCACCCAGAGAGTGGGCTTCTGGAAGATACTGAGCTGCAGGCAGTAAGATCCGATACAGACATGGGACACTACCAGGCCTATTTACCAGCCTTTATTGTTTTTCCCCTAAATTATTATTTAAACTTGTGCTTAATAATGTGCATGTATTTTGGTCTGGAAATTTAGGAAAATGCAATATAAATATAAGGTCCCAGGTTGGTGTTCAAGGATCATGTGTTCTATTTCATACTTGATTGCTTGTTTTCTTGGGCGTATGATTAAAAATCATTTAAAAAATCACAATTTTTAATGTGTTTCCTTTATCCAGAAATAGTGATGCAGTTTTGTAGAAGTCCATCTAACTGGAGCAAGTCCCTGGAATGCAGCTTCCCCATGTTGCAGGTGACCATTGTGATGAATTCAGTGACTTACAGCCTCTGCCCAGGACAGCCTGGTGCTCAGCTAAGTGTCCAACTAATGAACTACATGGGGAATTTATACATAAATCAAAAGAACTGCCTTCATCTTTCTTTCCTTTTCTTGAGCTCCCACAGTGATCTCCCACTAAGAGGGAGTCCTTTCATTTGCTCATGGTTCTAACGCACTTGTGGGAAAAAAATATCAGACATTTTTGGCTTTTGGATTTCATACTCAAGTTTGAATATGTGGTTTCATTCCAAAAATACCATAAGAAAGTCTTAGGAGTAGCAAAGCCAGAGGGGGAAAAAAATAGCTGACATTGAGATTCAGTCTTGAACATCCACAAATATTTCTAGAATTTTTTTTTTTTTTTGTAGTCAAGGAGACCTTTCTTCAAAGAAAAGCTTAGTCACTGAAAAGCCAGATATATAAAAGAAATGAGTAAGAAAGACTCTTCTTGAAATAGGCTTGAATCCTGCCTCTGCTTCTTTTCAAAGTTCCTCCAAGGCACTCATTGAACAAGTTTGAAAATTAGTGCCTGGCTCCAGTTTCCAAACTGTGCTCCAGAAAATATGAATCTTTTTAGATGCTTCCCAAAGACTTCTCTGGTCAAAATGCTGTCACATGCTGTATACCATATCCTCCTCTTGCAGTCTCAAAGTTTACTTTAACATAAGAAAACTACAGGGAGTTCTCACACAAAAGGATTTAACACCACATGGAATCTTTAGGTCATGGACACTGCCATATATTCTAGACTGCCAGCCCATGGCGTTTCCCCTGGTTCCCTGAAAACACACTCTGTGGGGGAAGCTCCCCGGCGAGAACATTCCACCTAACGTATTTGACTACTTGCTGCAGGGAGACAGCTCTGAGTAGGGACTGGGACTGTGGAGAGGTACAAGTAATTCAGTGAGGCCCATAGGAGGAGTATAGAATATAAAGAACACAAAGACGAGATTTATGTCAATTGGAGTAAACGTCATATCCTCTGTTTCTCTCTATGTAGACCAAAAAGCCAATGGAGAGCTCTCTCCTGACATTCTTCCATTTCCTCCCAAATCCCTCAGCAACCTCTTTGAAAGCCCTAAGGCATAGCAGCAATGCTTATCAACTAAATGATGGGTATCTGTGCCTCTCTGAAAACAAAAATTCTCAAATGAATTTAAATATTTACCTATTTGTCTATTTCTAGTTCTATGATGACTTCAAATTCCTTACAAATATGTACACTTAAGTGATTTCTGAGAAATGACACAAAGAACAAGGAGTGAAAAAAAACTCTAGAGATCTGTCATATGGTTCACACAGATCGTGCTAAATCTATGAATATAAATTTTGCAAAATGATACTTGTTATCCTGCTTGTCAAAATAGATTAACAACTGTTTTTTCTTTTCTTCTTGAAAGTTTTCATTTCCTTTTTCTTTTCTTTTTTTTTGTAAAGGAATGAATGAAATGCTTTTGGTAAACAGGTAAACCAAAAAATCGTTCTGAGCCATGACCTCAGCCATCAGCTGTCCCCATATTCTCTAACATCCTGAAATTTTCCATTCGACTTGGGTGGCTGATTTCACATTTTTTTCCTGGACCTCTGTACTCTGTGGAGTTTGGGACACCACCAAAAACAAGGAGTGAGCCTGACACCTGCCTGTGTTCTTCTGGCTCCTGCCCTGTGCAGCAAAAGCTTGGGGGAGGACGAGCCTGAAGGCCACACTACTTTCCCACATGGACTGGAGAAGGATGCTGGAGAATGAGAAAATTATCTCTGGGAAATGTTTAAAGAAAATGGAATTATGTACTAAAGCTTTGCCTTAGATGCAAATGGAGAAGGTTTAAGTAATCTTTACTTTTTTCCCATTAGATTGGTGAATATTTGGATTCACTTGAGAAATATTTTCTTACCTTCTCAAAACAGATCTGAGCCAGAGATAAACATGTTACAATGCTAATTGTAAAAGCAAATAAAAAGATGTCCTTTGTGGGAGGTTTTGCCATCATAGTTTTAAACTTCAGTGTAACGGAGAATTTTCAGCACCTGTTGGATACTCACCTGATCTGGAAGGTACGACTCTAAATCTAAATTTTGTTTTGAGAAAAGTGCTCAGAAATGAATGATTACACATGCAACCATTCCAAATTATTACTTTGAAAGAAATAAAATTTGTTTTCTGAAGATGCCCACTGTTATCAGTGTTTTTCACAGGACTGTTCTTGCATACTAGCATAATTATTTTCTTTTGGGGAATTGTTAGTTACAAAACAGAACTGACTCTCCTGCCAGCAATCTATATTAACAGGGCAGGAGGCAGAGGAGGTAAGCTCTGTGTGTAACCCTTCACCTTGAAAGGTGCCTCTGTTGTTCACTTACTAAGGTGGAAATCATGCTGATCCACCCGGGACAGTTGGTACTATGACCATTTTTATATTAGGAGAAGCAAAACTCAACTTCAGGCTAAATCTATCATCATTATCACCTTATTCCTTCTTCTTACCTACATTCTAATTTTGAGAAAAAATTTCAGTAATTTCCTGACATTTTCGACCAGCATAATTTCCAGCAGGCAGTAGAAGTTTGGAGGTTGGTCTCTATTTCATTTACCACCTTTAACATGAGTTCTCTATGAAGTGCTAGTAATAAGCAACTGCACAGAACCATACTGAAGTGCTTCAGCAGCCTGTTTTCACATGTTATGTTGCTACACAGAGTCACATGTGACATGGATTAAATCATAACCCCCCAAAGCAATAATACTGTCCAAGCTCAATATAATGTAACAACTGAATTTCTGTCTCTGCAAATCATTAAGAAGAAAGTTGTGCTATACTTCCATTTTCTATAAAAACAGACCACCATACTCATCCTGACATTTTTACCCTAAATTTAGCATATTATTCACCAAATCAGAAAAATCCAACTAATTGCTTCTTCTTTTCTTTAAAATGTATATTCTTTCAAAATAAATACTACAAACATTAATATTTAGTAATGATTTCCTTTGTACATAGAAACCAAATCATAATGACCTGCCCTTGTACCTTACATTTTTCACTTAATTTTGAATTATGCATCTTAATGAACAAGTAGCTTAAAATCTCTCCATGAAAAAAAAAAAAAAGAAAAGAAAAAAGTGGTCAGATTATAAAAAGTCAATATTTGCAAACATTAAATAAATCTTTACACAATACCTCTTTGCAAAGGAATTTCTCTGGTAATAATATCCAAGTCTCCAGAGATTTCCCTGGCCTTAATTCCACAATCTAGTTTGGATCTGTACTGTACATTAAGCTGGCTTTGTTTTCTTCTCAAATTGATGACTAAAAACTATCAGAAAAGCAAGTTTCCTCTTTCATAATGCTTTACATTCGGTAGGGTAGAAATCAAGGAGTAGTGGCACTTTTGGCATCTCCAAGATTACTGGGACCTTTGCCACCACATGTCACCTGCAGAGCTTTAGGATACAGGAGCTCTTGGCCTGCATGGGTGTGCTGGGTGATCGCAGGATCTCGGTTACCACTGTCTTTGGAGCTACCACATTGGTGATCAACCCTGTAGGAGGAGAAGACTCTGCAGAAGAAATTTAACAAACTCAAAGTGTTTGGCTGGCTCTGAAGAAGCAAAGTAGTAGCAGCAGAGCCAACCCAGGTGGTTTCAACACTTGCTGTCAGAGCAGCCTGTGGTGGACCTGACCACGGCATCAGAGCAGGCAAAGCAGCTGGTAAAATCAAGAGCTGTCAGTGCCCTCAAGGCTGAGACCAAGAACTCAGGCTTCAGAAGCTCTCAAACCCAAGCGGGGAAGTTAGAGGACCCTGAGAGAGGCCAGTCTCCACTTTCCAGACATTCCAAAGGAGCATAATCTGCCCATGATGATCTGCATAAGTCGTCCACATGCCCCTAGAGGAAATATTTGCATGAGAGTTTTGTGTCTTCCGATGATGGGCTTTGAGAACTGAGGCCAGATAGGGAAGAGGCAGTGGACCCCTCAGAATTTTGGTGTTCTGAAAAACGTGGTGGTTCCTGTTCCTGAGCTTCCCCTCCCAGAAGCTACAGCTGCAACCACAGTCATGAGCAGAATGAAGACAAAGATAGGGACCATGATCAAGAACCAGAAGGCCCTTTCCACAGGTTATATTCTTTCCATGAATGCAGGGCCCCTCAGAATGGGAATATACTCTAGATGTATGAAGATGACATGATGCCCACCATCTTCCGTTGGGGCATTCTCTCCCTTTGGAAACATCATCGATCTCTCCATGGACCCACCCAGAAACTGTGCCTTAGTGACCTACAAAAAGATGAAATCAGAAGATCAGGCCATTGCTGAGCTCAATGGGACCCAGGTAGAGTTGATACAGCTCAAAGCCAGCAAGGGCTGTTTGCCGGCTGAATAATATTTCATTGTGTGTGTATATATATATATATATATATATATATATATATAACTTATATTATATATTATAACTTATATTCCACTATATATATATATATATATATATATATATATATATATATATATTCCACAACTTCTCTACCCAAGTGTCCATCAATGGGCACTTGTTTCCTTGTCTGGTCTATTGTAAATGCTGCAGAGACCATATCTAAATATCTAAAAGATATTTTTTGTTGTTTTCTTTGGATATATTCCCCAAAGTGAAATTGCTGGATCATATGGGGTTCTATTTTAATTTTGAGAGTTCTCCAAAGTGTTTTCCATAGTTGAACTAATTTACATTCCCACTGTTAGAATGACCATCATCAGAGAGACAAGAGATAACACATGCTGTCATGGATGTTAACTTCCAAGGTCTTCTGACTGAGGCGTGACTGACCAGCATGTGCCACTGTGACCAGTGAGTGGAACCAATGAAATTACCCATCCTGTGACCAGTGGCTGTCATCTCCCACTGTGAAGCCCCCAGAAGGCCCTGAAGGAGGCTCCATTTACAATGACTGTATTGTTTTCCAGGCATTTCTTTCACTTCCGCTAGGAAGGCTACCCATGGATGGAATGGGCCCCACTGCTGATTCTATGGACACCATTTTACATCTAATTACCCTGATGTTCTAAATGAGGATCTTTTTAAAGTCTTCAGAAACAAACAACCTTAAAAACGTTTAGGAATGTTGTGTTCAAACTAGGGTTTTTGTCCCAACAAAAGATGGTAGGACCTGGCTTCAGCACTACGTCAGTGATGGGTGAGCTCTCATGCTGAGCCCCAAAGCTTGGAAACAGGAAAGGCCTAACTGTATACATGATATGCTAATCTGTTTGCATAAAGTAAGTTGCTTATTCTTCAGCCCTACATTTTGCACTACCAAATATAGCCATATGCTTAATTTAGAAGTGATATATTAACCTGCCTCAAAGGGAAAAGATCTCTGACCAATTTCCTGCTCTCTCCTTCCAGCCCCATACAGTGATGGTCACTCCACTTAGAGCCAGTGGAAGCTTTCCTGTTTCTGAGCTCACAAGCCAGATGCCTGTATTCGTGTGTGCTTACCACACACTGACTCATAGCACTTTAACTGCAGGGGCTGTAGCTGGGAAGCAGGCCACATCAACAACCCAGCACCATCAGGACATTCAACACAGGTGAATGCCAATTTATTCAACCACAAATTATAAGTCTAATAATCAAATTTGACCCTACCTGACCCCAGATGCACAACTCCTGATTTATGTGGCTGAAAGCAATCTCTACAAACCCTCAAAACTCTTCAAATTGACTTTGCATGAACACTGTACGTGGTCTTATACCTGGGTACTTTTTATGGTGAACAAACAGTGTTCAGTGCATCCCCATAATGGACTCACCTAAGAACAAAGTCATAGGAGAACAAATAATAGTAGTCAGAATGAGGCAGAATGCTCATTTATTCACTAGAGTAAGCAACTAGATTGTTTCTAGCAGGATGTGTATATGTGGTATATGTGCATGTGTGAGACTGTATGTTTTAAGCCAAGTATTGATAAGCTGTGTCATCCTATGCAGTTACAGACTATAAAGTAAGTCATAAGCAAAATGTGTTTTAAGTACCATGTTTTCCATTTATTTTCTCACTTCTTCATCTATTCAACAGATATGGGTGAGTGTTATATCACAATAAAGAAATAATAATGTGTTAATTTTCAAACATAGTTCAAAGCATCTTAATAAAATAACTTTATTTACTCTCATGAAAATCCCCAGAGCTAGAGCTGTTTTATTTCCATTATATAGATAGGGACACTGAACACTGACTAAGTCACTTGCCATGCCATGGAGCTAGGACAGCCAGAAACAGCAGAGTTAGATGTCAGGCTGTTTCTCCATGTGGCTGGCTGGCCAGCCAGAGCTTGGGAGAAACACAGAAATCAGGTCAGACCTTCCTCCCCACCTGCTGTTGTGAGCCCCAAGGAGAGATAGCATCTCCTAACCCAGAGTCTCCTTTTAACCTCCTTTCCTCGGGGTTAGACTGTAAACCAGGCCATATGTTTTTGGAAAAACATATAGAATATTATAATTTTGTAGGTAAATACTGACTATATTTATTTCTCTTAAATGAAATACCAAGAGTAAATCTTTTGGTGCCCCATGACAGGCAGAAGAGAGTGGGGCTCTTGGTGGCCACAGCAGCATCTGGCTGAGTGTGAGATCTACCAAAAGTGAGTGCATCCCCACAGGAAGACCTGGGACATGCTGCTGTAAGCCTTCTGGAAATAGCCAGTCACCTGGGAGAAGGCCAGGTGATTGGCTGTAGCCTAAGCTCCCACACGCAAACCTGCCCTCCTCTGAGTTGTGCAGCTGTAGTTGTGCCTGAACAGAGAACACCAGAACCTGCACCCTAAGACTTGTCTGAATCGCCAGACCAGGACCACACAGAAAGAGGGGTAACCATCAGAGGCTGCTAGACAAGATCCTTCCATTCTGGTGAAAGCTTCCTAATGATCACTACACAGAAGTCAATCCTGACTTGAATCCTACCACCAAACACTTAAACTCTTCCACAGCTCCAGATTGCTTAGGGGGAAATGCAGGGTACCTTCCCCCTGCAACACAGATGCTAAGCACTCCTCTATCTAGTACCTCTTTCCTAGCTTACTGAGCTAACCTCCAAGCCTCAGGTCATCCCATCTCCTCCTACCTGGCCTTTCCCTACCACATAAGCCCTGATTTACCTCCACAACTCAGCTCAGGCAGCCCCTCCTGGAAATCACTCTTGACTCTCCCCCTGGCCTCCAGACCTAGACAGATCCCTTCCATTCCTTCCTGTTGCTATGTTCTATCCTCTGAATAAGGGTGTATTTGACAAGAAGGTCCAAATCAAGACTGAAATAAAGTTTAATTACCTGTGATTATGAATTATTGATCTAGTAGTCTAGTGTTTTACAAAATGGGCTTTTTTGGTCCCTAGGAGATGTAAGTTCTAGAACACTGTAATGCATTTCACTCTTAATTATAATCTAAAAATATATTTTATCAGTTTTAAAGACTTCTGCCACAGTGAAATTTTGACTTGAAAGATATATTCATATGATAAAAATCTAGTTTCTTAAGTAAATTACTCTCAAATTAGTTTTTAAAATAATTAGGTTCTTGGCCCCTGGAGAATCTGCAAACCATGGGTTACTTACATTTTTCCTTTAAAAGGAAAAACTTGGGTATTATCCAAGTTTTGAAAACTATTGGAACACTAAGTGTGACCTTAACTATGTAAAATATATCCACAGGAAAAATCTGAAAAGAAACATAATAAATAACTAACACTGGATATTTCCAAAGGGAGACAGGAGTAATTTGTTATTTTCATGGTATTAAATGTATGTGATTTACTTTTATCTTAAGTAGAATAAAAAAAACTTTAAAAATATATCAACAATATGTTGATACCATTAGAAATGACAATTTAGCAATCGCATTACCAAGCAAAAATCTAAAAAGATTTTTTATTAATATGAAAAAAGTTAAGATATGGATATTTTTGGAGGTTTCTAAAGTTTTGTGATTCAAATTTCACATAAATGGATATAGGTTTAAAATTATTCATAATGGAGAATTTTTAAAGGATATATGTTAGATTATTTTTTAAAAATAATGAAAACACAGCCTCTAGCACTTCATAGTATGTACTACATCATAGTTAGAGGATGACACTCCTGATGTTTGGGATACACTTCATAATAACTCTGGCAGGGGAGGAGGGAAATGCAAGTAAGTAGGGACATACAGGAAATAAAATGGGCAGTGTATTGAGAATTGCTGACGCTATGTGCTAGGTAAATCAGGTTCATTTTACTATTCTTTTTACTTTTCGTTTGAGTTTAAAATTTCCATAATAAACATTTAAAAAATAATACAAAACCAAGCAAAATTAACCACATGGTGAGATACTATTACCCACCCATCAGAATGGCTATAAAAAAGATTGATAATACCAACAGTGTCTTAAAGCTCTCAAAAATCAAATCTGTTTAGGGGACAAAAACTCTTCATAGTGAAGCCTATATTTTTCAAACATGGATTACATAGAAACCTTATGAGTTTATTATCTTTTCCAAAGCCTGATTCTTTGCGTGCCTTGATAAATGCTTATATTTGAATCATGTGTGCATTACTTGGAGATAATATTTATGTGTGTGTATGTGTATGTAAAACTGGCTACACAAGATGCATATCCTCCTACCCATTCTAGACATGATTAATTTGGCTCAGGCCAAAACTACGTGAGGCTAACAAAAACTTGCTGATAAGCATGCATCAGTGACGTAGCACAGACCCTTGACTTTGTTATCACACTATATATACCATAGATTCTATATTAACATGTCCTTTAGGACTTTCAAAGAGTTCAGTATGATTCAGTGCTAAGTGGTGAAAGTTTTCATATTTTTATTCTATTTACTTAAAAAATTATAGAGGCACCAGCAGTCTACTGTATTTCTTTTCTATTTAAGAATGTTGCCTAAAATGTAAAAGAGATGCGAGTCCAATGTTGCGTTATTACAATTCTAAAGTTCTCATTTAATTATAGTACATTATGACCATTCTAGAACTAATTATTTATATTGCACTATAATGTTGAAATATCCTCTTATCTTGATAATCATGACTATTTTTTCTAGTCTTTTAAGTCTAAAATTCTATAGACATTTTATTTTCATAAGAAAAAATATGCATACAACCCTAGAATATTTTTTTAAAAGCATGTTGAAATAAAGCACAGAGGAGTGAAAAAACACAAATAGATATAGATATAAATAGGATAGGGATAGAGAGATGGAGAGAGAGAGAGAGAGAGAGAGAGAAAAGGAGGGAGAGAAGGCAGAGAGAAGGAGAGAGGGAGAAAGCGAAGGTAAGATAGAGAGAGAATAGGGAATGAAAACCGTTGTGGCCACTACCACATTAAGAACAGGGCTACAATCAGGAAATACAAATCAAAACCACAATGAGATACCACTTCACAGTAGTCAGAATGGTGAAAACTAACAAGACAGGAAATAACAAATGTTGGAGAGGGGAACCCTCTTGCACTGTTGGTGGGAATGTGAACTGGTGCAGCCACTCTGGAAAACTGTGTGGAGGTTCCTCAAAGAGTTAAAAATAGACCTGCCCTACGACCCAGCAATTGCACTACTGGGGATTTACCCCAAAATTACGATGCATTGGAAGACTGAAGACCCCTGCACCCCAATGTTTATAGCAGCAATGTCCATAATAGCCAAACTATGGAAGGAGCCTTGGTGTCCGTCAACAGATGAATGGATAAAGAAGATGTGGCCTATGTATACAATGGAATATTACTCAGCCATTAGAAATAATGAATACCCACCATTTGCTTTCATGTGGATGGAACTGGAGGGTATTATGCTGAATGAGGTAAGTCAATCGGAGAAGGACAAACATTATATGGTTTCATTCATTGGGGAATATTAAAAATAGTGAAAAGGATTATAGGGGAAAGGAGAGAAAAATGAGTGGGAAATATCAGTGAGGATGACAAAACATGAGAGACCCCTAACTCTGGGAAATGAACAAGGGGTAGTGGAAGGGGAGGTGGGCAGGTGGATGGGGTGACTGGGTGATGGGCACTGAGGGGGGCACTTGATGGGATGAGCACTGGGTGTTATACTATATGTTGCAAATCGAACTCCAATAAAAAAAACATACAAAAAAAAAAAAAAAAGAACAGGGCTAGAGCTCAGAAATTCCAGTTGTGATTATTTGCCCAATCATTATGACCCCCTTTCTTACCAAAAGTAACCACAATGCAGATTTCTAAAACCAGTTTTCTGTTTTTTTTTTAACCTTATATAAATAGGACCATACAGTATATTCTCTTGTATCTGGCTTCTTATTTCAACTTTAAGTTTGTGACTCACTCTGCTGTTGAATGTAGCTATTGTTTCAGTGTTCCTTAGAGTTCATCGCACCCATGTACCACAAGACACATATCTATTTTGCTGTAATGGACATCTGAGTTATTTCCAGCTATGAGCTAGCATAAATAACGTTGCCATGAATATCCTTGAACAAATCTCTGGGTGCCATGTGTATGCATTTCTGTGGGGTATATATACCAAGGAGAGAAATGTCTGCGTTTTTGTAGGTAATGCTTTTTCCCTAAGTGGTCCCTACTGAAAGAAAAATGTGGATCAACTCATTTTTTTGTCTACCCACAAGTGCCGGGAAACTAATTTAAGAACAATGTACTTAAGAAATGAATTTGAGAGTAATTTACTTAAGAAACAAAATTTTATTCTATGAATATATTTTCCCACCGAAATGTATCACTATAAAATAAAAGTTTTTATAACTGAATTTTCTAATTTCTCAGTGTGGGTGCAATTGAATTATCTGCTAAACCGTGAATTCCCCAGGAGGTTTCTAACATGGTAAATGATGTCTTATGGCAAGCTTTCTTTTCTAAACATTCAGAAAAATACATAAAACCGCATTAGTACGAGATGTGACCTGGTAATAAGACTATATTTAAGGTTACGCATCCAAGTGATTGCTATTCCTTTGAATTGGCCGTTTTGGGGAAAGAGAAGACCCTCAATTAAATAGTGATGCATACTGTGTCTCCAAGTACACACTGGGCAGGGCTGGCCTGACTCCACCCTTCAGCCCCATCTCCCTCCATGCTGCTACCACAACAACCCTTTGGAAAGCAAAGCCAATTCTATTCCTCCACTGGATAAAACTTTTTCTTTTATCCAGGTCCAAGTGTGAGGACATTTTCCAGGCCCACAAAACCTCAATAACTTGTCTTCAGCATGCATAGCCAAGGTGGTTTTTATTCAAGCTCACTGCATAAAATGCCATGTGCCTGGCACTCTTCGAAGTGACAAGTATTAACTCACTTAATCTTATGTTAACCTATAAAATGGGCGCCATTACTTATATTCCCATCTTTACAGATTAGCAGATTGAAGTACGAGGAGGAAAATGCCTTAGCTCAAATCACACCCTGGGACCAGACCTGCAGCCACTGTCCCTGCCTGTTCCCACTGCTCCTCACTCATACCCTGCAGCCAGCCATGCTGTACCCTAATTTTCCTACCACTTCATCCCCAGCTTCATCCCATGCCATGCGACAGGCCTTTCCCACTGCCATCCTCCTCAGGGTTAGTTTTTGTTCATCTTGATCCTCTTTGGGCCCCCACACTGAACTTTATATTTATCTCTTTGTTAACTTGCATCTTTTAACAAAAATATTATTTTTTTATGTCTGTGTCCTCTATGAGAGTGGGAATTTGTTGAGAAGTAAAATGACATTGTATTCAAAATCTCAAGAGTCTGTCTGGGTGCTTGGATCACATTAGCAAATCAATAAAAAATTGTTGATTGATTTGATGGAAAGGATAGAAGGCAAGAAAAAAAAGAAGAAAGGAGGAGCTGATTTGTATGTTGAATAGTGGAAAGTAAAGTCAGAAATGCTTAAGTTTAAATTCCAGTCTTAAATACTCATTAGCTATCAAACAAGTAACTAGATCTCCCTGAAGCTCCACTCTCAAATTTGTATAATAAGCATTAAAATGACTACTTTTGTAGAATTATTGTAAGAATCAGAGATTATGTAAAGTGACTTGCACACAATAAGAACTATTAGCATTACTCCTACTATTTCTAGTGCCATTTATGCTGCATACTGAATTTTTTAAATCTCCCTGCAGATCTATATCCTGGATGATGTAAAATCAATTGTGCTCACCTTCAGGAAGAGCAGTGCAATCTTTTCTATGCTAATAATAAACACCACCCATATGCCTAATGCATTTGTAACTTCACAAAAGATTTCAATCGTTCAAGTACATGCTGCCAGGAACTAGAAATTGAGAACTTGTGGAAGTCACTCTGTATTACTCAAGACACTAGAAAACTACATCATTCACTGTGTAATGTTGAAGTTCTCAACTTGAATGCTTGTAATTAAAAGGTCAGACACAAACAGAGCATGCACTCAGAAAATATGGCACATGATACCGCATGTGATGAGGGAACGGTCACTTGTCTCTCCTCCATGAGGCCCCAGGCAAGCCCAGAGCCCTGGAAGGATCTGCACACACTGCAGAGCTGAGCATATATTATCTCAGAACACTGGTGTGTTGTTCCTACCTTCCTATAAAATGAAGACAAAGCTTATTTTTCTAGGAAACCTTTAGCCCATAAAACACGTGACTACTCATGATTCATTTTGTCATGTTATGAGAATCTATGAGCTCCCTAGCATCACTCCTTAAACAACTGAAATTTCTATTTGGCAGCAAACAAGTGGGAGTAAAATACTCTTAAGTAAGGAATGCACTTGAAGTGCTTCTATACTGGTAATTATACATCTGGTGTAAACACAGGTCCAACTCTTTCCAAAAACTTGATTTATTGTTCATACTTCCACCTGTGAAAGACAAGTGCTTACAAGAAAAGTCCTGATATATTTTATTCACCCACATAGGTATATACGACATCTCTGGTGGAAGAGGGCATGTGAAGAACAGATGCAAATTTGAGTCCTCACTGTGGCAACTCTTTTCCTAGTTTTGAAATGAAATGATTAAAGCAAGTATGCTTCACAAATGCTACAAGGTTAATCATTAAAATTACTTCATGAATTCTGAGAGTGATTTTCAAGCATTGGCCATGGATGAAACATGGCAATTTTTAGAATGCATTGGCCAATTCTTTTATAGCATAAATGTTTCTGGGATAAACCAAGAAAATATTTTTTTTCTTAGAGACTTTCAAGTTGACAACTGTACCAGTAACAAGTATTGGGTACACAAATTATAAATCATGAGTACATGCCCGATGAGCTATGCATGAAAGGGAAAAGTAGCTACTACTTTTTAATAGGAGGTTTATAAAGTCTCTCTCTTTTTTATTTAACACCCAAATGAACATGATTTTCTGAATTGCTTGTGAATTGGTGAATAAGTCCACATCAGGGTGAGTTAGAGAAGAGAAATGAAATGAAAAGAGAAATGAAAAGGTAGAGAAGAAAAAAAAGTAATACTGGCAGGTCAGGAAGGAACTGAAGGCAGTGTCAGGGGGCCCAAGGATCCCCCGCCTAGAGTCCTGCATGCAGCAGCACCAAGGGGCATCTACAGTGAGGAGTGGTCACAAGGAATGTTAATTTAGAGTAAAATCCCCAAGGGGAGAGCAAACTCAAGGGAAACTTTTGAGAAGACAATGATAGTGGAGGTCAGAATTGTCTGATCAAAGAGTCAGGAGGCAGGAGGGGAGCACAGGTTACCCAAGAGAGTAACAGGGACACCAAGGAAAATATTTGACCCATAAGTGCTTGTGTAAGACCAACTCATGTATTCTCTTGGGAGTGAAGTTCAGCTATATTTAAAAGACTAGAAAATATACATCCAAATTCTACCTATAATCTGTGCTTTGCTTATGGATATTAAAAGCTTGCCTAACTAAAGCACTAATTAATTGTCCAAAGTACTAATCAATAAAAAGCCTTAAAAGGATGAAGGAAGTGCTCATTCTTTGTAGTTGGACAGAACTTAGTTTTAAGTTCAGCACTACCATTTCCATGGCCATGTAAAGACATTGTTAATAAGCTTCAAACTAAGTTCTGAAAGTGACTTAGCTCATGGTGTGCGTGAGTAGTCCATGAGTACCTAGCATGCTGCATATTAAACAATTTCTTATAAACTTGACTTAGAGCCCTAGCTATGGTATATATATATATACCTCACACATATGAGAGACAGACAGAGACAGGGAGAGAGAATGAAAGAGAGAGATTGAGATTGATTTCCTGTCATTCACAGTAGTCGTGTTCTATAAAGACACCATGAACATTAAAAGAGTGAATATTGAACCATTTATTCTAAGGAAGATACAGGGTTAGGGTCTGCTGAGTCTCTGGCCAGGATATTTCATCAACTTATCAATATATACCTGATTTATGCACATTTCTGTTTAGACACTTATTTAACATATAATATTGATTCATTAGTTTTGTACTCAGAGCCAACAGCACTATAACTCATGCCTGAATAAAGCTTTCTAACACACAGATATTCTCTGTAAGGCACATCACAGCTGTCCTGCACTTGGGGCACTCCACGGCACCTTAGCACTATGTTTAGGAGCCATTTTACAAATAAAAATCTCCAAAAAACCCCCACAAAATGCAAAATATATGGCTCGAAGTAGACTACAAAAGGACACTAATTGGCATCCTGAGAGTGGGATAAAGAAGGCAGAGCTTTGCCTCCTTCAACCTCAGCTGGAACATACATTTCAGTCAAGTCAAAGTTTTGCCACTCACCAAACATCCTCAATGACCATAAAAGCATAACTTTTGGAGCTTACAAGTACATTTCAGAGTAGGCAAATTTGCAATAGAGAATTCATGGATGAGGAATATATATATATATTCCAGATTCCTCCAGAAACATAGATTTTAAATGTTCTCTTTCCTATGATGAGCCAGTTATTTGTCTCTATGTTCTAATTCTTTCTAACTTAGAATCTGCTCCTCACTGAGACTCTCTCCTGACAAAACTTTTGTGGCTCAATGTGCTTTATGATGCTTTTGTTCTACTGTCAAAACACTTTTATTGACTCTTGCTTTCAATTTGGTGAAGTTTATAGTTTGTTGGGAGGTTGTAGTTGAGAGTAAAGAATTCAGAGGAAAAAGATAAAGGAGAGACACAATGTCCTTCAATTGCTTCACCTGTGCTCATCTTTTCTATGCAAAAAGATTACAAACTATTTGAGGAAAAATACCAAATTGTACTTATTAATTTTTTTCTAAGTACCTAGTATAGGTCTGAGTCTTTCACAGGTAGCAAGTGAGCATTAAGTTAAGGAATAAGTAAAAAAGAATATAGAAAGAAGAAGTATCAAGAATAAGAAAGAAGGATGTATTTGCATCACTATTCAGATCAAATGTGGGAAGGTACAGAACTAACTGCAAAGATTAGAAAAGTGGGCAAAAGCAGAGAAGAGAGATGGGAAATAAGGGAGGAAGAGAGTAATAAAAGAAGGGGGCTTCACTTGTAACTACATACGTTCAGCGTATTCTTAGAAAATAGTTTTGCTTTGTTCCTCATCTGGAGTTATTTCCATGGCCTCAATAAAAAAGTAGCATAGCCACATAGCATTGATTCTTGGTACATGTTAAAGCATAGTTTAGAGGTGCCTGTGTGGCTCAGTTGGTTAAGCATCCAACCCTTGGTTTTGGCTCAGGTCATGATCTCATGAGTAGAGAGATGTAGCCCTGCACTTGGTAGGGAGTCTGCTTGAAGATTCTCTCCCACCACCCCTCCCCATACTCTTTCTCGTGTGTGAGTGCTCTCCTTCTCTAAAATAAATAAATAAATCTTTACTAAAAAATAAAATAACTAAATAAAAGTGCAATATATCTTTTATGTGAAGAGGAAATAGAGTGGTGATTTTTAGAGCTATTAATAACAATAGTTTTATGTCAGGAAGGGTGAGTGTGCTGAAGCAATCTATATGGAAGTACTCTGTGCACAGTGCCCATGTGTTCACATTGTTTCCTCCATTCTTCTAATGGCTAAGATACAGCTACATGGCCTCTTATGATTGATCTTAAAAAGTCATGTAGTGCCACTTCAAACATATGCTATGGCCAGAACAATCTCAAGCTTGCTGAGATTCACAAGGAGGGAACAGACACCAGCTCTCAATAGGAAGAGTGTCAAGGTCACATATTAAAAGTATGGGTCATAGGAAAATATAGTCTGCCACAGTATTTTCCAGATAGTTAAAAAAAGACGTGTCTTAAGTAGGAGGTAATGATCACCTGTGTCAAGTGTTACTGCTAGACTTGCTAGGATGAGAACTGAGACTTAAGTATTACATTTTACTGAGTGGAATTTATTGATGACCTAGACAAGAGCTGCTTAAAATGGAATAGTCAAAAGAGGCACAAAAAGCAGAAAGAGAGAAATTGGAGACAGTGAACACAGATGACTCTGTTGGGACTTTTCTTTAAAGGATAGAAAAGAGGGGGTTAACCAGTAGCTAAAGGTGATACTAGATTAAATGAGAGTTTGATTTTGGTTTTTTTTGAGATTGGAGATATTACAATATGCTTCTTATGGGCTTAATATAGTATTAATGGAAGATTTGATTACTAGATTGAAAGAGAACCTTCGGAATAATTTTATTGAGTGTGTGAGAAGGGACAGGATCTAGTGAACAAGGGGAAGGGCTATTGTTTTATACGAAGATTTATCCATAGCAACAAGAGGGCAAGAATAGAACATGGACATACTTGTAAGCAGATTAATAGATACAGTGGTGGAAGCAGGGGGATGTTTTCTTTTCTCAATAAAAAGTCATCAGCTGAGAATGACAATTTGAAGGAAGAGGAAAAAGTGTAAAACATTCATTTGTAGACATGTAATGTAATTTCTAGTTAGTAGAAACCCACCTAAAGTTGTTGATTGTGTGTTTTCTCTTGCCTGAGGTGCCCTGGTGCAGGCATGGAGTAGGGAGAGTTGGATACAACCAGACTTAGGGGTTAGCCAGAAAGATATGAAGGTAAGAAAGAGCAAGGGGACTAACAGACAATAAAAAATAAGAGTAATTATAATGGTGTATCACAGAAGTTAAACTGGTTATGAAAGAAGAGACATTCAGATGGTGAGTCAGAGTGAAAGACAATAGGATCAGTGGATTTTAGATCCTAGTGGGATCAAGGAATGATCAGAATTGAATTTTTTTTAAGATTTTATTTATTTATTCATGAGAGACACAGACAGAGGGAGAGAGGCAGAGACACAGGCAGAGGGAGAAGCAGGCTCCATGCAGGGAGCCCGACACGGGACTCCATCCGGGTCTCCAGGATCAGGCCTGGACCGAAAGCGGCGCTAAACCACTGAGCCACCAGGGCTGCCCTAGAATTGAAATTCTTAGGCAGCATGTGCTAGAAAGATAAAATAGGTAGAGGGAGAGGAGAATTCTTGAACTTGAGATAATGGGAGGTATTGAGAAGATCTAGATATGAGCATCAGTGGCAGATGAAGAGTGGAAATAGGATCACCAGAGGATCTGAGAAGCCAGAATGTTTGAGTGAGAATCTATGTGGATTCTGAAACCCACAGTAATGATGACTGCTGTGGTATCAGAAGAATTGACGACAGTGTAGGGGTTAAAATCTTCAAGAACCATAGCATAGGTTTGTGACTAGAGAGACTGTGGCTTGCTGAAACAAGGATTAGAGAGGAAATAGAATAATTTGATGATAATGTTCAAAACTTTGAACTATGAGAATGGTAAGAAGAATAGTAATCTGAAAGTGGCAATAAGGAGCAAAGAGAAACGTTTAACATTTGATACAAAGATGCAAATACATATATATGTAAGCAATGTAAGTCATGGAAAACACATTTGTCTTTAATGTCCTCTACCCTCTGTTTTCTTGGGTCTGATAATCCTCTTGAGGTAACAATGACTAAAGCCATCAGAATGTCCACTTTATACTTCTGAAAGTATTGATAGATTAATCTATTGAATAGGGTCATAATGCTTACCCTTAAAGAATGCACTGGTGAATTGATTGATTGATTCAACAATTATCACTGAGGTTCTCATGGATGTTAGGAACTTTTTGAGGCACAAAGGGCAGTAAAAATTAAGAGATATTGCTATACTCATGGAACTTACATCCTAGTTGTGGAAGCCACACTCTACAAACGTAAAGGCAAAAGTAAATAAAGAATACAAATTTAGATTGTGATGATTCGTGCTAGGAAGACATTAAACTGTGTGATAGAGAAGAGCATATAAAGCTGACATACACGGGGCTCAGGGAAAGAGATGAATATAAATCTATAAATATAATAGATTAAATAAATAGATTAAATATAATACTTAAAACATATTTATGTTATAATGTATACATTATAATGTATAATGTATATAATTCTATAATGTATGTAATGTTGTTTATCTGCTTATATTGTGTTTTAAAGTGTAATAGATTTTTAAATGACACCAAAGTGAGTAACCTTAGCATCCTTTCACATACATAAAAATCAATCTGAAAAATCAAACTTTAAGCAGAGGTGATGTTGTACTTAAGGTTCTATGATGAAAGCTTGAGTTTTGTTTAAATTACCATGTCCAGTTTATTCATGCCTAACACCGCTCTCTCATTCAGAGCACCAGACTGCATTAGTGCTTTCTCTAAGTTCTGAGACTGTGCTAAATCTTACTTAAGGCAATGAAGAACTTCACTGAAGACTTTAATAGAAAAAGTTGCTGAAAAGTGAAAGCAGGGTAAGAACACTCTCAACGAACCTGGCATGCATCATTCTGTTACCACATCAGTGTCCTTTCCTTAGTTTTCCTCTTGAGGATAGAAATATGTGGGCTACCACTGGCTGGTTCTCACAACAAGAGGAATTCTTGTGAGATTAACAATGACCCACCTAAAGAAGACTATTGACTAATGACTACCATAAAGAGGTAATAGATTGAAGATACTAGTTCTGTGTGCTCAGTTATTTTATATTTTTCCATGTGTGTCCAACACTGCAATGCGTAAATACAAGATAGATTACATGTAAACGTCTCACTTGTTTTTACTAACTCCTAAATGTCTTGGAGCTGCCATGTTCAACGAGACAGACTTCATACCAAAGGGCAGAATGTGAATTTTGCCTTTTCTCAACCCAACAAAACATAGTCATCTCTAGTCACTAGGTAATGCCCAAGTCTCAGGTCTCCATTTCTTATTTATCTCCATCCTCGTTTATCTCCATCCTAACTAACCCTTGCCAGCTTCAACTTGTCTGTAAAACTATTACAATCTTCGTTTGCATGAGCTTTTCATCCTGTGATTGGGGCTTTGTTTACCTTGGCTTATGAAGTCTCACCTTCAACTGGCACTTTGCAAAGAGGAAGCTTGTACTTTACCCACATAAAGACAAGTGGACAAATGGCATCCCCATTTCACTCCCCCATTCAGCTATAGAACTCTCATGATTGCAAAACCTTCCAGAATTTAGTACCATTGTATGGTTTACCTGATTGAATGACATCACTATAGCATATCAGAATAGTCAGTTATCAAAAGTAAAATGGAACTCACAAAATAGGTCCAAGGGTGACTTTTTTTTTTTAATGTCTTTGGCTTTTTTTTTTAATTTATTTTTTATTGGTGTTCAATTTACTAACATACAGAATAACCCCCAGTGCCCGTCACCCATTCACTCCCACCCCCCGCCCTCCTCCCCTTCTACCACCCCTAGTTCGTTTCCCAGAGTTAGCAGTCTTTACGTTCTGTCTCCCTTTCTGATATTTCCCACACATTTCTTCTCCCTTCCCTTATATTCCCTTTCACTATTATTTATATTCCCCAAATGAATGAGAACATATAATGTTTGTCCTTCTCCGACTGACTTACTTCACTCAGCATAATACCCTCCAGTTCCATCCACGTTGAAGCAAATGGTGGGTATTTGTCATTTCTAATAGCTGAGTAATATTCCATTGTATACATAAACCACATCTTCTTTATCCATTCATCTTTCGTTGGACACCGAGGCTCCTTCCACAGTTTGGCTATCGTGGCCATTGCTGCTATAAACATCGGGGTGCAGGTGTCCCGGCGTTTCATTGCATCTATATCTTTGGGGTAAATCCCCAACAGTGCAATTGCTGGGTCGTAGGGTAGGTATATTTTTAACTGTTTGAGGAACCTCCACACAGTTTGACTTTTAGTTATCTCAAGATAGAGTGGCTCTGTTCCTATCAAGCCTTCACTTTAACAACTTGAAAAAAACTTAGCCTTAACACACAAAAAACAAGCATATGTAGACTCTGAAAGATGAAAAGAAAAAGGAAGACATCTAGGAAGCTTAGCACTTGAGGAAAAACACAGCAAAGAGTTCCCTCGGTTTCCTGATTGCCTCCCATATATTTTAGGGTACTGTAGAAATTTTCAATCCAGAATCATCAGCAGTACAAAAAGACTTCCAAGAAAAGCTGTTTTCCTGGCCTAAGAACCAGGAAGAGGGTGGCGTAACAATAGAAAACTTTTTTGATAATATGTCCTCTACTGCAGGCATATACTGTAAAGAACCATACTCTCTTTCTCTCCCTCTATATCCACATTTTCAGTAGGCCAAAAGAGGGTTTGAAATTCCCTCCTGCTCTGTGGTGCTCAAATTCCTCTGCTAAGGTAGTGTCTGCAAGACTAAGCAGGGAGTGAAACTTCCATTTCCCACTAGGGAACCAGTTTCAGGAATGAGGCAGAAAACAACAAAGGTCCAACATCCATGTTATCAGTGTCCCAGGAGGAGTGGGTAAGGGAGTGAGGCTGGAAGAGCTTCAAAGAAAAAATGAACACAGACTTCCCAAATGTGAGAAGTGAAAGACATAAACTACATTTTCAAAAAGCTGAGCCAACCTCCCATAGGATGAACCCATGGAAATCCATGCCAATACACCTTATAATCAAATGTTTGGAAACTAAAAGCAAAGAAAAAATTGTTGAGAGCAGCCAAAGAAATGACTTATCTCTGTAGAAGAACACTAACTTGAATGACAGCAGATTTCTAACTCCCAACTATATGGAGGTTAGAAGGAATTGACACAATGTTTCTTTAAGTATTGGAGAAAAGAAAAGAAATGTGAACCATTAATTCTATATCCAGTGAAAATATCCTCCAATGATGAAGGGGAAAGAAGCATTCTCTAACAAAGGAAGACAAAGAGAGCCTGCTGCTAGCAAACTGGCCCTTGAAGATTAAAGAAAGGAAGTTCTCTAAACAGTAAAGAAATATCAAACTGCTCATAGCTTCAGAAAGGAAAGAAAACCAGTGGAATGAGTAAAAATAGGGGCAAATATAATAGAATTTCTTAAATCACATTTGATGCTTAAATCAAAATATATAACATCATCTGATGTGGTCCTAAGTGTGTATATGGAAAAAATACTTAAGTCAGTTTTTTTTTTTTAAGATTTTATTTTATTTTATTCATGAGAGACACAGAGAGAGAGGCAGAGACATAGGCAGAAGAAGAAGCAGGTTCCCTTCTGGGAGCCTGATGTGGAACTCGATCCCAAGACCTTAGGATCATTCGCTGAGCCAAATGCAGACACTTAACTGCTGAGTCACCCAGGCATCCCAAGTCAGTTGTTTTTTAAAAATATAAAGTGTAATGGATGGGACCTAAATGGAAGCGTGGTTGCTGTACTTCATTTGGGGTAAAAGATTGATACCACTAGATATGATATCATGTATACTGTAATACATAAAGCAACCACTAATTAAAATATAAGGTATAATATGCTCAAAAACACTATAAAGAAATAAAAATAGATCCCTAGAGATGTTTGTATAATCCATAAATAGTCAAGAAAATAGACATCAAAGAATGAGAAAGGGAAACAAACAGAAAACAAATAATGAAATGGCTCCCCTGAACCGTAGCATTCCAGTAATAACATGCAAGTGTCTTAAATATACCTACTCAAAAGACAGAAACGAGCAAGAATGCAAAAAAAGTATACAATATACTGTCTACAAGAAATTTGCCTCCTGGTTCCAGACTTTATCAGGGCAAGAGCTGTTAAGTGTTTCTCCTGAGCAGGCAAAGGTTCTGCAAGTGAGGGAGCTGGTCTGTGCCCTCCTTGTTCTTTGTCTGTAACTGTAACTGTCTTTGGGGTTGCTGTGGCCCCAGCAGGAAAGACCTGGAGATGGATCACCAGATTCCTGTGGTGCTGCAGAAAGATTAGGCCACTCACCAAATCATTGATGTGTCTTCACATCAAGGAAACAGGAGGGGAAAGACACCTACAAAAAGATGCTCCAGAAGATTTACCAAAGCTCCCCATTAAAGAGAAGGTCTGCTTTGAATACTGGCTGGACTGAGAGAGTTCAAAATAGCATCTTTATTCAGGTGGAACCTATGAACAGTGTATGGGGAAACAGTCTTAATTTTCTTGGGAAGTCTGGAATCATTCCAAGAATCTGAATGTAAATATCAATGGGAATAAGGTGTGAAGCTGTCATTTTCACAAGATTTTAGCTTGAGAGGAGCAACCAAAGGTCCAGAGTGGTGTTGTGCTGCAGTCTCAGATAAGGGTTGCTCGTTCAGTGTGTGGTTCCCAGAATGAAGTTGTGGGAGCAGAGCCACCGTTGATCTGCAGCCAATGTGAACATGATGAAAAATAAACCCTTGTTGCTGCTTGGACACATGATGCTCATTGGCCAATGCAACATGAGTGGAAGTGGTATGTGCTATTCCTAGAAGAAGTTTGACAGCCATTGCTGCTTCCAGTTCTGTACCTTTATTCCAGATAACAACATGTCCCTATTAGTAGTCTGGAATCCAAATTGAAGAAGACACATGGGACAATGTCATAGCCAGCCCATAGCCAAAATGTTCTGTGAATGATAGATCACTCTTTTTTGTTACAAGCCAAAAAAGAAAAGAGGAAGGAAGGAAGGGAGGAAGGAAGGAAGGAAGGAAGAAGAAAGGAAGGAAAAAGAAAGAGTTTCACCTCAAGTACAATGGCATAGGCAGTTGAAAGTGGTTAAAGATATGCCATTCAACACTAAGAACAAAGGAAAAAAGTGGGTGTGGGGGATCCCTGGGTGGCGCAGCGGTTTGGCGCCTGCCTTTGGCCCAGGGCGCGATCCTGGAGACCCGGGATCGAGTCCCACATCGGGCTCCCGGTGCATGGAGCCTGCTTCTCCCTCTGCCTGTGTCTCTGCCTCTCTCTCTCTCTCTCTCTCTCTGTGACTACCATAAATAAATAAAAATAAAAAAAAAAAAAATTTAAAAAAAAAAAAAAAAAGTGGGTGTGGCCATATTAACATCTAAAGCAGTATACTTAAATAAAATCTTTAAAAAAGGGGGGCGGGGGCAGCCCAGCTGGCTCAGCAGGTATAGCGCTGCCTTCAGTCCAGGGTGTGATCCTGGAGACCTGGGATCGAGTTCCACGTCAGGCTCCCTGCATGGAGCCTGCTTCTCCCTCTCTACCCATGTCTCTGCCCATGTCTCTTCCCATGTCTCTGCCTGTGTCTCTGTCTCTGTCTCTCTCTCTCATGAGTAAATAAATAAAAATATTAAAAAAAATAAAACAGTATACTTCAGGGAAAAATAAAAATAAAATTATTAGAGGCAAAGAAGGATATGACATACTGCTTATTATGAGTTGAATTAGGACCCCCTTCAAATGATATGATCAAGTCCTCGTGCTTGCTGCCTGTGAATATGATCTTATCTGGAAATAGGATGCTTTTACCAGGTATGAAGTTTATAGCTTACAATTTTTTTACTTCAGTATTTATAAAGGTTGTACCACTTCTTTCTGGTCTCCACGTTTTCAGGTAAGAAATTTGCTATCAATCAAAGTGGTGTTTCCTCTGGGTGTTCTAAGATTTTTTTCTTTGTCTTTAGTTTCCAGACATTTGATTATGAAGCGTATTGGCATGGATTTCCATGGGTTCATCCTATGGGAGGTTGGCTCAGCTTCTTGAAAATGTAGTTTATGTCTTTCACCTCTCACATTTGGGAAGTCTGTGTTCATTATTCCTTTGAACTCTCCAGCCCCACTCCTCCTGGGACACTGATAACATGGATGTTGGACCTTTGCTATTTCCTACCTTGTCCCTGAGATCTCTCCCTCCACCCCCCCCCCCATTTTTATCTCCTCTGTTCATTCTACTTCTCTTCTGTCATATCCACACTGATATTGAGCCCAGCCCATGTGTTTTTATCTTTGCTGTTGTATTTTTCAGCTTTATAATCTCCATTTGGTTCTTTCTCAAAACTGCTTTTCCTTTGCTTCTATAATTTCTATATCTATTTTTCATTTATTTCAAAATAATTTTAAATTGCCTGTTAAAGCATTTTTATAATGGCTATTTCAGAGCTTTTGTCAGCTAATCCCAACAGTTGATTCAGTTCCATGTTTTTTCTGTTGATCATCTTTTCTCGTTTTACTTGTGATTTTTCTTGGTTCTCTGACTGATAGGTGACTTTTGATTATATCCTGATACTTTATCTAGTTATTAGGCGTCTGGGTCCTATCCAAATCCTCCATTTTACTGGCAGTCACCCTTTCTGGGCTAACTAGTAGGTCCTAGGTAATTTTGTGGGCTGTGGCTCCAGTGACAATTTAAGTTCAGAGTCCCTGTGGTATTATTTTGGTCTGGTTGGTTTGTCTGGGGCTAGTGGTGCCCCATCCCTGATCTTGCTAAGGGTGCAGAAGGAGACCTCTAGACCAAGAAGTATGAAATAGGGTCTCAGGCTTCTGTAGCAAAGAACACTTCCCAAGCTAGTGCTTATTATGACAAGATAGCTCCACTGCTGCTCCCTGGCTGTCCCTTGTCCTTAAGGAGGGAAGAGAAGTCTCAAGTTTAGCTTGGCAGAGAGCATTACCCCCAATGAGTGCCTGCTTGTTGCAGTTAAATCAACTGCTTGCTGGCTGCCCAGCTTCCTGGTGTGTGCAGGTGGTAGAAGGAATTCCAACCCTCGGGCTTGAAGAGTGCTTCTGGGTCTGGGCACCTCTTAGTAGTGGGTCCCATACTGCCACTAGCAGGGGAGAGGGGAGTCGTGGGGGGTTGTCTCCATCACATGGAGACAAAAAGCATTTGTTGGCATCCTGTCTGCTGGTGCTTTCCACTAGGGCAAAGAAGTCTCAGACCTATTGGAAAGGAGAGCCTTCCCCTGGCCTTGCAGCGTCAGTAGGGTTTTGCAAAGATATTGGCCATGGGCTGATATTCGGAAGGAAGGAGCACACCTGGGCCTCCTTCTGTTGGGTGGGGTCCTAAGCCACCTCCATTGGGCTACTCTTGGATCCCTGAGTCCCAGATCAGTCTGCTCCCCTCTTTCTACTGTAGAGTCCTCTTGTGACTACATTTGTGCCATTTCTAGGGTTTATAGTTGAACTTGCAGACATGAACAGAGATGAGTCAATGTTCTCTTGTCTGGACCAGAAGACTTGGAACCCAGTTTTAAACATTTAGAAATTAAAATTGAATATGGCCATGCCATGGGAGATGTCAAAATTGCTGCTAAGAAGACAAGGCATTATAATAGTATCTGTGAAACCGAAAATGAAAATTTAGAAATGATCTGCATAGAGGTGGTACTGAAGCCATACATACCTCAAAGATCTTAGTCACTAAGGAAAAGATGGGACATAGAATCCCAGAAATATGACACAACAGTGGGAGGCTGGTAGCAGAATTAATAGTATATATTACCATTATTTGAACACATTTATTATACACAATGAATGTGTAATAGTTCATATAATAAGAAAAATCTTCCAAAAAGCATGTGGAGCACAAGGGAAGTGGGCGTATTCTTCTTATATGCCCACATATATTGCCTTTATCAAATGCATATCAAGGAAGAGAGAGGTTGCTTCTTCATCTCCACGAGGAATCTCATATTAGACCGGGAGTATATGATGCAAGAAAACAGAAGACAATCTCAGTCCACCAATGGTGCAAATTCAAACCGAAGTCAATCCTGTATGTCTCTTTCTGAATTTAGTAATTCCTTCTCTAGCTCCCTTGAGTGAGAAAGGTTTGTATCCAGAAAGCAACAATCACAAAGAAAGAAAGCAATAAAAAGTAAGCACATTTCTAACCACATGTGGCACTCATCTTCCGTCCAGCAGCTCGCACTGTACGCCCTAAACAGACTAAGAAGATATGGCATAAGGTCAGCTGACATTTGCAGACACTGCCGTCTCATATGCCCCCATGAGGAACTAAACATTCATGGGGTGTGACCATGGTCGGGTTCCTAACACAGATTCTTGCCTGATCGTTATGGTCTGAACCTTAGGATTTCCTTCTCCAACAAGCCTGTAGTTCATGATCCCACTGAGTCCTTATCTGTTGTGGGAAGTTTGACAAAAGTATCAGGCTCACAATAGCTGCAAGCACATCTCCTGGAGCTCTCTCTCAGTGTCCCAGAGTCTCAAGACCTGTGTGGAAATTTTCAGGCATGGCATCTTTCCCACTATTTACCTAGAAGAACCCGAAGCACCCGCTGTACAGAAGGCTACGTGCAATGAAGTGCAGGGTGTCATTTCTACATTTGTCCAATCACTGTTCTCTGGGTGTCAAACAGGCATCTAATATATTAGAGTGTGACTAGGAGTAGTTGTTATTATAGAACATTTCTAGCAGCCCCGTTAGAATGTGCTTGATCGTTTACATTTAGCAAGAATTTTGTTTTAGTTTCCTAACAAACTCATTTCCCTCTTTTCTCTGTAACCATTTTCAAATCTAAGGTGGGGATGGGGGATGGGGGGGAAGGGCATGTGGACACCAGCGCCCACCACACCTAGTGTCCCTTCCTGCAGGAGGCTCCCTGTGGGAGTGGAGGCAGGTGCGGAGGCGGGCTTGGGGGCTCCGCCGCCTCCCGTGTCCCCACGCCTGTGCCACAGCGGGGCCTCTGGGCGCTGCCTCGAGGAAGCGTGTCCCACTTCGCGCAAGGAAGTCACTCAAGCAAGGCCCACGAGGGATTTGCTGCGCCAACGGGACGACGGAGCTCAGCCCTGGCCCCGGAGCCCTCGGACTCCAGCCCCGCCGGCCGCGCCAGGGAGCGGGGGCGCTGCCCATTCACGGCCACGGGCCGAAGGGGCGCCCTGTCCTGCTGTCCTGCCCGGGCTGAGGCTCGGGAGGCGGGTGCGGAGGCAGGATGCCCACCGGGCGAGCCCAGGAAACAAAGCTGCTCAGAGAGGCCGCCGCCCCGGGCCGCCTGATGACAAGTCCCTGCCCGGCCCGACGTTCCTCCGCGGACAAGCCCAGACGGTGCCGAGACCTTCAAGTGAACCGCGGGCAGAGGCGCGCGTCGCAGGGCGGGGGGAGCCGGGCCGGGCCGGGCGGGGGCGGGGCGGGGGGGGCTGGGGGAGCCGGGCCGGGCCGGGGGGGGGGGGGGCACTGGGGGAGCCGGGCCGGGCCGGGCAGGGGCGGGGCGGGGGGGACTGGGGTAGCCGAGCCGGGCGGGGGGCGGGGCGGGGGCGCTGGGGAGGGCCGGGGCCGGGGGTGGGTGGCGGGGGGTGGCGCTGGGGGAGCCGGGCCGGGCGGGGGTGCGGGGGGGGGCGCTGGGGGGAGCCGGGCCGGCGGGGGTGGCGGTGGGGGCGCTGGGGGAGCCGGGCCGGGCCGGGCAGGGGCGGGGCGGGGGGGGGGCTGGGGGAGCCGAAGGCCGGGCCGGGGGCGGGGCGGGGCGCGCTGGGGGAGCCGGGCCGGGCCGGGCAGGGGCGGGGGCGGGGGGGCTGGGGAGCCGAAGCCGGGCGGGGGCGGGGCGGGGGCGCTGGGGGAGCCGGGCCGGGCAGGGGCGGGGGCGGGGGGGGGGGCGGGGGGAGCCGGGCCGGGCCGGGCAGGGGCGGGGGGGGGGGCGCTGGGGGAGCCGGGCCGGACCGGGCAGGGGCGGGGCGGGGGCGGGGAGGGGCGCCCAGGGCGGGTTCGGCTCGGGCAATCCGTGGCTAAGGCTCGCGCGTGCGTCTCGGTCCTTCCTCGCGAGCAGGCAGGTGCCGACCCGACCGTCCCAGGAGCGCTTTGCACCCCGAAGTGTACTCCAGGGATCCACTCTTGCCTCTGCCTCTGCATCAGCCGCGCCGACATCTATGCACACCAGACACCCCACCATCCACAGCTGAAGCAGGATTCCCTGTTAGGATGCGGAGACCACCTGAATCCTCTTGGTCCCGCTTTTGGTACACCGGAGCATCATGAAAACGAATTACCAGATTTAAACATTAGGTCAGGGAACTGGGTCTTTTCCCACATTTATCACCTAAATTCCATGTATGGTATCGCCATAAACAAGCTGGCCATAGCATTAAATATAGATATTATTTTAAATATCTTTAAAATTTTGTTTTTGATCTTCATAGGATTCCTGTTGAAGTATGCAGCAAAGAACAAGTATTATCTACAGAAACTGAAGCTCAAGGAGTTTACACTTCTACGTCCAAACATACTTCACATATGCCTAGTGAGGGTAGGAATAAAACATCCTTATAATTAGAGCATCTCAGAATCCTAATACAACATAGAGATTGCTGACCCTGGCCACCATGGTTTGGTAGAAAATGTCAACATTGATAAGAAAGGGCTCTTTTGCGGGATATTTGACTTAGAGATGATGTGAACAGTCAAACATCACTGGAGTACTAACTGCGTCCCTTCTTCTAGCCCCATTCCCCCTCGCCCATCCTATAACCACAGCCTTCACATTGCTTTCTGTCCAGGGCCACTCCTGCATCACTGTTCCTTCCTGTTTACAATAGTAGATGCCTTCTACACCTGGCCCTCTCACCCCCAATGTCACTTCCACCAACAGAGCCCCATTGTAGGGCTCTACTGCTTCCCACTTTCCTATTTGGCTGCTTCTAAGATCTAGTTCTATTAATGGTTGGAGAGTTGTCTGGCTTTCAGAACTTCTATCTGGTTCCCTGTCTCCTTTCTCACTCTCCTGACCACTGTTGGCTTTGGATCTCAGAGATCCATGGGCTCAGAGGAATCTGAATCACTGGACTCTAGCTGGGTATATAGCCTTGCTATACTGTGAGTTAAACAGGATTGTATGGGCTAATCTGAGAATACAACCACAATCAATAGCATCGTTTCTCTGAGAAATAAAATCTGACTTTGAAACAACCAACTCATCAACTAACTTTGAGATCACATGTGTTCATAAACTGCAAAATTCCTGTGATTAAAATTGAATAAATACCCTGTCTCAGCAAAGTTGACTGCCTATTAAATATTACTTGTTGAAAAAAAAAGGTCCTGCCCTAAAGGAGCTAGGTATTATGGGTATATTTTCTTTGCTAATTTTTATTTTAGCTGTTTTTGTGTGAAACAGGATCCCATGAATCTGTTTCCGTCTTTGCTTTTGGACTCAAAAATCAAATCAATTGCTTGGTGCAGATTAGAAAACCCAATAAAAAGCCAACTAAACTACTGAACGAGGCAAGCATATTTTCTGTATGTTTACTGGGCATGAATAGTGAAGATAAGCTTAAATATATCTGCGAATACAAAGTCCCCTTGCTGGTAATTGAACAGCAACAACAAAAAGAATTGGACTTGAATATTCACGTGAAGATCTTGCCCTGCAAATCCTACAAATTATCATCCATTAAGTAACCACATGTGACATCATCCCAAGATCTGTTGGACCTCACAAAGTTTCTGCCTAACTACAGAAAAGGAAAATGGCTGCAGGAGCCACTGATAAGAAAAATAATGGGTAAAATGACATTGTGCCATGTGTATTTTTCTACTAAACTAAAACCTGCTAGGACCTTGGGGGGAAGCATTTTGGAAATTTGAGTAGAACCAATTAAGAATCCATTCCATCTGAACAAAGTTTATCAATGTTTCCTAAAGCCAGCTGATTCTTACAAGCAGTAAATCCAGTACAAAGCCTATGGAAAATAATGTTATTCAAGGAAAAAAACAAGTATAACCCCAATCTCCTCACTCTTAAGATGTCAAATGTGGAGAGAATGCAAGCTAGTGTTTAGAAATTTATTGATGGTTGATTCTTTTCCCTCCACTGTATTAAGGAAAGTAGTGTCAAGCTGACTCTAATGTCAATAGAGTACCCATAGCACTGATGCATTGCTTGGCACCAACAACTGCAATATACACTCATTAAAAAAATCCAGTGGCTTTTCAAATGAAATGTCCCCATTCCCCACTTCAGTGGGCTCTTATGGAATCAAAGGCTTTTCTGCAGGAAGGAAGCCCACAGTGTTCTCAATCATCGTGGGTTTCTTTCGAACATAAAGTTTAATTTTAGTGTTACTATTTAGAAAATATTTTTTAAGCAACATATGGACACAGCTGTTTCTGTTCAGTATAGTTTTGAACTTGAAGTGAATTACATCTTCCTTTAAAAGGGGGCAACTTTCTACTTCTTTGTTAAAGCAGAAGTCAAATTATTACAAATTGATAATAAACATGTCTAGAACTCCTTTTCCAACCTAAAAACCAAGAGATACTGTCCATGACCTCTGCTCTTATTTTGTCTTCCATTTTTTAGGAGAGAACTTTCATCTGCTCCAAAGCATGAACTTAATGCATAAACATCATTGAGGTTTTAACACTCTTCATTTGGTTTAATAAACGAGAAGGGAAAAAAATGAAAATGCTTCCAAAATTGAATGACTCAGTCTTTAGCCAGAAAAATTTCCCACAAGGCAATCTACTGACTGTGTAACATTAAAAATTAAAATGAATATACTAAAATACATTGTCTCGGGCACCGGATGTGGAAATTTTGATGTTAGACACCTTTAAATTTTCATGATATATATTGACCTTTAAATATATGGTAGTGCTGTTCAATTGAAGTTCTTGCTATGATGATGATGTTCTGTAATCAGGGCTAACCAATATGGTAGCCATTAGTCACACATGGCCAACGAACACATGAATTGCAGCTAGTCTCACTGAGGAACTAAATTTTAATTTAATTCCATTTGAGTTTATTTAAAACTAAACAACCATCTATGGTTAGCAGCCACCATATTGGAGAGTCCAACTATGTAGTATAATGGGGCAACAAAAGGGATTAAAATCTGTATTGTTCAAGTGTGACAAAACTATATATAAAAGAAACAACAAACAGGAGGTATGAGTAGAAGTGTGGGTATGGACTGAGTAAACTCAAATTAACAAACAATTCTTGGCACTTAATCCAGATGAGAATTGAAGGTACCTTGTAGTAGACAGACCCTGCCCTGAAACAACACAAGGGATGATATTTTAACCGTGCATGCATGGCTTAATTAGTAAACTAAAGGCAATGGAAAAAAGATCACAAACAAGGTAATGCCTTACAATTTGCCAAACAGAATAAGTGGGTGGGAAGAAAATCAGGAACACTTGGGGTTAAAAAAAATCCCATGGGCAGCCTGGGTGGCTCAGCGGTTTATCGCCACCTTCAATCCGGGGCGTGGTCCTGGAGACACAGGATGGAGTCCCACATCGGGCTCCCTGCATGGAGCCTGCTTCTCCCTCTGCCTGTGTCTCTGCCTCTCTCTCTCTGTGTGTGTCTCTCATGAGTAAATAAATAAAACCTTAAAAAAAATCCCATGTGGTGGTTATGTGTCGTTGTACATTTGACTTATAGAATGTACAACACCAAGAGTGAACCCTGTAATAAACTATGGACTCTGGGTAACTATGATGTGTCAGGGTAGGGTCATGGCTTGTAACAAATGTACGTTCTGTGGAGGATGCTGATCATGGAGGAAACTCTTTTCTCCCTGTGCACAGAGGAAACTGTGTGCAGGAGATACATGGTAAATCCCAGCATCTTCCTCAGAATTTTGATGTGAACCTAAGAATGCTCTAAAAAATAAAGTCTGCAAAAAAAAATTTCAGAAGGGTTAAGGAGATGATCAACTCCAGATGTGGTGGGAGGGGATTCCACACAGAACAAAACAGAGAGCCCAAGTGTGAAGAGGAGGGATCAAAGGAGTAGAACAGACAACAGGTGGGCCAGAAGGTGGGAAGGACAGGTGGACCAGGCAATGCAGGACCTGGAATACCACACTAAGGAGTTGGACATTTCTCTTGTCACCATATGAAAGGCATCAAGGTCGATCTTTTGGAAAATGTGTATCTAATATAATGGCTACTGATAGATTTATAGAAAGTGACATTACACTTTTCTAGTTAATAAAAATAGCTTGGTGTCTGAAGAACAGCTTTGTTATCTCTCATTTAGCAAATTAATTTATATCATGTGATCCTTTGATAAAAGGAATCATTCCCTAATTTTTAAACTGTGTGCAATCCTCTTAAGGTCTCCCATTTTTTTTTCCCTCTGTAGTCTTCCTTTTCTTACACTTTTTTTTTTTTTTTTGCTACTTTCTCTACTTACATTGAGGTCTTTTAAAAAATGTCTTGGATACAATGATAACTAAAGTTGCATTGCTAAAGCTGCATCTGGGTGAAGGAAAGAAGGTGGTCCACATTCATGGGGCAGTGCTCTGTGGTGGATCTAGCCTGACATTGACACAACAATGCAATCAGCAGAAAAATATCCTCCCCTACTGGAAAAAAAAAAACAAAAAAACAAAAAAAAAAACAGCAGCTTGCCCAAGGACACAGAGCTCATTAGTACCAAAGCTGGAACTAGAATTCAGATTAATTGGATAGATCCCACTGTCAGCTTCAGCAAAGGTTACTACTGCTCCCTTCTAGGATGAGTGTAGTATAACCTAAAAATTTTGGTATTAGCACACTTACACTCACATACCACAGAAGAGTGCCACAAGAATCCATCAGAGCCAGTGCTATCCAATGGCGCTCTCAGGGCCTCTGACTTTTAATGCGACGGGCACGTGTGTATGCACGTAGAGTTTGCTGAACCTCAAACAGATGTCCACGAAAGGCTATTGGTTTTCTTTATTCTGATATTATCTGAAATGAAAAACAAATCATCAAAATCCACACAGGAACAAATTTTGGTCTTTTTCAATAGGAATCACCTGAATCTTCATGCTTTCATACCCTTACTGTCTCTCTCAGAAGTGGAATGTGAGGCTAAACCCACATGCTCAGCTCCCAGTCCTTCCCCTCAGGGCAAGGCAGCCAACAGGGCTATTTTGAGCTGTACACAGACATAAAAGACATTTATCTAGAAGGGCAGGCCATCCCCCGCCCCCCCCACCCCCCATCCAGAGCACAGGCAAAGATGCAGCCTGCAGCAAGCACTGCTGCGGTGACCATGCACTCAGGAATGTAGACACCTGCAAGAGCAGGAACAGAGAATAACAGTCACCTGTCCAGCCTGATCTACCCAGGTGGAAAGGGTGTGTGTGGGCATGACTCTGAGTTTGGCTTTGTCCTGTGGAACAGAAGGAAGGAAGCCGGCACCTGCAGGGTGGAATGCAGCCTGCTCCTCCCCAGCAGGGCTAGCTCCTCTGACAAAGGGCTCCCTCCTTCTCTGTGACCCTCCTTTTTCTCAGGGATTGAATGTGCCCCCAGGACAATCCTGCTGTTTGCTTGCACAGGGACGCCACTTCACCTTTTCAGAGCCCTTCTCTGTCACTCCCAAGGAATCTGAGCCTCATGGCTCCATCTTTTCTCCTCAGGAAAGACACTGAATGGTGGAAACAGCTAAAACGAAAAGGGGCATGTGCCATTAATTATTCCACTGCTCGTCTCTCTCCTTGGGTGCTTTGGCTGCAGAGCTCTCCTGGATAAACAGTACATGGGCAAAAATAATACATATACACACACATACACACATACTGTACATCATATATATATATATATATATATACCTGTCACTTTGCATAACCCCACTTAAAACTCCCCAAAGTGCCATTGCTTGTGTGGAGGAGGAGAGAAGGAAAGCTGGTAGCTCAATGGAGACAACCTGCTGAAAGCAGATGCAGGAGGAGTGAGAAGGAGGGCAGCTGTACCTGCCCCACATTACTGGGTCGCGGCATGATGATCAGACGCTGCTCAGGGACAGGTGGTGCTGGATGGTGTTGGGGATTTGGCATTGCCACCAGTCCCTCGTACCCTCTGGTGAGTAGAGCCCCTGGAAAATGCTGCTCCCAAGCTGCATACAGACTCTGAGTCCTCCCACCCCTGCTATCAATGTAACCTTTGCGTGAACTTTGGTGTTGCCCTCACTTGTCATTTTTTTCTCAGCTATTTCTTGAACAAATCATTATGTTGGTAAAATGTCAACTTCTGCTTTCCTTGGCAGATACAGAGCCTGGGGGGAAAGAAAGTGCATTCCTACCACTCTTTTTAAACATTGCAGGGGATAATTGGGACGTTAACCCAGACGTCATGGATGGAGGTGCTTTGTCACTTGGGACAGCAGTGTCCAGTGTCTGCTTCTTTCCCTCATTGCAACATGACTCCCTGAGGAAGCACTAAGCCCCACAGACACCATGAGGCCTTTGCTCCACCCTTTGAACTTTCAAAACCCTTATATCTCTAAGAGCCCAAACTGAAAGTAGGTCTGAAAGTGCTTTATGGTGGTGATCCCCACCATCAGGTGCTGTTCTGAGTTGCCCAACAAATCTCTGGTGCTGATTTGGTGCCCAGGGCGGTGTGCGATGTTGCAGGGAGTGTTTGTGGAAGGAATGAGGGCATTGTCCAGGCTCCTGCAGCCCCTGTGCCTTGCTTACCACATGTTTTGTTTCCTATGCCTCAAGGCATTGTAAAACCCCTTGGTCCTCTGTCCTGCACGAGGTGCTCCTAAAAGGGAATTTGCACTTCCTGTGCACCCCCCAGAAGTCTCAGGGAAAACCTTTCATATCCCCTGTAACAAGTTGAAGTACAAAGTCAGCCTTGGAAATATTATTAAAAGCTTTTCTGAATAGCTGTTTCACTGTTGGCAATACGTGCTCTCTGCCGTGTAAAGAGACAGACCTTCTTGCTATTCTTCTGAATGTGTTCCTTGAGGGTGAGGTCGCAGCAGCCTGGGGATGAGGCTGCCTCATGCTGGACACTTCACCCCTTCAGCTCTGGCAGCCCAGAGGACCCTCCAGAGGGCCCTCCCAATCCCACCTCTCCATCACCACTCACAGCAAATTACACAGCTGGCTGAGGGTCACACCCATTTTATGAGATGTGCCTCTTTTATGAGAGGCAGGCATTAGACCTGAGCTACCTGCGTGGGAGGCACGGTGAAGAACATTGCACGAAGACATAAACTTCACAGGGGCCCATTAACTCCTGCAAAGTGCTGAAATACCCCTCTCAGAGATTCACAAACACAAGTGTGAGGCTAACAAGAAAGTGTCATGAGATGTGTGCTCAAGAAGGAAACATTTTGCCAGAGACAGGTTTGTCTTTCGAGGCATCTGTTCTGCAAGCAGGACTCCTTTTCTTCACCTCTTGCATGGAACTGCAAACCCTCATTTGGAAGTGGGATAGGCCTGTGGGACCTTTCCTCTCAGAACAGGGCTTTGTTAGTTATCAAGAACATGTGTAGCATGCTACAAGCCAATCTCCGAGGCTCTTCAGAACACAGAGCAAAGTTACAAACATCTTCTCATTCTTCAGGACGTACCCATAGCAGGTCAGGTGGTATGAGTCTCACATGGGATACTAGGACTCTGCACCAACCACGCCCAGCGCTCAGCATAATGACTTTGCAAGGATACAGGCAACACTGAGGACACCAAGCCCTTTACTATGAAACCCCAGCATGTCCACAGAAATGCCACATACGTATCACAGGAACAGCAGCCAGGAATCACCTGGAATGCCCCCCAGTGTACAATCCTCTAGCCCTATCACAGGGTGGGACCTGTGGACCAACAGCCAGGCATTGCTATTTTACCCCACATTTCAATACTCCACTAGCATTTTACCCTTTACCCAGACAGGGCCCATGGGCCAGTAGCATTGCCATCACCCAGCAGCATGTCATTGGGATAAATCTCAGGCCCTGCTGAGAGTTCATGGATTCTATCTCCATTTTACCAAAACCCAGGTCATTTGAGTTTAAGGAACACCTCCTAATGCAGAGGCCTACTCGTCTCTCAAGTTCTTAGATTGTTTAAACTCCTGGAAGCTAATTACACAGGAGTTTCCATAAGGAATGTTATCAAACTTTAAAGAGAATCTATCTTTCAGCCAATTGTTATTCACAGCCTAACAGGGTGGGATTTTTAAAGGCAACAAAGTCTTATCAAATAGATAGTCTATCTTCTATCTTCCAATAGATCAGATTGCCCAATTAGACTAAAAATAATCCAGGGACTTCAAGTGTGGGGTTTGAAGATGCATTGTCAGTACCACTTGGTGATGAAATATTGCCCACTTTTGGTGGAAGTTTCTCCCCCAACACCTTTCCCCTGCACAGGTACATTCACATGTATTACCCATTGATAGTCTGTTACAGAGCCCATGTGCATCATACCAAGTTGGCTAGGTTCCCCCCACCACCTCCCCTCCAATAACCCTACATTTTACAGAACAAGAAACTAGGACATAAAGTCACCTTGCTTTTCTCTTTTGCATTTTGGCATCCATAACTTTAAATTTTTTTTTTTTTTTTTTTTTTTTTTTTTTTTTTTTTTTTTTTTTTGGTCAGCTTGTTCAAGTCACCCATCCCCCAGGAGGGCAGAGTTCTGGTGGACAAGGGCAGGAGGCTTGCGATGATTTAGCAGTAATGCACAGAAAGAAAGTTGAATGCAGCTCATACTCGACTCTGGCACGTACAACAGGACTTTGCAGTAGGACAGTGGACTTGAAAGTCAGTGAACATATCCCACACCCCTAGAGCATCTCAAGAACTTCATCCCAGGGCCCCACTGATATCACAGATCAAGGAACTCACCAGGCCTGAAGCTTCCAGCAGAAGAGCTAATAATCCACACTATGGTTTAAAAAGAAAATAAAAACAGGAGCACCTGAGTGGCTCAGTCAGTCGAGCATCCTACCCTTTATCTCAGCTCAAGTCTTCAAGCCCTGCATTACATAAAAAAGAAAAGAAAAGAAGAACTCAAATCATAGCATTGGTTTCAATGAGTAAAGGTGATAAATATTCCAGTTGTGATTCTCAGCCACCAAGCCAAAGTAGGAGGAAGAAGCTGGGTCTCTCAGGGAAGCTGGGGGTTTCCATGTCCTTTATCTACATTTTGCCCTGGCAAAGGGGTCAGCCTGGGGCAACTTTCAGATAACCAAGGGGAATTCAGAAGGCAAGGATGCTTTTCTGCCTGATGTTCAGGGCTCCGGAATGAGCTTGCCTATTTGGCCACCCATCACCCCATCCATAAAAAGTGAAATCACATTCAAAATACAGTAAGGCACGATACCGTAGAAGGAAGGATGGCCATGGGTGGTTAGTTTTCCCCTTTTTAGTTACCACGTGGCAGAGACAAGAGCCAGAAATTCCCATATGGCTCTATGATGAATAGGGGGAAGTAGCAGATTGGGAAGCTAGGAGGAGCATTAAGGTAGGGACCATGTGACCCTTCCAGATATGTAGATATAATAGATATATTGTGTCTTTTTAATAATGATTGAGTTGGCCAGTGGATCTGTTTCCACAGACTCTGTTTGATTACCCCGTGCCTCTAGTTCACAGGATAACTAGATGCTCAAGAAATATTTCCAGTTAATACAATTTTTATTTACTAGTAAAAAATTTCATTTCTTCCTATCCCATGGGAAATATATATCAGATTTAAACAAAGCATATCAATTTCAAAGGTTATCAAATTATTAGCTGCCTTAGACCATGTCCATTCTGGCTCTGGCATGAATTAAAGGTTGTTACTATCAGTAGGACTTTTAAAAATGTAGTTAGACAATGGTTACGTGTAATTAAAGGCCTCTTCGACACGGTATGCTGTATTACCCACCCCCTCCTGTATGTCATGTCAATCCAAATGTTCAGGTGTTCACTTAGATTGCAGCACAGTAGTACCGCGGCCCCCTCCCAGCTCTCATGCATGTTGTGTTCTGACAATTCCATTTTCTCCCCCTCTCCTTCCCCACTTCTCCACGACAGCCGCTCTCAGCCGATCTCACACACTCATGTGCTGGCCAAATCCCACAGCCTTTCATTCAGTGCACACCTTGGCTGTGCCCATTTACAAACTGTGCCTCTAATTCTGAAAAGAGCCAGTGTAGTTGGTCAAGGATGGTGCATTGAGCCTTTCTTGGCATGTCCATGAACTCCATCTGGTCCCAAATCCTACCCTGCACTCCCAACTGTGAGGCTCTGATCTGTATCTGAACCTACACCCTTTCAATTACTGTATTCATGTTCTATTGCTGCCAGAACAAAGTACTGCAAACTTGGGGTGGAAACAATACAAATTTTTAATCTCACAGTTCTGGAAAAAGCTGTGGGCTAAAATCCAGGTGTTGGTAGGGCTACTGCTTCTGGAGGCTCAGAGGAGAATCCATCTCCCATCGTTCTGAGTTTCTAGAGAGCACAGCATTCATTCCTTGGCTCCTGGCCCCCTTCTCCATCTTCAAAGTCAGTAGTAGTGAGCTGAGTCCCTTCATGCTTCAAATCCCTCCTGCCCACCTTTCCTGGGTTCCCATCATTCTCTATCACTGCAGCTGGGAAAGGCTCTCTACTTTTAAAGATGTGATTAGCTTGGGCTCATCAGGATTCTAAAAAATCTATCTCGAGAGACTGAGTCTTAACCCCATCTTAAAAGTCCGCTTCACCATGTGAGACAACATCTTCATAGGTTCTGAGGATCAGTTGTGGATATCTATGGTGGCTATTTTCCTGCCCACCAGGATGACTAGTACCTCTATCTTTTATATGCTTGTTCTCTGACAGGTCTTCTCAGGTTGTTTCAGTCTCTGACTTGTGACAAGGATGGTACAAAGGCTTCATGGTGCTAATGATAGGATACAGTCCTCCTCTTCATTCACTAATATTTCTTAAATGTTGTAGAAGTTGATTAATGAGTGCACAGATAAATTCGTGGATGACACATGGAAGGATAGATGGATGAAAGCAATTTTTAGTAAAAACCTATTTTCCTTTAACTATAATTTTGACTGCTCTCACCTACAATATTTCACTTATTTGTACAGGTAGGTCTTATGTTTTTGCAGGTGAGGAAATTAAAGTTCCGAGTTTTAAGTTGACAGAGTCATGTAGCTTACTTCTTGTGATAAGGGTAAGTCATTTGGGTGCCTAACCCTAAATCCAGATGGAACTACCCTTTTTATAAATGCACAATTCAGTTTTTCTTTTTTTACCCTAGACTACCAGAAATCAATGGAAAATATCCCAGGTTTTCTGGCTGGACTTTGGCACGGAAAAGATTAAAAGGAAAGATGAATAGTACAATGGTAACTTGCTGTAGACACAAAGAAATGGAAGAATGATTTTTAAGCATTGCTATGGATTATTGTTTATAGTTATTATTGATGTGGTAGGAAAATAAAATGTCTTATTATCCTTATCTCACATTTATTGAGGCTTATGATGCTTCAGTATCTCTGCTTAAGAATTTATAAGAATTATCTCATTTAATTTCCTAAAACACAGCAAGATAGAATCTGTTACCATTCTATTTTGGAAAGAAAAAATTGAAGCATAAGGAGGTTAAGCAACTTGCCTGTATTCACACAAAATGTCAGTAGCTGATCCAGGAAGCCAACTCAGATCTGTTATGGTCCTGTGGCCAGTGCTTTTTACAACCCTGTTGTATCTTATCAAAATAAATGCATGATACGAAAAAACATAGTGAATTCTCATTAGATATAATAGTAATATATTTTCTTGTACACTATCAAAATGATTTTTACAAAAAAAGAAAACTCTTTATTAAGTTGTTTCCAAATACCTTATGTTGTTACATCATAAGGAATTTCAATCATTCTCCTTTATGTTATGTTTTCCTTTCAATGATTTTGCCATTTATGGATATTCATTCCCAAAGACACCAGCCTCCTCCTTTTGGAGCAGCTATCAAAACATTAATCAATATTTATATAACACCAAACCATTAAAAAAGAATCCTGGCCCTTGGGGTGAACAATGAGAAGGTGCCAAGCTGGAAAAGCCCAGGGAAAAAGCTCAGGGCATATGTGGCTTGTAGAGCAATTATCTTTGTATCAGATAGCTATTCAAGGATTGAAAGAGAAAAAGGGCTTGAGGGAAATTTCAGGAAAAGAAAATTGTTCCATGCTCAAAGTTTTCCAAGTAAAAAGTAGAGAGAGTAACAGAAGAGAGTTCTGTACAACAGCACATGTGCTGTTCCCGTAGGCTCTAGATCATCCCAGAGTCTGGGCAGGGGAACAACAGTACCACATCTCCTGGGCTGGAAATCCCCATCAGCAGATACATCATGCTCTGCTGCAAATGCATGAGTGTCCTCAGTTGCTCCCCGTCAGAGTACTGCTTTGAGAAGTCTCTGCATTGCCATTTTTTGTTATATTTCAGGCAAAGAATGATAACATTTGCTTTTGTTATTTACCATTTACATTCAGTCTTTCCCCCCAGAGTAGATCCCACTAGAAATGAGCCTATGGTTCTTAATTCCTCTTAATTCAAATCCTTGTATGCATCCTTTTGTGTCACTTCAGAGTGACCATCCAAAACACCATACTGGATGTGCCTGTGAGAGTTAAGATCTACAGACCAACAGAAAACACTTGCCATTGTCAATGACAATAGCAATGGTCTTGAAAGTAATGTTTCTATGAAAAAAGCCATGCAACATCAGTCGATGCAGGAATCTTTTATGCAGACCCTTGGTTTACTCTCTTACTACCTGGGTCCCCATCCTTCACTTACCTGCTGACTGGAAGCCTCAGGTCTGCAGCCCCTTAGAGAACACCGTGAGGCTATTCTACCTTCAAAACCCACCCAATTCTCATCCTGGGAACGTTATTGAGGCCTCTCCTTTGCAGGTGAGCTTCTCTGCGGCAAGCCCTGGCCCTGACCTTCACTAGGACCTTATCTATTACTATCTCATTCCATTTCCCTCCTCTGCTGCCAGTATGGTGGACTCTCAGAAGGAATTAAAAGTAAAAGCATGTGCCTGGTCTCTCATTTTAAATCATATTCCCTTGCCTTTAGAGTTGAACTTCAGTTTTATAATTTCCATTAGAGATCAATCTAGATCTAGCTCTCTCATAATTCCAGAGGAGAAAGGAAAAAGATTTCCATTGTCAAAGTGTTCATATTAACTTTTATCTTATCTTTTAGTTCTCCAATTAAATTTCATATGAGCACAGTTAATATCAGTAGAGTGCTAACCACACATGTGCAGTTAATATTAATTCCAAGTAGTTATCTTATCTTTTCATTAATTACATTTGAAATGATTTTGTGTGCAAACATCTCTGAATGTCCTCTGATTAGGCATTAACATTTCAGACTGATAGAATGTTTATATATACATTTATATATATTATTTTATATTTAATATAATTATACATAGAGTTTTAAAATCTGATTATAAAATTAAGCAAAATGATCTAATAATATGAAAGTTATTTCATGCTGTTCCATCAGTGTAAGGTATTTTTAAAACATAAATCCAAGTTTGAACTTCAATATTGTCTATATGACAGTGCACAGTGAGCTTTTGGAAGAGACTACAGTTAATTGATTTAACATGACTACACTGAATGTGCTTGTAATCCAGGATCGCTTACCATATAACAATCTATCTTGCTAGAATCATAATATAAGTGATATTAATAACTATCCCATGCTAAGTATTACACTATACTTTGTATCCTATCAGGTAGATGCTATTATCTTACTCATTTTGCAGATAAGAACACAGAGGCCTGGATGGGGCTAAGAATCTGTTTAAAGTTCTGAAGTGAATAAAGGGGGATATCTGTCTGTTATGTTTTACAACTGAAATACTGAATACTGCAGGAGGGACTTGAAACGTAATCAACACAGAGAAAAGCTATGTTAATCAGCTAGACACAGATTGAGACCAGGAGCTGTTCTTACTCCAGGTTTGTGATTCCAGCTGTTCTCCTGACTTGCTGAGAGCCTTTTGGAAGGGGGCCACCAGGCCTCGGCTTTGAAGCTTGGAGCTACATGCATGGTGCTTGGTCTTCCGGCTTTTTACACAAGGGTGGAGGGCAGTGCTGAAATGTGCACCAGTTCAATTTGGGCTCAACCCGGGTCAGTTACAACTTTCTTATTAGGTTCCTGAGTCATTACTAACTGCATGCCAAACACTAAAAGATATTTTGGAAAGGGATTTTTGGTAGCAAGGCACTATTTCCTGAAACAAATACTTTACAATCGGCAATGGCAAAAAATGTGGGGATCTGCTTAAGACATTCTGTCAGATAACATGGACTCATCCAGAGCCAAGTGCAGGCAACAGTGCCAAAATCAAGATGGCTACTTCCTAACAACTGCCCTCCTTCCAAATATTCCCCTGTGTGCCTTCAGGAACGTTCATCCTGTCAAACACTTGAATACCAAGACTGTGCATTTGAAAAAAACTCCCTGAAAAGGAAACCTAGACTTAACAATACAAAATTTGTTTACTGAGACTATTTTAGGACCTACCTATAAGTTTGCAAAAACTTGGCCTAGTTAGGGAAAAATTTGGGTTTATGCAATTGATATAAAATCATTGCTTTGAGAAAGTACATAATAGCATAGAACAAGCAGTCCATGGAATATACTGAAAATGAAAACTAAAAAAAAAAAAACAAAAAAAAAAATTAAATGATCTAAATAGCCTAGGATTTTCATGCAAACATGAATCCTGAGACTAATGTAGGTAAAACAATACATTTCAAGGCTAGTTCTACAATTGTGCTCTGCAACTCAATTATCCAGCACATAGATTGGAAGTGAGTTAGAAATGCTCAAAAGACTCTAACACATACTTGTCCTGTGGTGGTATTATCCAACCAATCTATTTTTTTTCTAGATCTTACCCTTTATTTGTGAGGAGTCAGAATGCTTAAGTATTTAATATTAAGTTAAATATGCTCTCAGTTTTCTTAAATAGTGACACATAAATCTCATTTCTCTTTGATGATATGCTAAGCTCCGTATGCACAAGAAGTATAATTTTTGCTGTCCTTAACAGTGAATACAGGGCTGATGGCTGATGTCTCAAAAAATGCTTATTTCACTAAATTCAACAGAAGAGTCCATGATCCCTCCATGAATCTGAACTAATGAGGGAAAAATATATTGATACTGGACATGTCAGTTTTATTCTTTGTGGCAGTAGTTCTCTGAGGAAGGTTAACAAAATCAAACCACTCATATTCACAAGTAAAGGAACTAGGGGGAAACTGATCACGTTTTCAGAATGAGGGTAACATGAGTCTCATCCTCTTAGATTATTTCCAAAGAAAGAAAGATAGTCCTTCCGAGGGAAAATGGAACATTGTAGAAAATAACACAAAAAATACACACACACACACACACACACACACCTACATGCATGTGCACAACACACACACACACACCCTGATTTAAAACACCAGATAAACACATGGCAATATATTTAGACATTAATAACTCATACTTAGAGACTAGGACTTATTTTCTACTCCAACCTTAACCATACTGCTGCTACAAACATAGGCAAAGAGTTGAATCTTTGAAATATACGGAGTTTTTTGAAATATGGAAGCTACAACATTCTCCAGTTAGCTTACAACATGTTTCTTATACCAAACTCAACAAGATACATCATGCCTGCCTGGTGGACATCATGCAGTTTAGATTTGCGTAACACCTGATTAAAACAAATGTCTATTCTTTCTCTTTGTATCTCATGGTTGAGTTAATTACCACTTCTTGGCATGTTGTCTAGCTTAACACTAAAAAAGGAGTCAAGTAATTTTATTAAATCAGGGAGAGCCAAAAGAACTTTAAGACTATTTCCTTGACCTTTAAACAAATGTACAGGAACAAAACTCTTAACATTTTTGCAAATAGTGCTCATGCTCAATTAATATTAAAAGTCATATCTTATTCCTCAAATAAATGATCTAGAAGCTTTCTGCACTATCAACATTATCAACAGATATTACCATCTTTCTTGAGGTCAGTGAAGAAAATGTATTCTGTAATGTTTATACTCATGGTAACAGGTGCCCAGCTATTTTGACCAATTCTGCATTCAATGAAAAGGGAAAATAAGAGAGAGACAGAGACAGAGGCCGTAAGCATTAGTGCTGCCCTTAATTATTTTTACTTCTTTCCTCTTGGAGGACTGTACTTCTGACACTCTATTGGGTGGATGAGACCACATAATTGTTCTACCCTATGAGTCAGGAGTGGAATTGATATGTGTCACTTCCCAGCCAAACAAGCAATTTCTAATGCAAGACCTTCCAGAGTTTTCTCTTCCTCTGACCCACAGCTGCCAGCTTTCAAGAAGGTCATAACTCCATCAGCCTGGCTTCTGAGCCAAAAAAGTAAGCAAGAACCCCTGCTGAACTGCAGCCAGCATACAATACATCTGAGGATAAACTGTCATTTCCCAGCAATGGGATTTGGACTGACAACTGGTTACTGCAGCATAGCACAGCTTATTCCAACATACACTTTGTTGCTCTGTGAGACACTTGGGCTGCATCCCTTGGTCTAGTCTGGTGCCAGTTCTGCGTGTATGTGTGTTTCCTGGACATACCAGCCCATCCAAAGTGAGCTCCAGGCTACTTGGCTAAAAGGGACTACAATGATTGGAAGAAGAGCGACCTTTGCTTCAGTGACTTTATTAAATGAGCACCTGACTGCTCTTATAGGTGCAGCTGTCAGTTATGCACAGGAGTTTCCTTCTCTGTGATAATTTATCTGTAAGAACTGGGCAAGAGTGTTTTGTTTTTCTTTTTCTTTTTGTTTTTAATTCCTCCCCTTAACCTTAGAGTGTTGGCAGCTGCTGACCTTTTTAGTCATAAAAGAAAATCAGTGATTTCAGTTTCTAATTCCTTCACCTAGGAAAAGTAGAGCATGTCTTTCTCTGTACAAATAGGACTCCAAGTAAACTGCTTCGAAGAGTAGACTATCAAAAAGAATATCCAGAGAAAGAGATTTCGTAACTAACACTTTTTGGCAAGTTATTTAACAATTTTGATAGCTGGTAAATGCTTCTTAATGACTCACCTGACTCTGCTATAATGTAAAGTCATTTACTGGTACACTGGGTTTTATGGAGTTCAAAGCCGCCCTAAATGCTATCTGAATATATTAACTCTATTCAATTTTCCAAAGGATACGAGTGATATAAAATGTTATATAATACAATTCTTTAAAAATAAACAATGGAGAAAGAATGGTAGAATGAAAGAAAAGTAGGAGAAATAAATAGATAAGCCCTCAAAGCTTATCTCTCTGCTTCCCCCCCACCTGGTGGGCCCTCAGAACGGAGAACTCCCCTCACTCCATGGAGTCACATCTGCATGCCCAGGAAGTGGGGGAATGCCTGGTCTAGGTCCACCTGGCTTTGGATCACACACTACACACGCAGGAAAATTTTCCTGCTTGGGCCCTTAGCACCTCCACCCTGCCCTCTCCCTGATACACACAGTAAGGAAATTTGAAGGAAGAAGAAAAATCTGGAATGGCACTTAACTGACCTCCCAGTCCGTACTGTAATACTTCATAACATGGGGCAACAGTTCTCCTGGATACAGAGAGAGGACAGTGGGAACTCCAACCCTGAAGAGCAGCTCTGCACCTTCTAGAACAAGGCACCACTTTTAGCTTTCACTCTTTCACTTTCTCATTTTGGACTCTGAATTTTGTCCCCTTAGCTCCAGTCTGAAACTCAACAAAAAATTGTATATGAGTTTTTCTGTCTGATCCTAAAACACACACACACACACACACACACACACACACACACACCTCAACAGCAGAGTTTTACTCAGACCCTTTCAATTCACTTTTCATACCCTCACACTAACTTATAGACTAACCAGTCCTTTTTCCTCTCTCTAGTCCTGACACTAATTCTAGGGTTACTGCTCCTGCAACTGACTTTACTAGTGGATCAAAAAATAATACAAAAGAACACAAAACATAAATCAAGCCCTAAAACAAACCAGCTGAGTCCTTGAAATTATTTACATGATCTTCCCCACAGTTTGAGTAAAACGAATGCCTTTAATATACTGGACTTTCAATAAAAGTCCCATGAGCAAATGGAAAACTGGGTGAATGAATCAAGGCTTTGACATCCTCCCTTCAGTCTCTTTCCTCCAGCCATGCTTCTTGGAAGAATCACTCTCAGACTGAATCCCAGCCAGTGGGTAAAAATGGCAGCTATTTGCATGGAAACTTGTGTGGGCTTCAATTTTATGGATCTTATATTGTGGCTTACTGAACTATAGGCTTTATCCAAGGCAACCAAAGAGACCTCTGTCTATGTAGTGAATTCCTTTGCAAACTACATTTATAAAATGTAGTTTACAAATTATTGAAAACAATCCATTTGGAAAATTTTCAGCTGCTATTTTGTTTAAAGATGGAGCACTCAAACTAAAATGAAATCTAAACTCAATATAAACATCCTTTAATAGAGTACCAATGCTTCACCCAAGTCAATCAACGTTTTATAAGTTGCCATGGAGTACAGAGAAAATATGGAGTACTGAACAGACAAGTTAAAACAGAACTCACCGTTGTCCCTAGTACAAAAGATGGCACTGCCCTGCCAGTAGCTAACAGTTGACAATATATCAAATGCACTGTCTTGATTTGGGGTCTGCCAGAAGTTGACCCCCGGACAAGGATTAAAATGTGTGTAGTTTACTTAGGATGTAATTCCAAAACACTCAGAGGGAGTAGGAAATCAAGACAGGAAAGAGAGGAAAGTCAACAAAAGAATAAATGAATGGTGGCTCATATCAGGCTCCAGTCAGGGCAGACCAAGGGAGAGACCACACAGAGTAGTGTTTTTTGAGAGGCAAGGAGACTGAGGAACTTATTCATTGGCTCTCTTCTCTAGTTCTCCTGGGTGTTAGTGTCCTCAGGCTGCCCTGGCCCAGTGAGGCATTTACCGGCTTTCCACATTGAGCCTGGAGTAGGCTGAGCTGACCCAGTCAGAGCATCCACAGCTTCTGCTTGACATTTTGCAAAAATAAGGACCTACTGAGATCAAACTACTTATGAGATGCTCCTCATGAATAAAAATCTCGTATAATTTTCTGGGTTTGGCTGAGTAAACCTCTTCTTCACCCAGTCCTTCATTTTTGTAACTTAAAACACTTCTCTCTCTCTCTCTCTCTCAAAAAAAAAAAAAAAAAAAAAGTCAATCTTGCTCTAAATATCCTCATATACATCTTGAAACTTGAACTGGCAATGTTCCATCCCAGATATTTCCCCATATGTCATAGGTGTTTTCTTTTTTAAAAGATTTTCTTAAAGAGTTTACCTATTTATTTGAGAGAGAGAGAGAGTGCGCATGCACACATGAGCATGAGTGTGGGGAGGGGGAGAGAGAATCCCAAACAGACTCCACACTGATCACAGGGCCCGATGTGGGGCTTGACCCCCGGGCCCTGTGATCATGACCTGAACTGAAATCAAGAGTCAGGCATTTACCTGACGGAGCCCCCCGCGTGTCCCAGAGGTGTTTTCTGATGGACATGGAAGATAGGGAAGGGATGTCACCTCCCCCACCCCAGCTTTGCACTTGGCTATATGGTAGGGGAAAGCTGGTTCACTTCTCTGTATAAGAGATTGTCAGCGGCCATTGCGGTGATGGCGGGAGGACTCCTGTGCTCCTCTTCATGTCCTTCTGAGGAGGCATTTACCTCCCTACATCTTAATTTGACTTTCTGACCATACTGTCTACTCTTCTCTGCTAACTAGACTTCTTATATAAAATGTTGGGACTTACAAAGATGATATGTTTCCACGGCACTTTCCATGCTTACACATGTAAGGCAGGGCAAGAGGACGTTGTTATTCTTAAAATGAGTCTAAACAATAATTTGAGTAGGTATAAAATCTACAGATAAAGAGACAGAGGCACAGAGAAATTAGACAAATTACTTCAATTCAAAACTGAAATAATGTTGATGCTTGTATTACTAGTCTACTTACTGGTAATTTCTTCCATTTACGGGTAAATAACACCGACTTTTAAACACAATTTACCAGAGAATAGAAAACAAGAGAATTTTATAGGACCAGCACACATTTCAGACAAAAACTGAACAAGAATATCATTGCAAGGGAAATGCACAGACCAATCTCCCCCATAAACAGATGCAAAGATTTATTTTTATTTTTAATTTTTTAAAAGATTTTATTTATTTATTCCGAGAGACACAGAGAGAGAGAGGCAGAGACACAGGCAGAGGGAGAAGCAGGCTCCATGCAGGGAGCCCGACGCGGGACTCGATCCTGACTCCAGGATCACGCGCTGCGCTGAAGGCGGCGCTAAACCGCTGAGCCACTCAGGCTGCCCTAGATTTTAAACAATATATTATAGCAAAAATCCAGTGTTATGAAAAGTGTTTCCTTTTTTAAATATTCTTTTTTTTTTTTTTTTTTGCCTCTGAGACTGAGTTTCGATTTCTTATTACATTAATGAGCTATTGGGGAATAAACAAATTGCTTCCTCGATCAAAGAAAGTAGACTATTAAAACCCAACAGTGAGTTTCTTACATGTAGTTGTTTGAGGCATTTAAAAGATCACGAGTTTCATTCCCTCTCTTGTATGCTCTCTCTCACTCTAAAATAAATAAATAAATAAATAAATAAATAAATAAATAAATATTTTTTAAAAGTCCAGCTATGTCTCTTTAACTCACTGCCTTTTAGAAACCACCTTGTTTCTCAATAATTAATTAGCTTTGTATATTATTAAATATTTTATCAATGTTTTAAAATATAGGATGCAGTGGAACATTGCGGTGGCTCTGTGGTTGAGTGTCTGCCTTCAGCTCAGGTTGTGATCCTGGGGTCCCGGGATCGAGTCCTACATCGGGCTCCCCACAGGAAGTCTGCTTCTCCCTCTGCCTGTGTCTTTGCCCCTCTCTAGGTGTCTTTCACGAATAAATAAATAAATTCTTTTAAAAATTTATAGGATGCAGCTATTTTTTAACATTAGAAAGGAATTAATGTGCTGAATTAGTGACAGTTTTCTAATAACTCCTGAAGATGACATTTAAATGGATGAAATGACATCACGTATCTTATACTAAATATATGCTCCAAACACAGACTCCTGTATTTTATTATCCATGATTGAAAACTCTAAGCCAGGATATATACCAAAGGAAAAAATATTTTAGGCTTCTCATCGAAGTTTTGCTTTTGCCTCCATTGTCACATTATTGTAATACTCTTATTTATAAATACACATATTATTTTGAGGTGGTGTTGGGAAATTTAGTAGGCCCTAGAATATATAATTCTTGTTCATTAACATTTTATTGGGTTTTCCTGAAAGATGAACCTTATGTATATGAGGTAGCATTTGATTAGGTGTTACTCATCTCTACTGATATCTTGGATATAAATCTCAGTCACATCACAGAGATTCTTATACCCGTAATGACTATAAAAACACTTCATATCTGGTGCCCCTACACACACAAATACATGAGAAGGTACGGCACACACAAAGAAAAACATTTTATATTTATATTTTAGGAAGATACAGAGCATTCTAAAACAAATCAAGTCTAAGACAAATCCATAGGAAATGTTTGCAGTATGTATATGTATAAAATGGCTAAGTTTTATGAAGCTATCCATTCTAAGTAAATCTAAAATACCCCTATTAAAAACAAGATGAGATACTTTTGAAATTAGATGCATTTATTAAAAAAAGAAAGAAACGAGAGTATCAAGAAAAAATCTGGGGGAAAAAAGGGTAATAATGCTTCCATAAAATAAGTTGTATGAAGCCAAGACAATTGAATTAATGTGGGTCTGATGCAAGACTAACAAACTGTGCAGTGGAATGGAATAAAAAACTCCAGCATAGACTCAACTATAATTGTGAATATTGTATAAGGTAATCAAGGAATTATTTTATATAGAGGGAGAAAAAGATTATTCAGTGACTGACATTAGGGCAAGTGAATAGCCATCTGGGGGAAAAGTGCTGAATTTACACCAACAACATAAAATAAATCAGTATGTAAACCAAAAAGTGGAAATTTTAAAGGACTACGTGAAACATTAAGACAACTATTTTTTATAAGCGCAGAGAAGTAAAGGCCTTCATAGCTATGAAAGAAACTCAGAAGCCATAAAAAAAGATTGATAAATTTATTACATGAAAAGAAAGGGTCAATGTCCAAAACCATCATAAATGAAAACAAAAGGCAAAAGACAACTATAAAAAAATGAAATCCATTTTATAAAAAAGACCTTACTTTCCTAACATATCGAGAGATCTTATGAACTAAGGATGAGATAAATTTGTAAGGAAGCTATATGGAAATTCAAAATTTCAGATTGAACCAAAGATTGAAATGTTAGAAAAGTACACAATTTTGGCAAGAGTGTCAGGACCAAGCTCTTGGTGAGAATGTGAACTGGCCCAACTGTCAGGAGAGCAATTTGCAATATCACTCAATCACAACTAACATGTCCATTGGCCCAGATTCCACTTTTAGAAATTTCCTTTGCAGCTATATAGGCACACATGTGAAATGGAATAGGTTAAGGTTATTCTCAGAAACACTGGTTGTAGTAACCAAAGTTTGGAAATAAACTAAATGTCTATCAAGAGGGAACAGTTAAATATATTGTGTTATATCCGCAAAGTGAAACACTTTGTAGCCATGGTGGAGGACAAGGAGATATAACTCTTTATGTACAAAGATGAGAGAATAGTGTAAAATAGAAAAAGAAGAAAAAACAAGATGCACAGTGGTGTCTGTAGAATGTTTTCATCTATGTTTAAGAAGGGAAGATGGAATACTGACTCTGCATACTGTATGTATGTGTGTGTGTGTGTGTGTGTGCGTGTGTGTCTTCTATACACAAGGTATTCCTGGAGACCCACATTAAGCTTGGCTCAACTGTATCAGTTGCCTTTGTTGAATCCATCCCAGATGAGCGGCTGCTGGGAGGGTCAGGGGAGAGTTTCTCTGTACTGAGTTTTTATACTTTGTGGATTTCCAAACCTGTGGGTGCGTGTTTATTCAACAAGTCAATATTCATTAATGTATTGGTTTTCAGGAATGGGAATAGTTGGTTACTTGTTATAAATCCTAAACACTCTCTGAAGAAAGTCCATGGTATTTTGATAGGGATTGCATTAAACGTGTACATTGCCCTGGGTAACATTGACATTTTCACAATATTAATTCTGCCAATCCATGAGCATGGAATATTTTTCCATCTCTTTGTGTCTTCCTCAATTTCTTTCAGAAGTGTTCTATAGTTTTTAGGGTATAGATCCTTTACCTCTGTGGCTAGGTTTATTCCTAGGTATCTTATGCTTTTGGGTGCAATTGTAAATGGGATTGACTCCTTGATTTCTCTTTCTTCAGTCTCATTGTTAGTGTATAGAAATGCCACTGACTTCTGGGCATTGATTTTGTATCCTGCCATGCTACCGAACTGCTGTATGAGTTCTAGCAATCTTGGGGTGGAGACTTTTGGGTTTTCTATGTAGAGTATCATGTCATCGGCGAAGAGGGAGAGTTTGACTTCTTCTTTGCCAATTTGAATGCCTTTAATGTCTTTTTGTTGCCTGATTGCTGAGGCTAGGACTTCCAGTACTATGTGGAATAGCAGTGGTGAGAGTGGACATCCCTGTCTTGTTCCTGATTTTAGGGGAAAGGCTCCCAGTGCTTCCCCATTGAGAATGATATTTGCTGTGGGCTTTTCGTAGATGGCTTTTAAGATGTCGAGGAAAGTTCCCTCTATCCCTACACTCTGAAGAGTTTTGATCAGGAATGGATGCTGTATTTTGTCAAATGATTACTCTGCATCTATTGAGAGGATCATATGGTTCTTGGTTTTTCTCTTGCTGATATGATCAATCGCCTTGATTGATTTATGAGTCTTGAACCAGCCTTGCATCTCGGGGATAAATCCCACTTGGTCATGGTGAAAATCTTCTTAATGTACTGTTGGATCCTATTGGCTAATATATTGTTGAGAATTTTTGCATCCATGTTCATCAGGGATATTGGTCTATAATTCTCCTTTTTGGTGGGGTCTTTGTCTGGTTTTGGAATTAAGGTGATGCTAGCCTCATAGAACGAATTTGGAAGTACTCCATCTCTTTCTATCTTTCCAAACAGCTTTAGTAGAATAGGTATGGTTTCTTCTTTAAACGTTTGATAGAATTCCCCTGGGAAGCCATCTGGCCCTGGACTCTTGTGTCTTGGGAGGTTTTTGATGACTGCTTCAATTTCCTCCCTGGTTATTGGCCTGTTAAGGTTTTCTATTTCTTCCTGTTCCAGTTTTGATAGTTTGTGGTTTTCCAGAAATGTATCCGTTTCTTCTAGATTGCCTAATTTATTGGCGTATAGCTGCTCAATATAAGTTTTTTAAATCGTTTGTACTTCCTTGGTATTGGTAGTGATCTCTCCTTCCTCATTCATGATATTATCAGTTTGAGTCTTTTCTCTCTTCTTTTTAATAAGGCTGGCTAATGGTTTATCTGTCTTATTAATTCTTTCAAAGAACCAACTCCTGGTTCTGTTGATCTGTTCCACAGTTCTTCTGGTCTCTATTTCATTGAGTTCTGCTCGAATCTTTATTAACTCTCTTCTTCTGCTGGGTGTAGGATCTATTTGCTGTTTTTTTCCAGCTCCTTTAGGTGCAAGGTTAGCTTTTGTATTTGAGTTCTTTCAGTTTTTGGATGGATGCCTGTATTGTGATATATTTCCCCCTCAGGACTGATTTTGCTGTATCAGGCTTTGAATGGTTCTATCTTTATTCTCATTAGTTTCCATGAATCTTTTTAATTCTTCTCTAATTTCCTGGTTAACCCTTTCATCTTTTAGCAGGATGGTCCTTAACCTCCACGTGTTTGAGGTCCTTCCAAACTTCTTCTTGTGATTTAGTTCTAGTTTCAAAGCATTATGGTCTTAAAATATGCAGGGGACGATCCCAATCTTTTGGTATTGGTTAAGACCTGATTTGTGTCCCAGTATGTGGTCTATTCTGTAGAAAGTTCCATGTGCACCTAAGAAGAATGTGTATTCAGTCACGTTTGGATGTAAAGTTCTGTAGATATCTCTGAAATCATCTGGTCCAGTGTATCATTTAAAGCTCTTATTTCTTTAGAGATGTTGTGCTTAGAAGCCCTGTCATTTGCAGGAAGCGTGGTGTTGAAGTCTCCCAGTATAGGTGTATTATTATCTAAGTATGACTTAACTTTGATTATTAATTGATTGATATACTTGGCAGCTCCCACATTAGAGGCATAAATAGTCATGCTTGTTAGGTCCTCTCATTGGATAAATCCTTTAAGTATGATATAGTGTCCCTCTTCATCTCTTACTACAGTCTTGGGGATAAACGTTAATTTATCTGATATGAGGATGGCTACTCCTGCTTTCTTTTGAGGACTGTTTGAATGGTAAATGGTTCTCCAACCTTTTATTTTCAGGCTGTAGGTGTCCTTATATCTAAAATGAGTCTCTTGTAGACAGCAAATAGATGGGTCCTGCTTTTTTATCCAGTCTGAAACCCTGTGCCTTTTGATGGGGTCATTAAGCCCGTTCACGTTCAGAGTTACTATTGAAAGATATGAATGTAGTGTCATCATGATACCTATTCAGTCCCTGTTTTTGTGGATTGTTTCCTTGGACTTCCTCTTTCTCTTATAGAGTCCCCTTTAATATTTCTTGAAGAGCTGGTTTGGTGGTCACATATTCTTTCAGTGTCTGCCTATCTTGGAAGTTCTTTATCTCTCCTTCTATTCTGAATGAGAGGCAAGAAAAATATTCTTGGCTTAAGGTTCTTCTCATTTAGGACCCTGAGTATATCCTGCCAGCCCTTTCTGGCCTGCCAGGTCTCTGTGGAGAGGTCTGCTATTAACCTAATACTTCTCCCCATAAAGCTTAGGAATCTCTTGTCTCTTGCTGCTTTAAGGATCTTCTCTTTATCTTGGAATTTGCAAGCTTCACTATTAAATGTCGAGGTGTTGAGCAGTTTTTATTGATTTTTGGGGGATCTCTCTGACTCCTGGATCTGAATGCTTGTTTCCCTTCCCAAGTTAGGGAAATTCTCAGCTATCATTTGTTCAAATACACTTTCTCATCCTCTGTCCTTTTCGGCACCCTCTGGAACCCCAATTAAACGTAGATTTTTCCTTCTGAGGATGTCATTTATTTCCCTTACCTATAATCATGATATTTTAATTGTTTTTCTCTTTTTTCTTCAGCTTCCTTCCTTGCCATCAACTTGTCTTCTATGTCACTCACTCTTTCTTCTTCCTTGTTAACCCTCCTCATTAGGACCTCTAGTTTGGATTGCATCTCATTTAATTGATTTTTAATTTCTGCCTGATTAGCTCTAAATTCTGCAGTCATGAAGTCTTTTGAATCCTTTATGCTTTTTTCTAGAGCCACCAGTAGCTTCATAATTGTGCTTCTGAATTGGCTTTCTGACATTGAATTGTAATCCAAATTCTGTAACTCTGTGGGAGAGAGGACTGTTTCTGATTCTTTCTTTTGAGGTGAGGTTTTCCTTCTAGTCATTTTGTTCAGTACAGAGTGGCCAAAAACAAGTTGTACTGGAAAAAGGAGAAAAAGAGAGAAAAAAGGGGGGGGAGGGGACAAACAGAAAACAAAAAACAAGGGGGAGTATCCTCTGATTCTATGTACTGTAAACCCCTCGACTTCCCCTGGAACTTTTCAGTGCTGCTTGGTCAATAACTTGCTCTTCCCCTGTCCTTCCAGCTGGTCTTCTGGGGGAAGGGCCTGCTGTGCTGATTCTCAGGTGTGTGTACCTGGGGGAGGTGCCCAGCCTTCTGCCAGGTGCAAGGCTCAGTGGGAGCTGTTTATCCTGTGACGCCCTCCTCAGTCCCAGGTACAAGGCGACACCAGGAGGAACAACAGTGGCTGCAGCCAGTCTCCAGCCCTGGAGTCAGCTCCCTCAGTAACTACTGCAGCTCCCAGTCGCAGGGACCTGGATATTCGGGGGCGGAAGGCGGGGGGGGGGGGGGGGGGGGGCGCTGAGCTGCACAGCTCGGGGCTGCCCAGCGGCAGGAGCATCCTTGTTGCCCTGTGTCCTCCCGGCCTCCGCTTGTCCCAGGGGAGCTCGGATCTTTGGCAGTGTCCCCCAGCACCCTGTGCTCCGGGGCCTGCACCCCTGGAATGGCGCTCCCGGGCCGCGCAGCCCCCTCCGCGCGGAGCCGCCGCCTGAGCCGCCGCCTGAGCTGCTCCTGGCCCCACCCGGGGCGCGCACCAGCCCTTCAGGGAGCTCGGCCGGGGTGTGGCGCTCCCCCCGGGCGCAGGTCCTCCGTTAGTGCCCCCGAGCCCGAGGGCATCCCCGCCCTCCTGGGTCCTGCCCGAGCTCCCTGCGGGCGCCTTTCCGTCCCGGAAGATTGGGAGAGTTTCTGCTTCTCGGGGCCTGGGCTCTCCTGTCCTGGGGACACTCGCCCCGGGGCCTAAGCCCGGCTCCTCGCGGGGCCCCTCCCCCTTGGAGGCTTTTTTATTTCTTTATTTTTTTCCATCTTCCTACCTTGATAGAAGCACGAACTCTTCTCACTGTTGCATTCCAGCTGGTCTCTCTTTAAATCTCAGGCCGAATTCGTAGGTTTTCAAGATGATTTGAAGGTTTTCTAGGTAAGTTGGTGGGGACAGGTGACTCGGGGACCCTACTCTTTGCCATCTTGCCCCACCTCCTGTCTCTTCCTCTCTAATCTTTTGCTTCTCAGTTGAGGTGATTCTTATCCTCCCAAGTCAAAACCAACCTTGGGTCTAGTCTTTACACCTCCTCTCCCCTCTGGAAACCACCAGTTTGCTGTAAAAAGCTTTTGTAAAATTCTTACTCTTCTTTTAATAGATAAAAATGAGCAGATTGTTTAGATTTATTAAAACAACTGAGTGATCACTGAATCCATTTTAACTTCATTCTCAAAATGTGTTTGTGTTCTTATGAAAACACTACATAAACAAGAGCCGACCTCAAATTTAATACTCAGTTTTATAGGTGGTCCTGTGGTAGACTCACTTTATAAATGAACTTCTGTGTAAAAGCTGTTTTTTTAAAAAAGTAATAACACTTTAGCAAATACTTATTTAGATTGTTTCCATGTTTTGGTTATTCTAAATAATGCAGATACAGATTTATCTTCTAGAGAGTCATTTCATTTCTTTGGGTAAATACTCAGAAATGGAATTGTTGGACCAGATGGTAGCTCTAATTTTAATTTGCTTTTTGAGGAACCTCCCCACTATTTTCCATAGAGCTACAACAATTTACATTCCCACCGAAAGTGTTTGAGGATTCCCTTTTCTCCACATCCTTGCCAATACTTATTATTGCTTGTCTTTTTTTTCTTTTTGGTCTTTTTGATACTAACAATTCTGACAGGTGTAAGGTAATATCTCATTGTGGTTTGATTTTCATTTCCCTGATGCTCAATGATGCTGAGCATCTTTTCATGTGTTTGTTGGCCATCTGTATATCTTCTTCGGACTATTCAGGTCCTCTATAAGTTTTAAGTTTTAAAACTATGAAATGTAGGCTAAGTTACCTTATCAATATTTAAGGATTAAATGTAGATTCTTTCTCTATTTTCAATGTTTGAGCACTTTGCAGATTATTGAATATACAAAAAATAGAGTCCCTACTCCCCTGGGCTGGCTCAGAGAGCACAGGTAAAGGGTGAATACAGGTTCTATGCTAGTGGCTGTCATGGTGGCATGTGCAAGTCCATTGGGGAACATAGCAGGGGGAAGTCTTCAAGTGCTTGTAGAGGATTGGGGAAGAGATCTGCCTGAGAGCTGATGTTTGAGCTGAGTCCCAAAGAATGAGTATACAACTCATTTGCAGACTTTGACTGCAATGTGGATGGGTGTACCAAGCAGAAGATAGCACACAGACATCAGTGCAGATATATAGAGGGATGTGGCACTTTCTAGAAACTAAACCCTATTTGGCAAGGCTAGGAAAAAGGCTATCAGAGAAGGCTGCCAGGAGAAACATCGAGGAAACAGGCAGTCTGGGTCCTGTGTGCAGTGCCTGATATGCTGGAGGTTTGAGGAGCCATAGGGGAGTTTTGACCAAGGGATAGACAGGACCAAGACTACTGTGACATTGGGCAGGGGATAGAGTGGATGATGGGTGGAAGAGGAAGGATTTTTACTCATCCTTAACACTTTAGATCAGTTTTTATGGTAGGCATGCTTGGGGGTTTATTTCATCTGTGCCTCTGCCCCTTGGTTCCCATGGACTTTGAGTATCTCCAGATGAGGAGCTCAGGCCAGAGAAGAGTACTGTGGGCCCACCAGACATCTACTTCCATGAGATTCAGGAGCCTTCAGTGCACACTGCATCCTAAGAGAGGAAACAGTGAAGCAGAAAGCTCTCACTGCTAACCAGGCTCAGTGCTTGAGGAGAGGTGAGTGTTCAGCACAGTTTGTGTGATTTTAGTTGCAGGCCAGTGGCCAAATACTTGGGCTCTAAAAACAGGTCGCTTTTTTTCTTGTGCCATATCTTCTCTAGGAAGCTTCACTTCCTTCCTGAATGGGGGAAACGGGAGTAGGAAAGCACCTGCATTTACAGGGTTTGTGCCTGATATCTTCTGTTCAGCCTTTGAAACCCCTTCTGGGTCCCTGACTTCACCCTGCTCTCTGCCAGATTGTGCCCACTGCCTTCAGGGTGTGGCCCATAGGGAGCTCGGCAGGATGGCAGGCATGGAGGAAGGAGGGGCAAAGTGAGGGCTGGGTGCATGTTCCTCTGATGGTAGTGTCTAGGACAAGATCTATCAGTTCTGCTGGCCTAGGCCCTGGAACAAGCCCTGTGCACCTGCCTTTGTGTACGTACCCTCCCTAGTCACCTGAGCTTCCCTGGATGCCTGTCTGCTGCTGGGCTTGTGGGAGAGCTGGGAGAGCTAACCCAGGGTAGCCAGAGAGAGCTCAGGAAACGTCAACTTTCATCTTCCTCAGCCTCCTCATTGCTTCTCAACTTCCATTCCTGACTGCCCAGCCTCACAAGGGCTCAAAGCTGGTTTCCTAGCAGATAGCTCCTGGAGGTGGTAACTAAAGACCTGAGGGATAGTTCAGGGTGCAGAGGTCAGGACTCGTGTCACTCTGTTTTGGATAAACCACCACCCACCTGAATACTTTTTTGGCTTGGTGTTCCTAGCACCTCAGAGCCTGGTGGAGCAGCCCTGCTGTGGTGTAGTGGACGAGGGAGGCTGGGAACAATAGAAAAGAGAATATGCCTCAGCACATGGAACACACCAGTAGTCCTGGGAACCCATGGAATTAGGGGCAAGGAAGCTTATTTCAGGAAAATAAAACCCTCCAGGAGCGGATGGGGACATGAATCAGCAAAGTGCAGGAGGCATACATAGTGTACAACCTTCTAGTTGCTTCTCTTCACACTGCCCAAACTGTAGGCCTCTGAAGGATACCACATGGCCATTTTCTCCTCTCTGTTAATAGCAACGGCCAAGTATTACACAGAGAATTGTCACCTAGCACACATCAGTTGAATGAATGAATGAATAAATGAATGAATGAGTACCCCTTTCTTTGAATCTCCTTCTAATTGCTCTTAGTCTTTTACAAATGCAATAATGACTTATACTTAAGTTCCTCCACTGCAATGCTTTATCAAAAGATTCAAATATATTTCAGTACCATGGAGCAGGAAAATGAGTTATTCAGGTCACATGCGAAGCTGATAATTCCCCACGGGGAGGTGCTCATTTGCATCCAGTGCTCCAGGCCCCAGGAAGTTTGGGGACACTCTTTCCTCTGTGTACTGAGTATACTTGTCTGTTTGGCCCCAGAGCCCTCCAAATGTTTTACTAAAGCAGAAGTAACAGCAAGCTCATCCTTTCAAAGACTGATCACTTCAATCGCACAGGAAGTGTAATCTTATTTGATTTTGCTACTCAGTGTGGATTATTTTCTTAATACCACTGCCATACTTTGCCCTTTGCAGTCAGTCATTCGTGCTGTTATTTAAATTATATGAATTAAGAGCTACTTGGCTGCATTCCATTTTGAGAACCCTGTGGCAGGGCATCATTTAAAAGCATGTATTACGACTGTTGCCATGACCTGCAAACATGCCTGACGGTTTGGTTCAAGCTTTTTCTTGTTGTGGCTTACAAGGTTAATTATCTTGAAGAGTGCAGTGCAAGGAGGAAATGCCAGGTGGACTGGATCATATGTTCCAGTCTGTTCCTCAAGAAAAGTGTTTCCAGAGGACACTTGGAGGGACTGTGAACACTGGGGCAAGGGGAGATTTGGATCATTGCATGGGTTGAATACTAGCAATAAAGGTGAACTACCGTACCACTTGCATTTGGTCTCTTCTATACCATCAGCCAGGAACAGTGTTCTTATGAGACTGATTTCCTCAACAATGGTATGCAAATAATCAATAGTTTGTGCCAAAGCCACTAGTCCCAAAGTATGAAAAATGTCACATGTGATGCCAGAATCCCTCTGTAATTAATGGAATCCTACATTTCCTGGAGCAGCATAGTTTTAGGAATGCTAAGAAAGAATCACCTGTTTCTTGTAGTTTTAAATTTCCTTCGCAAAACACTTCCAAGTGCACAATAGAAGAAATAGATCAGGCCCTCAAAAGTACATCTAGTTTGTAGTCTTTAAGCACTTATAGAATATCCAGTGGATATGTTTAATGTAGAATCTTTAAATAATTCATATAAGAGGGACATAACTAGGGACCTGGGTGGCTCAGTGGTTGAGTGCCTTCCTTCGGCCCAGGGTGTGATCCTGGAGTTCCCGGATTGAATCCCACATCGGGTTCCCTGCAGGGAGCCTGCTTCTCCCTCTGCCTGTGTCTCTGTCTCTCTCTCTGGGTCTCTTGTGAATAAATAAATAAAATCTCTTTTTTTAAAAAAAGGGGACATAAATGCCTAATATGCAATCCTAATATAAATGATCAAGTTTAGCAAAATAAATGTTTCTCTTTCCCAAGACTTCAGAGGAAGAGTTCAGAGGAAGTTGACAATAATCTGTTCACCAGTATGCCATTTTCAATGTAACATTGTGTATAATTTTTGAAATGGAATATTTTATTTGTAAAACAGTAACATGGAAATGCATTTCTCAGAGTTAGCCCCATTTCCTCCAAACATCCAGCCTTCTCAGTGCAGTCTCTGTTTTGCCCTCTTTCATGATTATTCCTCTCCGAATGGTTAGAAGAACTAGGAGAGACATATGATACAGTGATGCAGGGCTGCCAGAAGGTATGGCCAGACATTCTCTTAGGGTAAGGTGGGCCAGCCTGGTTGGCTAGAGTGCTGTAGCACCAAGGACAGAAACAGAATTTTGGAAGGCAGACACTATAACATACTGCCAGCATGACAGGTAAGGTGGGACAACTTTTGTTTTTCATATAATCCAATTAGTATTCTCAGATTTACCAATGAATCAAAACCTCCCTGAACATGAAAATACATTCAGTCATTCAGTGTAACAATATGGCATTGTATGTACCTAGTACATAGTAGGTGCTTAATAAGTATTGACTAAAGGAATGAGTATACTCTCCAGTGTCTGATTATGCAAAATCTGCCATTATTGTCATCTGAGGTATGACACCTAAGGAGAAATGAATGATCCTTGAACAAGAAGACATTGTCTGTGGTGACCTCATAGCCAACTGCCACATGGAGCATACAGCAGGTACTCAATCAATACTCATTAATTTCATCAAGATCCCTTCCAGCATGTTTGCATGTCATGCCTACAACAAATTCCCTATTAACAAATTTTACTCTCAGTGTAAAATCAGCACGGGGAAGTCTCAGTAGAAAGTAACTATTCTGTAACTACTCTCTCCACACTCAGAATCTTAAATGTTTCAATGCTTTGTAATTATGGTGGCTTGAATGCTATTGGTCATTTATTTCATTTGATGGTGAGATAATGTCAGATGTTTCATGATAAAGCCCATGCTCAAGGAACTAGGGAAAACTAGCCCTCTGTTATACTTTAAAACATATATAAAACCTGGGGCTCTAATTATTGTTAATCACTTACATCTCATAGGAAATCTAATGGGAAAAAATCAAGTAAAAAAAAGATAAGCAATTTTCTTAGATATAATGCAGGCAAAGCCAATTATTTTTTAAGAACTAGCACTGAATTATAATCATTCAGCAGAAATTTCAGCAGTCCCAAAAAACAAGGGTGAAAATGTTTTCAGCAACTCCTGTATGTAATTGTTCATCTTTTTTTTTTTTTTTTTTGTTCATCTTTTTAAAGAGAAAAATAAGAGTGCTGCCTGGGGAGGAGAGGAAGAGAGTGAAACTGCCTCTGTAGAAGTTTCACTTATTGAGAGACATTCCGTCAGGAAACAGCAATGGGAGAAAAGCTTGCCCATTTCTTGCCTGGAAACAAACTTATTCAAAGCTAAGGCTTTCCTCATCCGGAGAGTCTTGCTTCACAAATCCCACTCACATTGAGGGAAAGCATTCCTGAGGCTCTGAAAGATGTATTGCTTGTTGTTTTTGTGTCTGCATACACAAATATAAGTAACTTCTGGAATCTGTTTATTTGCCATAGTAAGCACATGGGCATTCAGAATAGTGAGTCACCCCATCTATGGCTAAAATCATGTGTGGAAACCTGGAGCACTGACACTTGAGGGATATTAGAGGGCATGTCGTTTATCCCACCTATATACTCAAAGAGGCCCAGGAAACTTCCATGAATGGACCAAAGCCACAAAACAAATTAGGAGAAGAGCTAGAACCAGCACCTATGTTTGTTTGTTTGTTTGTTTGTTTTTACTTCCTGCTTCCTTCCCAAGAAACCTTCTTTCTTTGGGGGTAATCACACCAGTTAACAAAGGCACAGTGTGTGATATGTGAGCATTGCCTTCCTTGGGAGAACTGATAACCCTCTGACCTATGCTTCACCATCATTTCAAGATTACATCACATCAGGTTGAAAACTACAACATCTAAATCTATGGGTTGGTGAGACCTGGTTCAAAACCACTGATGGCTATGTCATCTTTGACTGGGCCGCCAGACACAAAGCATCTAAGAGTTTGGAATGCCTATTTTAAAAACTGCCTTCTTTTATGTGGCTCATTCCTGGCTCTGAAAAGAAAGCACAGTGAGCCCATGCACCAAGGTTGGAGTCATGTTGTATCTCGTTTAGCAAGGGAGAAAGTTGCAGTAGCAGCAGTCTCAAATGAGAGTCATCCACACAGCTTCATGTTTATATTAGAACAGTACACCATGGATCCTCATGCCCATCTCACTTTTGTCTGGGGATGAGGTGTTGGCCTGGTCAGGGGACATGGCCTCTGAAGCCTGCAGATACCAGGACAAGAGCAGAACCCTCTTTCTGCCCTGACCACTCTGTGCTTCCATCAGCATGAGATGGTGGTGATGATCCTGGCCCTCCCTGTATACCTTCACTGTTCCCTCATACCCTCTTAATATGTGCCCAGGTGTGCCTCTTACTCATTTCTCATCTGCACTCAATATCCTGAGCTCTCCAGTTCCTTTCTGCTAGTCCAATTGCTCCCTGCTCCTTATCCCTCCTGAAAAGTGACAGGTTTCTCCATATGCACCCCAGTTTAGGGTATGGAGAAGGAGCAAACTTGATTCTAAATAAGTGACTTTGTGTGCCTGTGTGTGTGTGTGTGTGTGTGTGTATGTGTGTGACTGATATCAAAGTATCAGTGAATACTTTAAATATCACTTCTTGGGAGTCAAGGACTTGAGTCAGGAATTGGTACACATGGTTCTTGTGCCCCAGTAGGGGGGCTGTGTTCCAAAGCCCTGTTTCTGCTACTTTTGCATATCCAAATCCTGAGAGCCTCCTCCCATTCAAGGCAGAGCCACATGCATCCAAAGAGACCCTATGTGAAATGTTCACAGGATGGGATGGGGGTTGCCCCATGTCTCCTTAGGTCTGGGGTGAGATCAAGGTGCCCACATAGTTAGAAAATTTGTGAGGGAAGAGTGCCATTCTGACCTCACCCTAGGACGCTGACAATGATATGCTGGAGAGACTAGCACTTCATTCTAAAAGATGGTTTCTCAGAGCATTCAAACCTTGGGGCAAAATACAGGCAGGAGAAGAACCAACAGGTTCTGAGCCCGAGTCTGTCTCAGGAGCTTGTGATAAGCTGCCGTGTTCAATGTGCAGGACATGCCTAAGGGTCAAGCCTTATTACACTCAATTTACAGATACAAGGACCTCACTAAGGGAGGTCATCAATGTCCCAAAGTCACCCTGAGTCACAAGAGGTCTGTGTCTGGGTCTGCAGGGGTCCTGATCCCAAGTACTTTGTACCATGGATGACTGTAGACCTTCTCCATCCACTCAGATTGCAACTCCTACATGTGGCACAATGTCAGGGTGTCAGCAGCAGTATAAAGGGTCATGAAAGCTCTCAGTAATGAACCTCGAAAGGAGATGGATGTCATCTCAATTTTTTTAAAGACCAATATCTCAATCCAAAGTTCTTGATTGTATTAACACAAAGCATACATACATGACCTAAATGATTTTCTATAGTGGTTTTCCAGAATATTTACATAGATAAAGGGAATATTTAAGTGACATGACAGAGGAAATCCAAATCATAGTTCCCTGACTCACCTAAGGAAAAAGAAAGACAGTTAAAATTTATCATTTAAACTTATTATTGAGTAAGGGGAACTTACTTTATTTTATTGCTGTTCTTAGCTATGCCTTTAATAAGAACTTGCATTCCTTTTTGAAATGGTGATAAATTAACCTAACTTTAGGTATATTTAAAGAAAATGACTGTAAAACTTGCTTAAAGTGAACTTAGTCATTAAAAATGTCATTAGGCAAAGAAATGTCTCTTTTCTTTCTGAACTCCACTGTGTGAAGGTGCTCAGGAATTATTGCTGGGTAAATGAACTTAGGTAATGCCCAGTGACCAATTCTGATGCACACATTTGTTTTTTCACAGATTCCATTTTCATTTGGAATACACTGTCCCGAGAAACTTCCTCTGTGGGATCCAGCTGTCCTGCTTGAACTATGTAACTACTGCTCATTATGTGTACATGGAAGTAGATATTTAAAGAATATATTCCCTGAAGTTCCTATAGGAAAAAATGTTTGCAAAATATATTTCATTCTTGTCTTGAATTCCTTATCAATAACAAGGTAATAAAAGTAATTACTTTCTAATTCAAAAAGAAAAAGAGACAAAAAATCAGAAAAATACTTTAGATAGCTGAAAAGAAAGGATAAAATGAATGAGAGATAATATTAATCCAGTTAGCCATTCAACAAAAATTAAATGTCTAAACTCAAAGGGTTCTGGGGACACATGAAAAATACATAATAATTCCTGCCTTCAGAAAGTTTGCAATTTAACTAAGGAAATAAGCAAGCAAATAAACAATTAATTGTAAGATAGTATAGCAATTGCAATAATAGGAATCACTACTATGGCACCAGCCCTTGTGAGACAGATACATAAACAGAGCTCAGGAAAAATGAGCAAAGTATTAGAAAAGCTTTTCCAGAGGCACCTGAGTGGCTCAGTGGTTGTATATCTGCCTTGGCTCAGGTCGTGATCCTGGGGTCCTGGGATGGAGTCCTGCATGGAGCTCCCCATGGGGAGTTGCTTCTCCCTTTGCCTATATTTTTGCCTCTCTCTCTATCCATCCATGTGTCACTCATGGATAAATAAATAAAATCTTTTTTTTTTTTTAAAAAAAAAAAAAAGGAAAGCTCTTTCTATTGGGAAAAATGGCACTTGCCAACCTGGAGGGATTAGGGTAGGCTTTTCTGGAGAGGTCACATGTTAACTTAGTTTTTAAGTGGAGTTACAGTTAACCAGGGGGGAAAAAAGTAGAGAATGAATGAATTAGGTAGAGGAGGACAGAATTAATAAAGCATCGGAGTGAAACACTTCTGGCAGCTCGGTGTAAGAGTGAGGAAGAAGACAAAAGCAACAGTAGGGTAGTAGGCTTAGGGCATTTGATGGTTTTAGAAGAAAGCATGACCAGGTCCTAGATCAGTGATGATCAATGAGAAGGTCAGACCAAGGAGCCAAAATCTGAGATGAGGGATTTCAGCTTTGTAGCTGTAACTATAATCCCAGGATGAGTTGACAGATGTTGAACTAGGCAGCGGACTCCAAGTGAAAGAAGAGACAAACTGATTACCTAACAAAAAGATGTAGACTCGGGATCCCTGGGTGGCGCAGCGGTTTGGCGCCTGCCTTTGGCCCAGGGTGTGATCCTGGAGACCCGGGATCGAATCCCACATCAGGCTCCCAGTGCATGGAGCCTGCTTCTCCCTCTGCCTGTGTCTCTGCCTCTCTCTCTCTGTGACTATCATAAATAAATAAAAAAAATTAAAAAAAAAAAAGATGTAGACTTTTCACAAGGTTATTTGCTGCATGTAAATATTGAAGGATCGAAGCAGCTTTGTGAACTTCCAGTCCTGATAAGTGGGTATGTCCATTCTCCCTCTACCCCCTTTCCCACTAAACACAATTACATACCCTGAGATGGTATATGAGGCAATCCAAGGAGGACTCTGGAAGGATGTGAGAGCAAGGTGGATGGGCCTGAGACTGAGACCCAGGGCTGGAGAAGCAGCACAGAGTCTGCCTCAGTCCTCACCCAGTAGAGGAAGGCCATCAGACATGGCCCTTCATGACCTTTTACTCAGATGCGCTCACATTCTGGAAAGAACAGTGCCTGAGGCACAAGTGCAGGGATCCCACCACACTCCTTTCCCACTGAGAGATACCTATCAGCTGGCCTGGAGAAAACCCTCCACTCCTCAGGCCATACCAGGGGGAACCAGTGGGAGCCCCAGAGAACCAGAAAGACCAAGCACACCAAAACAACATGGCAAAGACTGAAAATTAAGCTACCACTAGAACCACAGTCCACAGAAACTTTACAAGATTCACATGCTAAACCTAAACAGGGTGTTTGCCTTCTAACATACAAGATCTAAATAGGGCTCAGAAACTACTGACACCATAGACAAAATGTCCAGCAGCACAGTGTCTGCCTCAGTCCTCACCCAGTAGAGGAAGACAATTAAGACAACTAAAATTTATCTGTAGTACTAAAAACTAGAGAAATCACAATTTGAATGAAAAAAAGACAATAAACTAAAGGTAACAGTGCTAATAATACCATACTGAAATTGTCTTACAAGAATTTTAAAGCAACAATCATAAAATACCTCAATAATCATCTACTTTTTCTCTTGAAACAAATGAAATGTAGAAAATTCCAATAAGGAAATTGAAGCTACAAAAAGAAGTAAGTGGAAATTATAAAGTGAAAAATATAGTAAAAGAAATTTAAGATGTGCAAAGTGGGCTCAGTAATAGAGTACAAATGACAGAATTTGTAATCAGTGAATCTGAGGAAATAGAAGAGTATATACTCAAACTGAACAGAAAAAAAAATCTAAAAATGACCGTTGAAAACATCTCAAATTAATGAAATACACAAGCCTGCATATTCAGGAGGCTGAACAATTTCTAAACAGTTTACCCCCCTCCAAGCGCACACCAAAACACATCATAATTACCTTTTGAAAGCTAAAAACAAAGAAGCTAGAGGAAAGTGATATATTACCTGTAGAGGAACACCAATTAGAAGGAAAGTGATTTTCTCAATTAAAATCATGGAGGTCAGAAGGAAGTGGAACAATATTTTTAAAATGCTCAAAGAAAAGAACTGTCAACTGCTCATTCTATATATGATAAAAACTATTCTGGCATGAATGGGAAATAAAAATGTTCTCAGATAAAGAAAACTAAAATGATTTATTGCTACTAGACCTATGAAATTGCTAAAGGAATTTCTTCAAATATAAAAGAAATGATAATAAACAATGTTGGAATATCAGAGAGGAAGAAGGAAAAATGAAAAACTGAGAAATACAGGTACTTACAATAAACTATTTCCTCATGTTTTATAAATCATATTTGATTAGAACAAAACTTATGGCACATCTGGTATTCAAGACAATGATATTTAAAAGTGAGTATGATAAAGACACCAAAATGGAAGTGAGTTTGCCACACTTGAAGTAGTATAATGTTCATACCAGTTAACTGTTATAATTCATATACGTGTATAGTAGTATACAGAGCACTGGAGATTAAAACTATGCAAAGAGATACAATCCTAAACACTATAAACAAATAAATATGGAATTCTCCCCCCCCCCCCAAAAAAAATTAGATAATCCTTGGGACAGCAAGGAAAAGGAAACAAAGAGACAAAGATGACCCAGGGGAAGCAAAGAGAAAACAAAAAATCGTGACAAATTTATATGCTACCATATCAATAAATACCCTAGGTATAAATAATCTAATGCACCAATTAAAAGACAGGTATTATCAGAGTGGATAAGTCCCATTTATATGCTAGTTAGAAGAAAGTCTTTTCTTTTTTAAAGATTTTATCTACTTACTTATTTATGGGAGACACAGAGAGAAAGAGGAAGAGACACAGGCAGAGGGAGAAGCAGGCTCCATGCAGGGAGCCTGACGTGGGACTCAATCCCAGGTCTCCAGGACCACGCCCTGGGCTAAAGGCAGCACTAAACCACTGAGCTACCCGGGCTGCCCCCCAAAAGTCTCCTCTTATTCAATAACATAGGTGGGTTACTGGATTAAAAGACTCAAGATACCACCTCACATGAGTGAGAATGGTGAAAATTAACAAGACAGGAAACCACAAATGTTGGAGAGGATGTGGAAAAAGGGGAACCCTCTTGCACTGCTGGTGGGAATGTGAACTGGTGCAGCCACTCTGGAAAACTGCGTGGAGGTTTCTCAAGTCGAAAATAGAGCTACACTATGACCCAGCAGTTGCACTGCTGGGGATTTACCCCAAAGATACAGATGCAGTGAAAGACCGAGACATCTGCACCCCGATGTTTCTAGCAGCAATGTCCACAATAGCCAAACTGTGGAAGGAGCCTCGGTGTCCATCAAAAGATGAATGGATAAAGAAGATGTCTATATATACAATGGAATATTCCTCAGCCATCAGAAAGGATGAATATCTACCATTTGCTTCGACGTGGAGGGACTGAAGGGTATTATGCTGAGTGAAGTAAGTCAGTCATATCATCATATGGTTTCACTCATATGGAGAATATAAGAAATAGTGAAAGGAATTATAATGGAAAGGAGGGGAACTGAGTGGGGAAAATTAGAGAGGGAGGCAAACCATGAGAGCCTCCTAACTCTGGGAAACAAAGGGTTGTGAAAGGGGAGGTGGTCAGGGAATGGGCTGACTGGGTGATGGACACTAAGGAGAGCATTTGATGGGATGAACACTGGGTGTTATACTATATGTTGGTAAGTTGAATTTAAAGTTAACAATTTAAAAAGTAAATATAAAATATATAGAGAAGGCACAGGCTTCAGAATAGGTAAAATAATCTTAACACTAAAGAATAAAATGAGAGGAATCACTTTACCCTATGTTAATGCTTAATGCATAGCTACAGTAATGAAGACATTGTGGTATTGTCAGAGGTTAGAGATACAGACCAATGGAACTGAACGGAAAATCAAAAAAGTAGGCCCATACAAATATGCTGAACTTATTTTTGGCAAAGGTACAAAAGCAATTAAATGGCAGAAAGACAGTTGTTTCTGTTCAGAGGGACGGAAATAGAGCCCAAGTGCTCTTTTCCGAGCCATATGGACCTGGGTCAGTGTGAAAGCCAAGAGAGCAGGGCCCAGAAATGTTCAAGGCTTAGAATTCCCTTCCTCGGAATTCATTTCACAGATGCTTGATTGAAAGTGGTAGTAGGGCTAGAAATGGGGCTGGAGCAACTGAACATCCATGTTCAAAAAATGTGAACCTTGATCTAAAGCTCATGCCATACACAAAAATTAGCACAAAAGAGATAATGGGGTTAAATGTTAAATGTAAAAGCATAAAGCTTTTAGGAAAAAGGAGGAAAGCTTTGAGATCTAGACTAATCAAAAAGGGTTAGACTGACACAAAAGCGTGATACATAAAGGGAAAAATATATAAATTGGACCACATCCAAATTAAAAGCTTTTGTTTTATGGAAGCTCACATGAAAAGAATAAATTGTTAAGCTAAAGACTAGAAGAAAATATTTACACATATTCAACAAGACTGACATCTAGAATATATAAAGAACTCTCAAAAATTAGTAATAAATATAAACAATCCAATTAAACAGTGGGTGAAAGATCTGAACAGATATTTTGCTGAAGAATATAAACATATGGTAGATAACCACATCATTAGTCTTCAAGGAAATGCAATTGAAACCATATTGAGGTATCATCTATCAGAATGGCTAAGATTAAAAAAAAAAGTGACAACACCAAATCCTGATGAGGATGCAAAGAAATCTGATTATTCACAGATAGTGGAATGTGAAATGATACAGCCACTCTGGAAAAGTTTGACGGTTTCTTATAAAATCAAGCATTCATTTGTCATACAACCTAGCAACTGTACTCTTGGGCATTTATCCCAAAGAAATAAAAACTTATGTTTATGCAAAACTTGTTCACAAATGTTCTTAGCAGCTTTATTTTCAATAGTCAACATTTGGAAATAGTCCAGCTGCCCTCCAACTGGTGAATGGTTAAACAAGCCACTAATATGTTCTACTTTTATAACATTTAACACTTTTAGAAATGGAGAACACATTACTGGTTGCCAGGATGTAGGTCCAGAGGACCTGGTGGAGTCATGCAAGAGGGAGATGGGTTTCTTCTCAGGTTGTACAAGAGCAATAGAAGGGGACATGTTAGGACTCTGATTTGATTGTGGTGGAAGAAACTACACACATGATAAGCTTGTACAATGTACATATAATAAATAAATATAGTGATAGAATACTATACTTTTCTGAAATGTTAACTTCAGGGAAAAATAAGCAGTAAAATGTGCAATAATGAATAAATGAATGAATGAAGTAATAAAGTAATACTATAGTATACTTTTCTGAAACATTAACTTCGGGGCAAAATGAGTAAAGTGTGCAATCGATCTCTGTATTAGTTCTCACAACTGGATATTAATCTATAATTATCATCTCTAAACAATTCTATTAAAGCAAAAACAGATTAGTTAATGTAAGTAATGAAACGAGATCTATAGATGACATGTGAAAAATCTAACAAGGGTTTATTCCAGAGTGGAGCGAGCCAACGGTAAGGAAGTATGGAATGCCCTAAAGGAAGTAGTTGCCTTTTGGTGGATGCCCTTGGATAACAGGGATTAAATGCCTCCCTGCAGGGACCAACCTCAATTATCTGTCTTGTTTTTGGATCAGAATTGGCTAAGGCTGCCCAGCAGTGTCTAGTCTGCTCTTAATATTTAAGGGTCTTTGTAGAAGGGGACTATGTATTGCTCTTCAGAGAAATACCTAGAGTCAAGAATTCTCAGGCTTTTGGAACATTGTCAAAGGTCCTACCTAATGTGGACAACATGATGTTCTAAAGACCCGGTGAAGACACTGGTTACAAAAGAGGAACCAATGGCCTTAATCAAGGAAGAATCTCAAGTGAAGGCTCCGTTTGGGAATTTTCAACTTAACTGTTTAAAACCCTGCCTAAAAAAATAAATAGAATAAAACCCTGCCTAGTGTTTGGCTGCTTCCCTCTTTTAATCTTACAATTAATAAAAATAAGTTGGAGAATAGATGACATGGAGATAGCTAACTCATATGATTCATATACTTGCTTTTTTAAACATGCATGTTTAAATATACACAGACTATCATGAAAACTACAAAGGAATATATGAATAAATCTAAATAAAATTGGACATAGATATTTTATAGCATCTTATAGATAATATTAAGGAAGTATTTCAAGCCAAACAACAACATAAAATTACCAGGTAAATGAGGGTGTTTCTTTTCAACCACCATTTCCCTTTTCTTATTATTAGTCATAGTTCACAAATACATTTTCAAAACTTCCCAAAACTTTATTTTTATGATGTAATTGATGTACAAAAATTTGAAGTATCTCATTCAGCATATTTTATCAATCAAAATATGCAAAGTCCACAGTGTTTGCACAGAAGAAAACCATACTATAGTGGAAATATTTCTTCAATTTGAGCCTAATTGTTAAATTTTTTGCTCAATCTTTCCTCCTCAATTTATTGTTTATTGTGCCAATCTCTATTAGTACATTTCCAACTGATGTATGCAATGAAAAGACATTTATTATAACTTGGTAGCTTCATTATGAAGATGACAATATTTATACAGATTTCTTATTCAACTCAATGGCAAAGTGTTCATTTACAGAAAATTTGATTGCTTTATTTTCCTGGCCTGAAATGGACAGTGGGAAGGGCATTTAAAAGTAGCCCCAACCACTGTGTTCAAAACTAGAATGATAGCACCCAAAAATAGGAGCTAAATTTAAAAGGAGACTTTACTGACAACACCGTGCCTCCAGGCACAGTATACTCTTTCAGATGATTGAGCTGTAAAGGAAGCACTTTACCTGTGGTCCCATCTTTAATCCTGAGTCGGCCTACAGTCTTCGTCAACTACACTCTACTCACTTCTCCCTGTGTTTGATCACCACCCATAATTATGCTTTTCTTCTTTGGTTGGAACCCAACTTCCTTCATTGAGAGAAATTATACTTACTATCTATTGTCACCCAAAAACTTCTAGCACTGGAACTTTACATAAGTGTCCACACTCAGAATCTTGAATGTATGCAATTAATTTAGCATACATTGAATTGAATCGCTTATAAAAATATTCGTGTTACTGTGTTTTAAATTGTAATTATAGTTCTTAAATGAAAGCTTCTTTTAAAGAATTTCTATGATCCAGTAATCATGTGATCTAATGGTGTGAATGTCAAGGATCCCCTCTTCATGGATCTGATGCCCTATCAAGCTCATGGGAACCTACTGAATCTTAATAATATGTCAGTGTTCTTCTTAACAGTGAAAGGAAAGAAAAAATACATTTCAGTGTCTCCAGATCCAGAAAGTTAAACCATTCTCCATTTTTCTGCACTTAGAAACATTAGGGCATTTTCTACTTTAAACAAAAATAAAATTAAGGAAATGAAATCCAGAGAAAGGTGAATATTTCTGTATTTAAAAGCTAATGAAAATACTGTCCTGAGTACCCTGAGATAGTTATGTATATTTTCTTTCTTGGGATTTTAAACAATTCCTCCTTGTTTCTTTCCCTAAGGGGCACCACACTGCTTCTCACTATCAAATTGCCTTGTGCATTCCCCCTTTTATGGTCTCTGCCACCTGTTATAAGATGGTGTCCAATTTTGGTTTAGTTAGCACTTCTTTTTCAAATCCAAGCTAGCAAATAAAAGTATTTCAAGAAAGTGTCATTTCAAGTCCTTTATAATTATTTGTTATTAAAACAATGAATAAAAAAGAGAGGGAGAAAGAGAGAGACATACATCCATAAATCTCTAAAAAAAATAGTTCTCCATGTCTTAGAAATTTAGTACCTGCTAATAAAACACAGAGCTCTGCATAAAATTTCTAAAAGACTTTTCTTCTTGCCCACTGTGTCCTTCCACATTCTTCTTTTCTGTATTTGAAGTATTTGTATTCAAATTCTCTTTTTAAATCTACTACGATTTGGACTGTATCTGCATTTACAACTGATTTGGGAGTTTTAATGAACTGAATGTATAATCTTATTGTAGGGAGAAAGATTAATATGACTATATGATAGTGAGCAGCATAGCAAGAATTCTTAAATGAAAGTGAAAAGAACTATAAAATCTGGACAAAAAATTAAATGTTTGAGTATTTTTCTTTTTATCATTTATATGAATCTAGATTCTCTAAAACAGAGCTGTGTCTATCACTTTGTGTGTTTCTTTTTTAAATTCTGGAGAGGAATTGTCCAATATTTTTGGATCTGGACAGGAGAAGTGGACTGTCTATGGCCCAGAGAGCAAGGACTGCTGGATTTCTCTTTTAAACTTAACAGGAGGATAATATAGATAGAAAATGACTTCCGCTGAGCCTGAGATAATAGCATAGAGGTCTAAATTGCATCAGGAGGGACCAGGGCAAAATGTTTACTAAATGTTTCCTCAATTTTTTAAAGATGTTATTTATTTATTCATGAGAGACACACAGAAAGAGGCAGAGACATAGGAAGAGGGACAAGCAGGGTCCCTGAAGGGAGCCCTATGAGGGACTCGATCCCAGGACCTGGGGATCACACCCTGAGCCAAAGGCAGACACTCAATCCTTGAGCCACCAAAGTTCTCCAGCTTCCTTTCCTTTTTTAATGGGTAGGACCGCCATGCCTGCAGCAAAGCAGAACACAAAGTTAAGAAAGAGAAAGTAAAAATGAAAACAAATACAAGTAAACAAGGGCAAATGGCCCTAAATATGTATTAATATTCACAGAATAATGTGAAGAGCCAAAGCAGCTGTTGAGACTAGGTATGTGTTTCCATCAGAGGTGGCAACAGTCACTCACAAGTCCCTGCTATGTGTAGATCAATGTACTAGACTTTGGATTACAGTATCACTCCACAAATGAAACACCACAGGTGAAACGTAAAGAAAACTCTTGTTGTCTATATCATTTTCAAATCATTTAAAATGATCTGAAAAAGTGAAAAAGTCAATTGAACAACCTATCTTCTCTTTTTTATGTCAAAAACTTTTTAAGGCACTAGAGCATTAGAATACATAATGCTAATTTTCTGTTTGGGAAGAATCCACACTTAGAGTTGAATCAAAAGTAACCCTCAAGAATTATTAGTTGCACAGGATTGGTAACTAGGAAAGAATCAAGTTGCATAGATACTCTGAATGATAGAGGTTGTACTCTTCCTCTTGCATCTAGAGCAGAATTTTTTAAAAAACCATGAAGCTTCAAAGAAAAGATATGCAAATTTCTCTTAGGTGAATCTGAGGGAATTTTCCCACTGCCTTATAAATGGATATGTGTGAGAAATATCAGAAAGGGAGACAGAACGTAAAGACTGCTAACTCTGGGAAACGAACTAGGGGTGGTAGAAGGGGAGGAGGGCGGGGGGGTGGGAGTGAATGGGTGACGGGCACTGGGTGTTATTCTGTATGTTAGTAAATTGAACACCAATAAAAAAAAAATTGATTTGAAAAAAAAAAAAAAAAAAATGGATATGGGGACTGTACATGGGTCAGTCACAGGGTAGGAAAAAGGAAGAAGTCCAGCAAAGATAATCCCAGTGAGTCTGGAGAGAGCTGATCTCAACATATTTAGTAGCAGCAGGAAAACTATGAAAAGAAAACTGGGGTGCACCTCAAGGTTTGTCTCCCCTTCCGTGTGAACAAAATTCATAGTTTCACCCTTTCTAAATTCACCTTTTCTCCAAGAGGCTCAGAAGGAAATAACTTCAACTCAGTACAAAATCGATTTTCCCAAATTTGGCACTACTGAAGTTTGCACAGGGCAGTGCTTTGCAATGGACTGCTGTCCAGTGTATTGCAGGATATTTAACGGCATCCTCAGCCTCTGTACCCTAGCTGCCAGCAGTACCACCTCTCACTAGTTACAGCTACTCAGAATGTCTCCAGACATTGCCAAATGTTTCCGGGGAAAGGGGGCAAGGGAAAATCACCCTAGTTGAAAAGCCCTGACCCAAGCCAACTAGCACAGGCACTCATTGAATTCACTGCCCCATGGGCACCTGACCCAAGTTGGCCTTAGCACAATGGCATGGGGACTGATCTCTCTCTCCCTATTCCCACTTCAAAGTGAAGGAAAAGTCTGAAGCCCAAACTGCCACCAGTAGCTATCCTGCCACTCCAAACAAAATGGCCAGCTTTTCTCAGTTTTGCAGCAGACACCGAGGACAGCTGGGCATACAAAACAAAAAGACCGTTGAGGACAATGCTCAGTCCTGGAGTTCTAGCTATGGGAGGAGACAGCATTTCTTAAATTCAAGCCAGTTTAAGAAAAGTTATCTTTGTCACTTGCTGGTAAAATCATCTTAAATGATACTATATGCAAATCCAAGGAAGGGACATGATGTTTGTAAACTGAATGGCTATTTAAAGGCTGCATTTACCCAGGTTTATGTATCTATATGCAACCTACACCAGACCAAATGTTTAGCAGGCAGCTCATCTCTAACCCATCCTCAAGTGGATGCCTGATAGGCCTTGTAAACCTACTTTTCTCACAGTTTTCAACATCTCAGAAACTGGCAGCCCCTCTCTTCTAGGTTCTTTTATTTTTATAATACATTTATTTTTTATTGGTGTTCAATTTGCCAACATACAGAATAACACCCAGTGCTCATCCCATCAAGTGCCCCCCTCAGTGCCCGTCACCCATTCACCCCCACCCCCTGCCCTCCTCCCCTTCCACCACCCCTAGTTCGTTTCCCAGAGTTAGGAGTCTTCATGTTCTGTCTCCCTTTCTGATATTTCCCACACATTTCTTCTCCCTTCCCTTATATTCCCTTTCACTATTGTTTATATTCCCCAAATGAATGAGAACGTACACTGTTTGTCCTTCTCCGATTGACTTACTTCACTCAGCATAATACCCTCCAGTTCCATCCACGGGGAAGCAAATGGGGATTTGCAGTTTCTAATGGCTGAGGAATATTCCATTGTATACATAAACCACATCTTCTTTATCCATTCATCTTTCGATGGACACCGAGGCTCCTTCCACAGTTTGGCTATTGTGGACATTGCTGCTAGAAACATCAGGGTGCAGGTGTCCCGGCGTTTCATTGCATCTACATCTTTGGGGTAAATCCCCAACAGTGCAATTGCTGGGTCGTAGGGCAGGTCTATTTTTGACTCTTTGAGGAACCTCCACACAGTTCTCCAGAGTGGCTGCACCAGTTCACATTCCCACCCACAGTGTAAGAGGGTTCCCTTTTCTCCGCATCCTCTCCAACATTTGTGGTTTCCTGCCTTGTTAATTTTCCCCATTCTCACTGGTGTGAGGTGGTATCTCATTGTGGTTTTGATTTGTATTTCCCTGATGGCAAGTGATGCGGAGCATTTTCTCATGTGCGTGTTGGCCATGTCTACGTCTTCCTCTGTGAGATTTCTCTTCATGTCTTTTGCCCATTTCATGATTGGATTGATTGTTTCTTTGCTGTTGAGTTTGATAAGTTCTTTATAGATCTTGGAAACTAGCCCTTTATCTGATACGTCATTTGCAAATATCTTCTCCCATTCTGTAGGTTGTCTTTGAGTTTTGTTGACTGTATCCTTTGCTGCGCAAAAGCTTCTTATCCTGATGAAGTCCCAATAGTTCATTTTTGCTTTTGTTTCTTTTGCCTTCGTGGATGTATCTTGCAAAAAGTTACTGTGGCTGAGTTCAAAAAGGGTGTTGTCTGTGTTCTCCTCTAGGATTTGGATGGAATCTTGTCTCACATTTAGATCTTTCATCCATTTTGAGTTTATCTTTGTGTCTGGTGTAAGAGAGTGGTCTAGTTTCATTCTTCTGCATGTGGATGTCCATTTCTCCCAGCATCATTTATTGAAGAGACTGTCTTTCTTCCAATGGATAGTCTTTCCTCCTTTTTCGAATATTAGTTGACCATAAAGTTGAGGGTCCACTTCTGGGTTCTCTATTCTGTTCCACTGATCTATGTGTCTGTTTTTGTGCCAGTACCACACTGTCTTGATGACCACACCTTTGTAGCACAACCTGAAATCTGGCATTGTGATGCCCCCAGTTATGGTTTTCTTTTTTAAAATTCCCCTGGCTATTTGGGGTCTTTTCTGATTCCACACAAATCTTAAAATAATTTGTTCTAACTCTCTGAAGAAAGTCCGTGGTATTTTGATAGGGATTGCATTAAACGTGTACATTGCCCTGGGTAACATTGACATTTTCACAATATTAATTCTGCCAATCCATGAGCATGGAATATTTTTCCATCTCTTGGTGTCTTCCTCAATTTGTTTCAGAAGTGTTCTATAGTTTTTAGGGTATAGATCCTTTACCTCTTTGGTGAGGTTTATTCCTAGGTATCTTATGCTTTTGGGTGCAATTGTAAATGGGATTGACTCCTTAATTTCTCTTCCTTCAGTCTCATTGTTAGTGTATAGAAATGCCACTGACTTCTGGGCATTGATTTTGTATCCTGCCACGCTACCAAACTGCTGTATGAGTTCTAGCAATCTTGGGGTGGAGGCTTTTGGGTTTTCTATGTAGACTATCATGTCATCAGCGAAGAGGGAGAGTTTGACTTCTTCTTTACCAATTTGAATGCCTTTAATGTCTTTTTGTTGTCTGATTGCTGAGGCTAGGACTTCCAGTACTATGTGGAATAGCAGTGGTGAGAGTGGACATCCCTGTCTTGTTCCTGATCTTAGGGGAAAGGCTCCCAGTGCTTCCCCCTTGAGAATGATATTTGCTGTGGGCTTTTCGTAGATGGCTTTTAAGATGTTGAGGAATGTTTCCTCTGTCCCTACACTCTGAAGAGTTTTGATCAGGAATGGATGCTGTATTTTGTCAAATGCTTTCTCTGCATCTAATGAGAGGATCATATGGTTCTTGGTTTTTCTCTTGCTGATATGATGAATCACATTGATTGTTTTAGGAGTGTTGAACCAGCCTTGTGTCCCGGGGATAAATCCTACTTGGTCATGGTGAATAATTTTCTTAATGTGCTGTTGGATCCTATTGGCTAGTATCTTGTTGAGAATTTTTGCATCCATGTTCATCAGGGATATTGGTCTGTAATTCTCCTTTTTGGTGGGGTCTTTGTCTGGTTTTGGAATTAAGGTGATGCTGGCCTCATAGAACGAATTTGGAAGTACTCCATCTCTTTCTATCTTTCCAAACAGCTTTAGTAGAATAGGTATGGTTTCTTCTTTAAACGTTTGATAGAATTCCCCTGGGAAGCCATCTGGCCCTGGACTTTTGTGTCTTGGGAGGTTTTTGATGACTGCTTCAATTTTCTCCCTGGTTATTGGCCTGTTCAGGTTTTCTATTTCTTCCTGTTCCAGTTTTGGTAGTTTGTGACTTTCCAGGAATGCGTCCATTTCTTCTAGATTGCCTAATTTATTGGCATATACCTGTTCATAATATGTTTTTAAAATCGTTTGTATTTCCTTGGTGTTGGTAATGATCTCTCCTTTCTCATTCATGATTTTAATAATTTGAGTCTTCTCTCTCTTCTTTTTAATAAGGCTGGCTAATGGTTTATCATCTCCTCTAGGTTCTTAAGGCCAAAATCCACAAGGCCATCCTTGACTCCTCTCTACCTCTCACACCCCTTACAGTTACTCCAAATCTTCCCTTCCTACCACCTTCACTGCTTCTAGTTTGGTGCAAGCCGGCATCATCTTTGTTGATACTAGTTCCAGAGCCCCATAAATAATCTCCTATCATCCACACTTGCCTCCCTCCAGCCCATTCTCAACGGCTTGAGGGATCACATTAAAAACATGGGTCACTGTGTGCAGTATTATCAGATTGTTGCCAGATGGAAAAGAAACATTATTGGAATAACTAGTGAAATTCAGATAAAAGCTATAGTTTAGTTGATCATATTATATCAATGTTAATTTTGCTAACATTTGGGGAAACTGGATGAAGGGTTTGTGGGAACTCTTTATACTTTTTTGGTAACTTCTATAAACCTAAAATTAATCCAAGATAAAAGCTTTAAAAATATTGAAGTATTCATTTATTTTTTAAACATTTTATTTATTTATTCATGACAGAGCGAGAGAGAGAGAGAGAGACAGCGAGAGAGCGAGAGAGAGAGGCAGAGACACAGGCAGAGGGAGAAGCAGGTCCCATGCAGGAGCCTGAGGTGGGACTCGATCCTGGGTCTCCAGGATCACACCCCAGGCTGAAGGCGGCGCTAAACCACTCCGCCACCGGGGCTGCCCAATATTGAAGTATTTAAAAATTTAAAAACTATTATATAACGGCATTTCTCTGTACAGAATTTCCCAATTATACCTCATTTTATGCCGAGCATATATCCAAAGACTTACAGCCACTCCCAAGGCCTCTCATCATGTGGCCTTTGAGTCCTTTATCTGACTTTACCTCCCACTAATCACCTCCCACACACCCATACCCACACATATATATTATGCTGTTCTAGGCACAACCACCACCCAATCAACACCCCAGGCACATAACTGTCTCAAGGCCTTTTGAACTTGACCTTCCACATGGCTCCATCTCTCACTTTCTTTTGGTCTTTACTACAATGTCACCTTCTCAGTCTTCTGGCCAGCCTAAAATAGCAGCCCCTACCTACAATACTTATTTTTCCCTCTGTGTTTCATTTTTCTTCATAGTATGTACCACTAACTAATATAATACATATTTTCTTATTTACTGTAATTATTGTTGTCTTGTCCACTAGAATGGCAGCTCTAGAAGGGGAGACAGTTTTGTTTGTCTTGCTCACTACCAGTTTGGAATCTTTAATGGTGCCTGGCACTTAGTAGCCTTCCTGGATGAATATTAATTATTAATATTATTAGTAGTACATATTAATTATTTATATGCCTTGTAATAGTTTGTACTAAACTTGTTATCACAATTTTGTGGTAAAGGTACTAGTGTTATGTTCAACATATATCTAGAAATTCTAGGAAAGAGGAACATCACCTAACTGTAGTCCAAGAAATTGACTACTTGCAGGAATTAATGTGAAGGAGCATAGAAGTCATCACTCTGTTCCAACAACAAGTAAAAAGTTAAACAGACTAAACAATTAACAACTATCTTGGATCCATAGGGAGACAAGGACCAGACCACTGTTCCTAAGTTTGGGCACACAGGCAAAGACAGGGAGTCATAGCTTACCAGAACTGTCTCCGGAGCAGAAATCACTGTGGAAAGCAGTACCTGAATAGGAAAACCTGAACTGTAACTGATGAATTTCTAGAGGTCTGGTAAAGGAAAGTCTGAGAGTTAAAGAATCCAAGCAGACCTCATCATGTGTGGGGTGGGGAGAACACAATATTGTGGGATTTACCTCCAGGATCTCAGCCAACATTCCCACAGTAAATATCAGAGAAAAATTTCCTTGTGCATCCAGCAGTGGGAGGGAAAAGGAATTATTTTGAAATCCCCAGACCACTCTTCTTAAGAAGGCTTGACTTTGGGAAAAACTAGTTAAGCAGAGCCTGATCTGCTGGAATATCATCAGAGACTAACTGACCTGGAGAAAGGGAAATATCAAATTTAGCCCTTTTGCACCATTCTGTCCCATCTAAGGGGTGGGGGTGGGGGAACAAAATACAGATTAGGGAGGAAGAAATAAAGCTATTCTAGTTCACAGATGACATGATCATGTATGTAGAAAATCTGAAAGAAAAAAATGAACAAAATGAAACAAAAACCCTCCTGGAACTAACAAGTGATTATAGTAAGGTTGCAAGATACAAAGCTAATATATAAAAACCAAACACTTCCTTATACACTAGCAATGAACATGTGGAATTTGAAATTTAAAACACAATACCATTTACATTAGATTCCAAAAAAGTTAAATATGTAGGTATAATTCTAACAAAATGTGTATAAGCTCTATATGAGGAAGACTACAAAACTGAGAAAAGAAATCAAAGAACTAAATAAATGGTGGGATATTCCATGTTTATAGACAGGAAGATTTAATATTCTCAAGATGTCAACAATTCCAAGCTTGATCTACAGATTCAATGTAATTCCAATAAAAATACCAACAACTTATTTTGTGGATATTGATAAGCTGATTTTAAAGTTGATATGGGGAGGCAATGACCTAAAATAACCAACACAACACTGAAGGAGAAGAACGAAGTTGGAGGACTGACATTATCCAACCTCAAGACTTACTATGTATCTATAGTAACCAACATAGTACGCTTTTAGAAAAACAAACAAAAAAAGCAAATAGATCAATGGAATAGAATCAAAGGCCCAGAAATAGATCCACATAAATATAGTCAGCTGATCTCTGACAAAGGAGCAAAGGCAATACAACATAGCAAAAATGGTCTTTTCAACAAATGGTACTGGAACCACTGGACATCTACCTACCAAAAAAATGGCTCCAGATGCAGAGTATACATGATTTACAAAAATTAGCTTGAATCACATACCTATGTGCAAAATACTAAACTATAAATCTCCTTAAAGATAACATAGGAGAAAACCTAGATGACCTTGGGTATGGCAATGACTTTTTAGAATCAACACCAAAGTCATTAAGGACTTCTGCTCTGTAAAATATGATGTCAAGATAATGATAATATAAGCCACAGACTGGGAGAAAATATTTGCAAAAGACATGTCTGATAAAAGACTGTTATCCAAATATAAAAAGAATCCTTAAAACTCAACAATAATAAAACAAACAACTTCATTAAAAACTGAGCCAAAAGTCTTAACAGACACCTCACCAAACAAGATATACATATGGCAAATGAGCATATGAAATGGTGTTGTATATCATATGTCATTAGGGAATCGCAAATTAAAACCAATAATAGGGAGCACCTGGGTGGCTCAGTGGTTGAACATCTGCCTTCGGCTCAGGTTGTGATCCTGGGGTCCTGGGATCGAGCGCCGCATCAGGCTTCCCACATGGAGCCTGCTTCTCCCTCTGCCTGTGTCTCTGCCTTTCTCTGTGTCTCTCATGAATGAATAAATAGATCTTAAAAAATAAAACCAATAATAGGATATCACTAGATATCTATTAGAATGGTCAAAATCCAAACCACTGACAACAAGAAATGCGGGAGGGGATGTGAAGCCAGGGGGACTCATTTTCATTGCTGATAGAAATGCAAAGTGATACAGTCACTTTGGAAGACTGTTTGGTAGTTTCTTCAAACCTAAACATACTCTTACCATATGATATGGCAATCACTCCTTGGTATTTGTTTAAAGGAGCTGAATGTTTATGTCCATACAAAAAACGTAAGATATTTATAGCAGTTTTATTCATAATTGTCAAAACTTGGAAGCAGCCAACATGCCTGTCCTTCAGTAGGTGAAGGAATGAATATATACTGTGGTACAGCCAGACAGTGGAATATTATTCAGGACTAAAATAAATCAGCTATGGAGCCACGAGGAAACACAGAGGAATCTTACATCATACTGTTAAGTGAAAGAAGCCAATCTGGAAAGGCTTCATATGATATGATTCCAGCTCTATGACATTGTGGAAAAGAAAATCTATGGAGACAGTTAAAAAACAAAACAAAACAAAAACAATGATTGCCAGGAGAGGGGGACTGGTAGGGAGGAATGAATAGACAAAGCACAGAGGAGGTTTAGGGCAGTGCATGTACCCTACACAATACTGTAATAACAGATACATTCTTACACATTTGCATAAATCTATAGGATATGCAATGTCAAGACTGAACCACAAAGTAAACCATCAACTTTGGGTGATTATAATGTGTCAACATAGGTTTATCAATTGTAACAAATGTACTATCTGGTAGGGGCATGCTGATAATAGAGGAGGCTGTGCATTGCATCATTTGTATCTACTTTTGTAAATACATGTAATTATTATTAAAGAAAATTAAAGAGACTAAAAAAAAGAAAACTTCATGAGTGTTACACAGGTTGAGTTACTCTCAAACACATTGTATAAAGGTCAATGAGCTGGATTTTCCTTCTTTTTTTACTCAATATATTTATCTCTAAGATAAGAGTGTCAATTCTAAGATGCAAAGATAAATGATACCTTTGGCACTCTGTAAGTATTGGGGAACAAATTATACCTATACAGACTTTGTGGTACAGAAAGAAATTTGATACAATTCCTTTAAAAATAGAAAATTATATACTCAACCTGTCTAGAAAATGCAGACAGAACCTTGAATCTGCTAGACCCTTCACATAGAGCCCAAATAAAGTGAACAATGTGTATGGAAGACATGAAAGGGATGCTTCTGTGAGGAATTACTTCAAAACACATTTCTGTTCACACATCTGAGTTTCTCCTCTTTATTCTCTCACCTCTAGCCCTCTTTTACATCTGCAGCTTCTTTAGACACCGTGATACTTCTACTCTCTACTGAGAGCACGGGCTTTAATCCTCCAGCCTTGCATTAAAGCTCCTTACAGCTACTGGATAACTGCATGCCTTTAGCATACCACCAAAATCCTGCATCTCCTTTTAGTCAGTGCAAATGGTCAAAGATCTCACAGTCTGATTGAGCAAGTGCCAAAATCTGTCAAGTGTAGGCTGCCTAGCTGGCTCAGTCTATATAGCATAGACTCTTGATTTTAGGGTTATAAGCTCAAGCCCCACATTGGATGTAGAGCTTATTTTTAAAGAAATACAAACTGGCAAATGATGTAAAGAATGATGCTTCTGTTATTCTTATAGCTTGTCCATGTTCTATGTCTTTCCAATTCCTCCTCCCGGGCATGCATTTAAACCAAGTATTACTTTTCCTTCAAATTATGTTTTGCTATTCCTAGATATTGGCAGAAGTAAAAAGCCAAGAATATGAAGATATGGTAGAAACAGTAGTTAAGAGATATTAATTGCCTTGACTACATTTAAATTCTGGAAATAAAATCACATTTGACAAGTTTAATATTAACAAGTCACTGAATTAGGGATAAGAAACATGAGAAAATACTCTGCATCACTTGCCATCAGGAAATACAAATTGAAACCACAGTGAGATACCACCTCACCCCAGTGAGAATGGGGAAAATTAACAAGGCAGGAAACCACAAATGTTGGAGAGGATGTGGAGAAAAGGGGAACCCTCTTGCACTGTTGGTGGGAATGTGAACTGGTGCAGCCACTCTGGAAAACTGTGTGGAGGTTCCTCAAAGAGTTAAAAATAGACCTGCCCTACGACCCAGCAATTGCACTGTTGGGGATTTACCCCTAAGATACAGATGCAATGAAACGCCGGGACACCTGCACCCTGATGTTTCTAGCAGCAATGGCCACAATAGCCAAACTGTGGAAGGAGCCTCGGTGTCCATCGAAAGATGAATGGATAAAGAAGATGTGGTTTGTGTATACAATGGAATATTCCTCAGCCATTAGAAACGACAAATACCCACCATTTACTTCAACGTGGATGGAACTGGAGGGTATTATGCTGAGTGAAATAAGTCAATCGGAGAAGGACAAACAGTGTACGTTCTCATTCATTTGGGGAATATAAATAATAGTGAAAGGGAATAGAGGGGAAGGGAGAAGAAATGGGTAGGAAATATCAGAAAGGGAGACAGAACATGAAGACTCCTAACTCTGGGAAACGAACTAGGGGTGGTGGAAGGGGAGGAGGGGGGGTGACTTGGTGGAGAGCACTGAGGGAGGCACTTGATGGGATGAGCACTGGGGTTTATTCTGTATGTTGGCAAATTGAGCACCAATAAAAAATAAATTTATTATTTAAAAAAGAAACGATGACTTGGAGAACTTGAGCATCACAGAAGAATGTCATAAAATAAGAATGCTACTAATCATTTTGATTATAGGTCTGGTATATACCACAGAGTCCCTTCAAGGAAGTGCATACCAGTTTTCTTCTCTTAAACATAAAAGAAGTTAGAAGACAAGACACAGATATGACTGCAGCCTTGAAGGACAGAATTAAAACTCAAAGTCTCAGGATCCCTGGGTGACTTCGGCTCAGGTCGTGATCATGGGGTCGTGGGATCAAGTCCCACATCAGGATCCCTGCATGGAGCCTGCTTCTCCTCTGCCTATGTCTCTGCCTCTCTCTTCGTGTCTCTCATGAATAAATAAATAAAATCTGAAAAAAAAAACCCTCAAAGTCTCCATGCTAAAAATCTGAGTGGCAATAGTTCATATAGTTTCTAGTGTGTATTGTCAGCTAATGAGTGTCTGGCATCTAAGTGAACCAATGAAATCTGAAGTCCACTCAGAAATAAATCTGTAGTAAGTTTCTCCTTCATATTATCTTACCAAGAAATCCAGAGTTTTGCCCCCTTTATTTTGTTTATTTGACTCACACCCTCAAGAAGAAGATAGAAACAGAATTTTACTTCTATCTTTTGATGAAGAATCAAAATAATAAGTTTTGAAAAGATTCAGATAATTACTCCGAGATTCAAGTTCCAATATTTCCAATTACCAAGAAAACCCAGTTTTTTTTTTGCAAATGAAACTCCAGTACTTATTTTTCTCAGTTAGTGTTTCTCAAGTTCTTGGAACTGGCAGTGATTGTGTGACTCTACATACCATTTTATCACTCTGATAATGTTTTCATTGCAAGTATCCAGATAGGGAATTAAAAGAACTTGCTTGCAATGGCTGTGAGTTGGAAACACCATTCTCAATTACTGGATTGCATTCTAAGTATTTAATTTCACAATTCTTTGACAACAGACTGGTAATCAGGATCAGAAATGGGACTTGTCCTCTCAGTCTATGTTCTTCTCAAATGTCCTGAATCCCCTGTTGGCCATACCCCATACTCGCTACATTTGGCAATAGTCTATATTTTAAGACCTTATCATATCAAATTGCTCTAGTGGCTTCTATATTATCCCACATCAGAGCTGAGTGTCCTTAGATCGTCTCTTTCAACACCTGGCAAGTTCTAATACCTATTTCTACTTCAACATAATTGTTAAAGCAACAGACTTTGAGACCCCCCCCCCCAAAAAAAAATAACACCAAACAAAAAACCAAATACCCACTTTGTTTAGAATTTCAGTTCTGTCACTCTAGCTTCAGAGTTTAACTTTGTCTCCTTGAATTTTTAAATGAGCTCATTTTCTATCTGTAAAACAAGAAAAAAAATGCCTGCTTCATATATATCTCTTAAATATTAAATGATATAATATATGGAAAATAATGAGAATTTACCAAACAATAGATGTTGTTTCTTTTATTAAAAAGTCAAAATAGTTATTATTTATAAAGCTGCCATGGAAGCAAAGCAAGACCCCAAATTGCCTTTGAAATTATAAAAAAAAATGATAAAATTACCTTCAAATTAGCACTAAACTTTAACCAATTGCTCTCTAGCTATTTTATTCTCCTTTAAAATTTAGTAATCCTGGGACACCTGGGTGGCTCATTGGTTGAGCATCTGCTTTTGGCTCAGGGCATCATCTTGGGGTCCTGGTATCGAGTTCTATATTGGGCTTCCTTCATGGAGCCTGCTTCTCCCTTTGCCTGTGTCTCTGTCTCTCTCTCTGTGTCTCTCTCTGTGTCTCATGTCTCTCTGTGTCTTTTTTATTTTAAAAAAATAAAATCTAAAAAAAATTAGTAACCTTGATAAATCATGTTATGTAATTTTCAATAAGCCAAAGTATTTAACAAATTAAAGTAAGTGAATGTTTATCCCACCACACAAGCAAGAGCTTATTAAATATCTTCCTGTGCTTTTCATAAGTCATGGTTAGAAATTTTTTTTAAATCATACCATCGCAACTCTTTAATCACATTTCAATGTAATATTGTTAGGTTTACATTTCAGAATGTTAATAATAAAAATGTCTTATCAAGATAGTAAATTATAGAATATCAGAATAACAAAAAAGCTTCCTTTGAGGTAAGTCTCTTGTTCAGACTATTCCTAGATTTGCTCTTGAAATCCAGCGCAATTCACCTACTTGTTATGAGTAAATGAAAACAGCAAACTATTTTTTTTAATATTTATTTATATATTTGAAAACGAAAGAGCAGGGGAGGGGCAGAGGGAGAGAATCTTCAAGCAGACTCCCACTGAACCTGAGCCCAATGTGGGGCTTATCTCGCCATTGTGAGATCATGACCTGAGCAGAAATCAAGAGTCCAAGGCTTAACCCGCTGAGCCACCCAGGTGCCCAAAACCAGCAAGCTACTAATAGACTCACAAATAAATTTGCATTTTTAAAATTCGTGCTATAGATTGTGTAGCCAGGGGTACTCAATGCTGCCTAAGATAGTAATAGAATCATTATGTAAACATACATTTTAAGGCCCAATCTTGGATGGAAAATGTCAGTAGGACCCAGTGAAAACACACACTAAATTACAAGTGGCAATGCTGGCCTGTCATGCGTGGCTAGGTACTTGATGCCACACTGATCTAAGACCAGCCAGTCCCTCTGTGATTTTGAAAGGGAAGCAGAGTGATATTAATTTTGCAGAATAGGCTTTACCTAGGGCTGTTCTCCCAGCCTGCCCATGCCACTCGTCTTGAATTTCGAAAGGTGCAAAATCAAAATTCCCCTTCATGTTGCTGTGCCCCCCATTTGACCCATAGTTTTCCATCTTCTCACTTTCCCTTACATATTCCCTCACTGACTTGCAATAAATGCATGTTCCTGCCCGACTGGCGGAAGCCTGCAGCACTGTTCACCTCATGACCTTGAGAGGCCACAAGGGTCAGATAGACTTGAGAACACTTTAAACCATGAAGCATCCTTCAAAGCAAGGCACTATTGACATTTTTGCTTGTATCCACATGTAAACCAACAGCTCCTTCCTTAGCCAGCAGGGTCAGACAGGTAATATGTTATTCTGCTGGGAGTCTGCCCAGGTAAGTACCTCTCAGGATGGCTCACTGCCTCCCAGGCAGGTACCCCAGGATCAGTGAGCCACACTCAAGAAAGTGGCCTTTCATACCTTATGTGAGGAGTCTGTGCACACCTGGCTTATGGAAGAAAGCTTCCTAACCTGGTTCTCTCATGGGTTGGTGATGGAACACAGCCTATCTGGTGCTGCTCCATCTCAGGGTGACAGTAGCAGCCACAAACCCTCAAGCAAGATGATATTATCATTTTCATGATCAGAGATGTCAGAACAGCATCTTTTTTTCTTATCTTAAGAATCCTTCACTGGGTTTACTTTCTCTTTTCTCAATATCTTTCAAGTATATTCCTACAGAAAATAAGTAGATTTAATACTTCAATGTAAAATTATTGAACAGCATGAGCTATATAAACGTGTTCACTTTAAAGAGTAAATGCTGGGTGAAGGGCTGAGTGGTTCTTTCAGTTCAGCAACCAACTCTTGATTTTGGCTCAGGTCATGAGATTGAGCCCCACATGAGGCTCTGAGCTCAGTGAGGAGTCTGCTTGTCTCTCTCCCCTCTGCTCCTTCCCCCACAATGTGGTGTGTGTGTGTCTCTCTCCCCGCCTCCCATAAATAAATAAATAAATAAATAAATAAATAAATAAATAAAGTAAATGTGAGTAGTCAATGAAGAAAAGTCTAGGAAGTATCAAAATCTGCTTTCACTGCTCTTCACTCATTTTCTTTTTTTTTTCCTTTTAAGTATTTTATTTATTTATTCATGAGAGACACAAAGAGAGAGGCAGAGGCACAGGCAGAGAGAGAAGCAGGCTCCATGCAGGAAGCCCAATGTAGAACTCAATCCCGGGCCCCCGGGATGACACCCTGAGCCAAAAGCAGACTCAACCAATGAGCCACCCAGGCATCCCACTTCACTCGTTTTCAAGTTTTATCATCAAATTCTGGCTCATTCTGACACATTTATTTTTAACATTTCTGAAATTAAGATTGATCTAAGAAATCGTTTTGTCATAATAGCTGGGAGCCAATAGGAGACCAGTTTCCAATCCAGTCTCTCTGTGATCAGTGATGACAAAGTGCCTGCTCTCAGGACACCTGTCCTTTATCAGGATGTCACCACCATGTCCAACCTATGGGAATAGGTGCAGCTTTTTGCTGTGTATCATTGGGTACAGTTGCCAGGTGTATAATGAAGCTTATCCAGCTTTAGGAATTAGCTAAGAAGGCCTAGCTTTTAGCTCTAATCTGAAGTTCAAATATAAGGCCAAGGTGCAAGTATAAAGTTTGGTCCTTACCCTAAGTATGGCCACACCATGCTTGTGAGATGTTGGCTGTACTCTGTTGCTTTGTTTTGTTTCTGAAAATGAGGCTGTACCAAGTTTTCTGAACTTCTCTTCAGATTGACTCAGACGTAATCTCCAGAGAATAAAAAACACAGGCAGCTGAAATCCTGGTATCATCCTGCCAATGCGCCCATAAAAATCACCATAAACTACATCTGCTATCTGGTATGCAAAACACTGCTTCAAACCCATAATGCAGGTAAGCAGGAAATTCTGATCTACTGGGTTTAAATTCATTGATCAATAAAGTAGATCCAGATTTTTTAACTTGGTCTGCCAATGCTTCACTCCTTGGGATGCTCTCAGCTGAGCGCTAAGATTTTGGCATTTCCTTTGGGGAAGAGAGGTCATTGGGGATAAGCTGACTTTGGTGCTACAGGTGTCTCCACTGTCTGGGCCTTTGGAACCAAACTCATTTTATCTAAAATATTTTCTAATCTTTTTTTTTTTTTTCTTAAAGAACTCACAGTCCTCAGAATTAAGCTTCTAGAAAATGTATAAAAAATCAAAAGTAGATTTTTTCCCCAAAAGGATTATTACTTAGTACACTTTTCTAATTAAAGCATTTTTTTCTTATAATTAAAGATAGATATGGAGGTGATAATAGAAACAAAAGTGATAATAGAGTACTAACCAAGTTCAAATGGCCCTCTTCCTACCCTTGTATGAGTTGAACAGATGACCCAGCAGAATCAGGCAAGACTCTCACAGGATGTTTCCATTGCCTTAAGGTTTTTCGTCCTCTACTATACTGCCTTCACCCTGCCTCTCTCAGGGCAGATGTTTGGGTAGCCTTTGAATATCTGTCTAGATACCAGAATATTCCTCTTTGAATTCTCTTTTGAACATTCCCTCATCACACTTTGTATGACCTGGAAAACAAAGACAAATTGTTCAAAGGCCCAAGACTTACAGGACAGGACACAGAAGGCAAGAAGGGGAGAAAGAGCCTTAGGAGAAAGGAGGCCTGGGGAAGAAACAGTGATAGAAAATGGTTGAAACATTCAAAACACAAACTAAGATTATTTCCATCCAAAGCTGTTCACAGGATAACTGATAAAGAGTCAGAAGTTGGAAGTCAGCTTTCAAAACCTAACGATCATGGTAAAACACAGAATGCATAGTGAGGAGGCTGGCCAGGATCAGGAGGGGAAAGAGTGATTTTCAGAACACCTTTGGTGGGGTTCAGTGACACAAGCCACACCTTGAGGTCCAAATCACACAGCAAATGTACCTGAATATTTCACAAGTGTCTGGGGGATATGGATTTTCAAAAATTCAACTCTCTTTCCCTCTCTGCCTTTCTTCTTCCTTCTTCAGCATTCCTAAAACCTAATTATGATTACTCGGAAAAAGTCATGCAAAGCTGCATGGGTTCAAATACTTCCTGAATATAAACAGATCCAGTGTACAGGAAATAAGAAAAGGATATTCCTTGAAGAGGACAATCCCCTTTAAGAATATATTTTGAAGGTTATCTCTGCTTCCATTTAAAATGCCAACTTGAATTTGAAAGAATGTTTTAAAACAAATAATCTGCCAAGAGTCCTCAGGGAGACTCTATTCCAGGGACTCTACTAAAAAGCTAGTGCTCATTCCTACCAGGGCTCTGAGTGCCATCAGGCCACATCAGCTGACCTTGAACTATGGTCACTGCACTTCACTCAGCAGCACCTGCTCATCTAGACTATGTCTTGAGCTGCTCTTGAAGTCTCTGGTTGGTTGCTGCTATTTCTGACATCCCTGACTCCAGAACCTCCTATTTACACTGGTCTACTTACTTTTTCCTTTGAAAACTGACCTCCTTCCACCTTGGTCTGGAATATCTGCAGGATCCTTTCAACAGTGAGTGAAGTTAGAATCCTAGCTCTGCCTCATACTATTTAACAGCTTCCACATCTGCATGATTGGAATAATACTGACTGCACTTTGTGGGATTAAATAATTTGTATGTGAAAGGAGATAATGCAGACATTGGGCGAATGTTTGTTCTTCCCTTCACACCTCACCCTACCCCACCCCAATCTCATCCCTTCCTGCTTATCCCTTTATCCTCCCTGACTCCCTGTACTGGCTCTCTACCATTTACCCCATGGTTGCTCCCTTCCAGGGTACCATTGCATGATGCTCCAGCCAGACACATGGGAAAGGGGGCGTTGAGAGACCCCTGAGGGCCACTGCACTAACCTGGACAGGTGACTGCAGGGCAGAGGGAAGAGTACCAACCCCGGCCTCAGAACTGGTAAGACATATTCCAGCACTCCTGACAGGTGGCATTTATCATCTCTGACCTGAGGTTCTGCATCTGGAAAGTGTCTTTAACAATACCAGCCCTTCTTCTGTCTTAAGGTTAGAAAGAGGGAATAAGAATACAAATGAGAAAGCACACTGCAGGTTATAAGCCCTGTACAAATACTGGAATTAGGTTTTAGTTGGATTCTTCCCCCACTATTAAGGTATGACTATGGTTGTGGAAACAGAGCATGGCTGAAGTCCTTGTGGCTCTGAAATCTGACCTTCTAAGTCTTAACTATAGCTTATTGAGGGCAACACCCCACTTAATTTAGGTGGCGCCCCACTTTGCCAGATTGACTCTTTCCATGTGTAGCCAGGCCTGTCCCCAAGCACAGATTTGGGACCTACGCTGAGGGTGGTGACCCCCTCCAACAGTATGCTAGTGCAGAGCTGGATCACCTTCAGATCTTCCTTCTCTAACCACTGTTCACCCAGCATATCAGGCAGCCTGTGTCTCTGTGCCACCACCATCTCATTAGAAGTGCTCCACCTATGTACTTTATCCTTTACATTACTGTTATGCTTTGATTCTTTGGAAGAATTTGGTCTTCTTTAGCTCCCTTTTGGCACTTTGAAAGTCACACAAAGAAAAAGAAGTGCTAAACTGTTAATTTAAAAGTGACTGTTGTTCCAGACTTCCCAAGCCATTTCCTTTAAAAACAGGTCAACAGCCTGAAAGAACAAGTTGCTCTTTGGCACCTTTGGCCTTCATGAGCTGGGAGGAGCACCTGCAGTTAGATGGGATCAAAGGGCTGGAGTCTGCATGTCCCACAGCCCCCGCCCCCAGTCGGCGCCCTGCCCACCTGCCCATGTCCATATATCTCCTCCATCTGCTCTGCCACCTGCTGTGAGTCTGTGACCCCTTCCTGTGGGCCGGCCCACCTGTTGGTTCCTGACTGTCCCTTCTGTTCTTCCAATCCTACCAGGTCATGACCGGGATCGTTTTCAAGGCTGACTCATCTGCCTCGCTGTCTGGTAGGGCTCCACTGGGAAGTGACTTCCATCCGCGGACTCTGGTCATCCTGGCACATGCAGCTCCAGTCCCTCACTCATGCCGCTGCTCTCTCAGTCTGCCTCCAGACATGGGGATTTGCTGCTGTTTGGAGGATCCTGCCACCTGCTTCAGGCTTGAACTTCCCATTCAGCTGTTTGCTCCATCTGCTTAGTAACCCTGAGTCTGTTCACAAAGGAATTTTCTTCCCTTTGTCACAGTGCAGAATCCCTAATGTCAAGGTTGTGGGTCAGGCCCAAATTCAAAAACATGTGATCTTCCATGTTCTGTGAAAATAAGATATAATGTAGAACTTTTAGAGTACCTGCTTGTGTGTCACAATCCTTAGTTTTAAAAATAGGGTCTGGGCTTTCTTACGTTCACTCAGAAGATGCCCAAGAAGAGTCCCAGTTGTGTGGTTGATGGAGGAAAGGGACCTTGTTTGAGGTTCTGCAGAGATAGGAAATGAGCAAGGAGAAGAAAGAAGCTATGATGTGTGGAGGTGTAAAGAATAAGTGAAGAGATATAGTTAAGTAAAAGGGATTAAATAGGGAACTATGATTAATATGCAATTCATAAATACAGGAGCTTTCCCATTTCCAATGCAATTTAGAGCAAAAAATGTAAAAAAAAAAAAACCTTTGAATTACTGATATAATGATAATGAAGGATACTTCTATACTGTAGTAAAAAAAATCCCTCATACAATCAATAACTATACCCTTTAGTATGTTTCAATAGAGAGTAGAAATATGATTTTCTCTTAATTATGTGCTTTCCCATTGGCTCATATACATGAAGTAGAGGACACACAATGGTTCCCCCAGGGCATCCTTAGACACTTTCCAGTCACTTTGACCCAGGACAGGAGCATCATAACCTGAATACAGCTTTGAGGAAATCAGAGAGTGGTCCCCTGTATGTTAAAGGAGCACAATGTTTCTCAGAAGTGAGGGCACCTGAGAACAGTTGTGCATAGCAGCACTGAGCCTAGAGTCACTCCACTGCCTAACTTTTTATGGGTTCACAAAAGCCAAATTTAATTAATCACAAGAACAAAAAAAAGTGGCTGGTTTTCCTCACCCGTATGCAATGATCCCTGACACTCGCCCAGGGTGTGAATGTGTCACTGCATCTATGCTGTACACAGAAACAACTAACTACTGTGTCTATCACCACTGCTGTGTGTGAGCAGCCGGTTTTCAACTTGATAAAAGAATGCTCCAGAATATATGCAACAGAGTAACAGCTGGAAAAGCCATTGGAATATAATATCAACCCCAAAATAGTCATAATTTATTTTTTGAGACTTATAAATAGTTAAAGAAATGGAATCTACCTTCGGGAAATAATGTTTCTTTATTTCTCATCATATCCCATTTTCCCCCAAAGATTAAAACAAATGGCACTGTTGTGGTAAATCATGTTTGTCAGCCTTGAGTAGCCCTGGAGCTCTCCTGTGCTTGCTGTCGGAGTAGACAAGATGTCCCCAGCTCACGAAGGGGCTGTCACTCATCCTCAGAAAGGAAGCAGGGAAGGAAGGAGGGGTCAGGACTAGGATGTAGTGGCAGCACATGAGAACTAGCACATGGCTATCTCAGAGGGGGCAAGCTTGTGGCGTGGCTGCAGGGAGCCTCCCACTTCCTCGATTGCACTGACAAACCCTTTCTGTCCAGTGCTCATCCTGTCCTGGCCTGCTGGCCAGACCCCCATTGTTTGGACACACTCAGGCTCTTGGCCTCTGGTGATGTCAGCGGCCCATTGTTGGCAGCAGACTAAGAATTTCACAGCCTTAATGAATCCCTGTGGCTTCCTGCTCTTAGGCCTACCTAGTGGCATTTAAGAAATATATAACTGAGTTCATTAAAAATGAGTTAATCCTGCCTTCTTTTGTGTGGTCATTCAGAAAACATTTATTGAGTTCCTATCATGTGGCATGCACTTTGCTGGTTGTTGCATACATATAATGTACAAAACCACATGGATTTGGGGGCTCCTGGGTGGCTTAATTGATTAAGTGTCTGACTTAATTTCAGCTCAGGGGTAAGATCTAGCTCCTATCTGGCTCTACTCTCAGCACAGAATCTACTGGAGATTATCTTTCTCTCTCCCTCTCCCTCTGTCCCCCTGCCCCTGCATGTTCTCCCTCTGTCTCTCTCTCTCTCATAAATAAATAAATAAATAAATAAATAAATAAATAAATAATCTTATTTTTAAAATACAGGGATCTGGCCTCTTGCAATCAAGCAGGAGAAATAAATAAGTTTTTAACATCCAAACAATTATTTGATTGCAATGATGAGTGTTTTGAAGAAAAAGGATGTTGGGAGAGTACAAACCAGAGGGTCTTCACTTAGCATATGGAAATCTGTGAAAGCATTTCCTGGACAGCAACACTTAAACTAAGATTGGACTCAGAGTATAAAGAGTTGGCCAGGTCAGGAAGCAGGGGCTGGGGGCTGGGAGTGAGGCGGGATGGAGAAGGCATTCTGAGTGAACAGAAAACCATTGTAAAGACCCAGAGATGGGTCTGGAAACAGCACAGGACAAAGGCCGGCATAGGCACCAATGGGCCAGGGGGGTCTGCACAGTCCACATTGTCTACCCTGAGAATGGTGCCTGCAAAATGGAGTGCAATAAGTGTGGGGAATTAACATGGGTGGCTCACATTACCTACACTGGGAATGGCACTCTGCACAGCTTCATGTTACAGAATAGAGTGCAGTAGGTGGAATGAACATGCAGAGCCCACACTGACTACTCTGGGAATGATGCCTACACAGATACATGCTGCAGGTGGGAGTGCAGTAAGAGTGGAATGAACAGTAAGGAATGGGCCAGATCACATAGGACTTTTGTTTTCCTTAGGAATATGTTTCACTGCAAGGAAGAGAATATCAAGGAAAGGTGACCTACACAAATATGAACCTATTTGTCACATAAAAAGAGCTGGAGATGAGCTCTCAATGGTGGTTCAACAATGCTGTTACTCCCTGTTTCCTCCTCTCTGCTATCAGTAGCACAGGGACTCATTCTGTGGTATCACAATCTTCTATACCTCTAGGGGCCACCTCCTCATTCCAGGCAAATAAAGGGTTTAAAGGAAAATGGGGAAAGGATTGTGAGTTGTCTAACCAACACTGCCCTTTTTTCACTCAGTAAACCACATGTTTTCTTGGAAACTTTATTCAGAAATATCTACACAGAAGGATGAGTTGAGTACACACATCAACAACTTCTGCCACAAGTTCATTTGGCTTTGCTAAGGATTTGAGATTGTAAAATTTGAAGATGTCAAGCCATTGTTCAGTAATTGCACTTTCAAACATATCATAATAATACCACCTTCTAATAAATATGTACACTCCTTGGACAATATTAATACAGCACTGGTTCCTAGATTGTAATTCCACTCCATTAGTTTGTATTCTTTGAGGATACATAGAAGAGACCAAATCCCCTTCATCTTTGCACCCTCAGCATCTAGCACCATGTTCAGTACCTAATTCTCAGTAAGTAAATATTCATCCATGAAACAAATATACATCAATGTATGCCACATACGGTTCCAGGTGTTGGAGGCTAATTATTGATACATTCATTTAGGACCTGCTTCAGGGAGCTATATGTCTCTCCATAAATAGTTCAACTTACTCAGTGCTTTCAAACTGGCAGTTGACTGATTAGAATTTCTCCTTGCACCATCTTTATGGAAATTATACTTGAGAAGGAAGAATATTTCTCTTACAGTCTTAAATGATACATGTGAATGAAGAACACACTACAACCTTTATTATTCCTTTAAAATTGAGTTAAAGGGGAAAAATAAAGCATATTCCTGCCAAAGCTAGCCGTCTCATTTTTGTTTGCTGAACGGGGAAACATTATGGACTTACCACAATTATTTTTCCTCTTTTACACAAATAGCAAAATTTAAATTCATTTCAGGATGGATGTGTACCATTATGCATCGTGAGAAATTATATTCTATTATAAAAATAGAGGATATCAGATCCTCATCTTTCCCACCTGCTCCTTACTTTCTGATGAGCCTGATGAATTTCCTCCAAATGCCAACAAATCTCAATTTCCACCTGTAAACATTCACAGAAAAAAATGATGGACAGCTCTATAAGGCCATAAGCCATAAGCCGGCACAAGAGAATAAATGAAACTAGCTAAATGGGAAGCACATTTTTTTCTTTTTAATAGTCTATAAAATGGAAGTATTATGTGTCTTGAGAAAATATGAAATTATACCAGAGTAATGCAGTAGAAAGTCAGTCTCTAAACTGTTTGACCAATACACTTTACCATTCCCTAGCTGATTTTTCTGTTTCCAATAAGATAGCAAGTGAATGCATGGTTAAGCTGAGAAGGTCAAGAATATGCAAGCAATGCTTAAAATGAAAATTACAAATCTACTGAAAGCTGGAATAAAACCAGGTAAAACCACCCAGGAATTAGGTAAAAATGCTGAAACATCAAGGTCAGTATCACTATAAGAAAAAATAAAATAAGATTCTTTTATGCTGCTCTTGAAAACCAGTGGGGTTCCAGGAGAACCATAAGCTATAAGGAATGGAAAATCCACTCATAAAGGATTTGTGCACAGACACACTCATTCTGGGACCCAGTGCAAAAGCAAACAATTTGAAAGACACCTGGATCATATGCAAAAGAGACTCATTTGTTAATCTTAAAGCATCTACCAGAGAGGCAGGAAGCATGGGACCTTCTCCAGGGATAGTGGTGCTGACAGGCACTATTTTTGCCTTCTCTTTATGACCTGTTGGTGCCAGCCTTGGTCAGTGCCATTTCTGTAACCCCTCCAGCCTGCTTACTGGGGTGAGACTTCCCCACTTTGCTCACACAACCGTGGCCATGGGATGCATAGCTGGCATGCATGTGCATCCACATAAGGGACACCCCCTAACCACCTGGACCCTACAGGTACGGGATACTTAGAGACAATCCTTGGCAGGCTACCACCTCCAGGGCACTGCACAAATAGCAGACTGAAATACCCACCCTGTTTTTATGTGGAAAAAGCCTATATTCTTACCCAAGAGCTTCAACCTAAAAGGTCGAATTCAGGTTTGCTATCTACCCAGAGGTGTCTCTGGGGAATTTGGGCAGGGAGACACCATATTAGCACCATCCCTTGGCCTCGGAACAGCATGCTGATACCTCCCAGAAAGGAGCTTATATATACATCTAAAACCATGATTTTTGCAGATGTCACTCAAAAGACACCTTCAGCTCTCCTAACATGGAAGTCAGCAGAATTTGTGTGTGGACCCATAAGACTGTGTACATTTACATATTAAAATCTGCTGCCTGAAGATATGGCTTACAAATAGACTGAACTAGGCACTGTGTGAGATCCCTCCCTTTGGAACACTCACAGGTCTTAGCACACCCTCAACAACTAGGACCTATCAAGAACAAATTAGGCTACTTAGACAATCTTATGGTCAAGAAACGTCCCAAAGCTAGGGCAATGTTAAACGATAAAGTTTATCTCCTAAAGAAAACCTCTCCTTCAAGACAGAGAGAGGTAGCTATTTTGCCTAATACATAGAGACAGAACAAAATGAGGAGTCAGAGGCATGTGTTTCAAATGACAGAATAAGACAAAATCTCAGGAAAAAAGAAAACTTTAATGATATGGAGATAAAGATGCTCACAAGCTTAGGAGAAGAATGAACACACACAATGAGAAATTCAACAAAGAGACAGCAAACAGAAGACAATAGAGGACAGAAGTCACAGAACTAAAGACTGCAAGAGCTGAACTGAAAAATTCACCAGAGGAAATCAGTAGCGGGCTAGACAAAGTAAAAGAATGCATCAGTGACCTGGAGGATTAAACAATGGAACTCAGACAGAAAGACCACAAGGAAAAAGAATTTTAAAAAGCAAAGATACCTTAAGAGACCTGTGGGACAACATCAAGTTGAATAACATCCACATTATAGAGGTCTCAGAAAGAGAAAAATAGAAGACTTATTTGAAGAAATAATAACCGAGAACTTCCCTAACCTGAGGAAGAACACAGGCATCCAGTCCCAGGCAGCAGAGAGTTTCATATAAGACAAACCAAAGAAGTCCACACCAAGACACATTATAATTAAAAGGTTGAAAGTAAAAGAAAGAATCTTTTTTTTTTCTTTTTTTCTTTTGTATATTTTTTACTGGAGTTCGATTTGCCAAGATATAGTATAACACCCAATGCTCATCCCATCAAGTGCCCCCCTCAGTGCCCGTCACCCAGTCACCCCAGCCCCCCACCCACCTCCCTTTTCACTACCCCTTGTTCATTTCCCAGAGTTAGGAGTCTCTCATGTTCTGTCACCTCTGATATTTCAGAGTGATACTCACTTCAGATACAAGGACATACACTCACTGAAAAAACCACAGGATGGAAAAGGATATTCCATTCAAAGGATGCAAATAGAAATCTGGTGTAGCTATACTTGTATCAGACAAAATACACTTTAAAACAAAGATTGTAATAAAAGACACAGAAAGGCATTACATAATGATATGATAATGAGGTCAATCCAACAAGAGAATATAGCATGTGTAAATGTTTATGAACCTTACATAGGAGGACCTACACATTAAAAGCAAATATTAACTGACATAAAGGGAGAAGTAGAAGACCTTAATACCCCCACTTATATCAATGGATAGATCATGCTGACAGAAAATCAATAAGGAAACATTGTCCTTAAACACATTAGACCAAATAGACTTAATAGAGATATAGAGAACATTCTATCAAAAAGCAGCAGAATACGTATTCTTCTCATATTCTTTTCTGTAGTTCATTCTTCTCAAGTTCATATGGAACATTTTCTAGAATAAATCATATGTTAACACACAAGTCTCAGTAAATTTAAGAAGACTGAAATCATATTAGGTCTCTTTTCTGACAGCAATGGTATGAAACTAGTAATCAGTTACAGGAAGAAAACTAGGTAAATCACAAATATGTAGAAATTAAACATGTTGCTGAACAATCAATAGATCAAAGAAGAAATCAAAGGATAAATTTTAAAAATACCTGGAGAAAAATTAAACTAGAAATACAGCAGTTCTATGGGACAAGGCAAAAACAATTCTAAGAAGGAAATTTATAGTAATACAGGCTTACCTTAAGAAACAAGAAAAATCTCAAGGAACTAGGAAAAGAAGAATAATCCCAAAGTTAGTAGAAGGAAGGAAATAATAAAAATCAGTATAAATAAATAAAATAGACACTAAAAAAGACAATAGAAAAGATCAATGAAACTAAGAATGGTTTATTTCACAAGATAAACAAAATTGACAAAACTTTAGCAAGATTCACCAATAGAGGGATCAAATAACTAAAATCAGAAGTGAAAAGAAGTTACAACTTACAACACAGAAATGCAAGGGATTTTAAGTGACTACTAAAAAGAATTATGTGCCAACAAATTGGACCATCTAGAAGAAATGGATAAATTCTAGAAACACACTCTTCCAAGACTGAATCATGAAGCACTAGAAAATCTGAATAGACCAATTATGATCAAAGAGATTAAATAAATAATCAAAACACTTCCAACAAACAAAAGACCAGGACCAAATTGCTTTCAGTTGTGAATTCTACCAAACATTCAAAGATTTAATACCTATCTTTTTCAAACTATTCCAAAAAACTGAAAAGGAGAGAACACATGCAAATAATTTTATGAGGCAGGCATTACCCTGATACCAAAACAAGACAGGGACATTACAAAAAGAGAAAATTACAAGCCAATCTCTCTAATGAACATAGATGAAAAAATCTCCAATAAAATATCAGCAAATTGAATTTGACATACATTAAAAGGATCATACACCATGATCAAGTGGGATTTATTTCAGAGATGCATCATCTATAAATCAGTATGGTATGCCACATTTACAAAATGAAAGAGAAGAATCATATAATCACCTTAATAGATGGAGAAAAATCCTTTGACAAAATTCAAAATTCATTTATGATAAAAACTTTCAACAAAGTTCATATAAAGTGAATGTACCTCAATATAATAAAGGCCTTTTATGACAAACTCACAGCTAACATCATACTCAATGATGAAAATCTGACCACTTTTCTTCTGAGATCAGAAATAAGACAAGAATGTTGTCTTACCATTCTTGTTCAGCATAGTATTGGAAGTCCTAGCCATAGCAATTAGGCAAGAAAAAAACAAAAGGTATCCAAATTGAAAAGGAAGAAATCAAACTGTCATTATTTTCAGATGACATGAAACTATATATAGAAATCATAAAGACTACCCAAACACTGTTAGAAATAATAAATTCAGTAAAGGATACTAAATTGATATTCAGAATCTGCTGTATTTCTATGCACTAACAATGAACTTTCAAAAGAAGTTTATAAAATTCCATTTATAATTGCGTCAAAAAGAATAAAATACCTATGAATAAATTTAAGCAAGGAAGTAAAAAACCTGTGCACTGAAAACTATAAAATACTGATGAAAGGAATTGTAGAAAACACAAATAAGTGAAAAGATATTTCAGGATAAAGGTTTGCAAGAATAAGCATTGTTAAAGGGTCCATACTACACAAAGCAATCAGATTCAATGCAATACTGTTCAACATTCCAATGGCAATTTTCGCAGAGGTAGAACAAAACACCTCAAATAGCCAAAGTGATCTTGAGAAAGAAGAACAAATTTGGAGGTACAACACTCCCTGATTTCAAACTATGTTACAAAGCTACAATGAAAGCAATAGGGCACTGGCATAAAAACAGACACATAGACTAGTGGATAAAGATATGATATGTATTTACAACGGACATGGAAAAAAAAGGGAAATCTTGTTATCTGTTACAACATGAATGGAACTTGAGGTATTATGATAAGTGGAATAAGTCAGATGGAGAAAGATAAATATGGTATGATCACACTTACAGGTAGAATCTAAAAAACAAAAAATAAATAAACAAAACAAATTCAAAGATACAGATTGGTTATTACCAAATGGGAAGGTACTTGAGGGGATAGTGAAATGGGTGAAGGAGCTCATTTGTATGGTGATAGTTTATAACTAGAATTATGGTGGTGCTCATGTTGTAGTGTATACAAATATTGGATTACAATATTGTACACCTGAAGCTTATATAATATTATATACTAATTTTTCCCACAAAAACTCTTGTTGTTTTTAATAAAAGTAAGGATGTCATTGTCATACATATAAAGTTATTATTGGTATTTTAGGAGGAAAATTACCCAAAATTGCAGTGACATGTGTCAACAATCTCTTTGATGTCTATTCCTTGATTACAATACACAAGTAGAGATAAGTTTCAATTTTTTATCAAGCCATCCTGATCCAACCTTACCATGAACAGGCAATCTGTTGCACAAGTCTAATCCATTTTAGCTTGCACACATGAATCTAATGAGGTCTGGAAAGATGAGTTGTTTGATAAGAAGTCTTATACCATATAAAACTTTATTAGATTAAAAGTATGTATGTGTGTGTTTGTTGGTGGATGGTTTCTGGGAATGGGGCTGATTTAACTTCAGTTAAAATATGGTCCAAATTATGCTCCTTTTCTAGACAGACTCTGAAAGTAAATGAGTCCTAAAATCCACTTCCATTTATCCTTGTCTAAAAACAATATTCAGCACATTTTGAGTAAAGGGAACCATATAGCTTTTGAAATCTTTGTGTCCTTAAAAGTAAGTCTTTCTATTGTCAGAGACAGGAGTCCATTTGGCTGACATTATATAGACCTTATATGGTCTGCACCCTGAATCCTGAGAGTAACCCATGGAATTCAAAGAATTCTCTAATGCATGCATAAATATGTGTGTGTGTGTGTGTGTGTGCTTGCATACCATACCCACATACACACATGAATGTGATTTCGACAATGCTGAAGTAGTAGAAGTATCCTGTACCAATATTTGGAACCAAAAAATTGCTAGTCTTAAAAACGAATTTTTTAAAATATGTAAAATAAGAGCTCAAAATTATGTCTAAATATAGTAAATATATAAGGTTAGGTAAATCTAATGGTCATGCCTAATTCTGTAAAAAAATGGACTTATCCCTAAGCATATATAGAAGAAACACTGATTTTAGTTGTTTTCAATTAATATCAATACTGAGGTAAAATTTTAAAAATATCAATATGTGTTTTACTACTAATCATTATTATCTATATCTAAGATCTGAACAACCATGTAAATTGCTGAACAGTTTACAAAGCATTTTTCAGGTATGGTCCCATTTGATAACATCTGAACAACTCAAAACTTGTGGTGTGGGCAAGACAATTGTTGCCATCTCCTTTCAGAGTTGAGACTCCGAGGTTCATAAAGTGAGTTAACTTACCTCAAGGTGGGCAGTCTGCATAATCCAGTGCCCTTTTTGCTGTACCATACCACCTAAAAACAGAAATATATCATTCTGTGAAATTAAAACCCCCAACACTTTCATTTCCTGTTTCTCTAAAGTAGGAAGGAGAAAATATTCCATCTGATGCTATCAAAGACAATGAAAGAGTTGAAATAATGTGGCTCAATTAAACTTCAGACATTTATTGCAAGGAATCATGATTTAAAAGATTATATAACAAATGAGAATAAGGAATGCAAGAAAGTTTAAGGCAAAGACAATTCCTTTCACTGACCAAAAAGCTTGAGACAGCCAAATTGATTCTATCCACAGTTCAGGCTCATCTTATTGCAATCAACAAATGCCTTTTGCTTGAATTGTGCTTGTATGGCCTGAATTCAAACTCCATTTGTATTTTAGGTCTCTTCAATTTTATCTGATGTCTGGATTTTATCCCTAATGTATGAACTCTAAGGTTTTACATACACATTTGTCTCCCATTTCCTTCTCTCTTGCTTCTTCTCATCTTCCTCTTTCTTCCTCATTCTTTTTCTCTTTTCCACATACCACAGTATCTCTAAGAAAGCAAAATATTTAAAAGCCAGTCCAAGGGAATACCTTATAGAAGAATCTGATCCAGCCCACTAAAGCAAAAATACACACATATGCCTTTTTAATTCATGAAACCCTGAAGTGTTGGATGGATTCTTCAGGCCATAGCTACATTTATGATCTGAGACTTAAAATTAATAAATAAAATCAACTCAAGTCACAAACTTTTCAGTCTAATTGATGAATGGATTTTAGTATATAGATCCATTGTTAAATGAAAAAGTAACCCAGAGAAATGCAAACTCAGAGAATTTAATAAAAAATGGTGGTGGTGATAATGATAATGATGATGATGGTGGTGGTGGTGGTGATAAATTGGCAGCACTCTCCCTGGGCACTATACTAAGCACCTTGCATGCACTTATGCATTTAGTTTTCACAACAGCTTCAGGACAGGCTAAGAAACAAGCTCTAAAAAATAAATGACTTGCTCTAGCTTCTCTAGTAAGTAGGGTTGCTGGGAGTCATATTCAATAGACAGAAGAATATTTAGAGAACAGGGAACAAGGAGCAGCTAAGAAAGAAAATCCTCACAATCCATACTAGAGGGAGAGTGGTTGCCAGTCATCACAAGTCAGAGGTCATGAATTCAAGCCCTTGTTCTGCAACATATTAACAAATCCTCTGAGAATCAAAGCTCTTATCATTAGAGTAAATGGAATAATCTTAGCTCAAGGGTATGGTCTATAGTTTACTTTTTTGTTCTGTCATCTTTGTATATCAAGGTATATAACTTCATAAAACGAATTGGAAAGTGTTCATTCTTCTATTTTCAGGAAGAGGATGTATGAAATTTTGGTAGAATTTTTAGTAGAATTCTTAGGTGAAATCATCTGGGCCTGGAGATTTTTTTTCTGAGATATACTTAGCTACAAACTGGATTTTTTTGATAGTCATCAGACTATTGAGAGTGGCTATTTTACATCAGTAAAGAGTTTGTGCTTTTGAAGGAAGTGGTCTGTTTCCTCTAAGTTGTCAAATGTGTATGTACAGTGGGACATAGTGTCCTCTTATTCTTCTGATGACTTCATGGTCTATTCTAACATTCCCTGTTTCATTTTCTCAACCCCTGAATGAGCATCCATACTGGTAATCTGTATGTTGCCTTTTTCCTTTGCCAATCTTTCTAGAGATTTGTCAAATTTACTGATATTTTCAAAGAGCCAGATTTTTGAAATGAATTAAATTTCATAGTGCCTTTGAAATTCGTTGATTTCTAATATGGGCATGATTTCTCTATGCCCTTCCTTCTCTTTGCTTTGGCTTTATTGCACTCTTCCTTTCTATTTCACTAATGGGATCTTAGGTTACTAGATATTAAATTTTCTAATGGAGGTACTTAGTGCTATAAATTTCCCTCTCAAGAATTTTAGCTACAACCTAAGAATTCTGACACATTGTACTTTCAATTTTGCTCAGCTCAGTGTATTTTTCATTTCCTTTGAGACCTACATAGAAGTCTGTTGTTTAGTTTTCAAGTGTTTGCATATTTTCTTATTATCATTTTGTTATTTTCTTTTTTATTCCATTATTGTCATAGAACATAATTTTTTAAGATGTTATTTATTTATTCATGAGAGACACAGAGAGGGTGGGGGCAGAGATACAGGCAGAGGGAGAAGCAGGCTCCATGCAGGGAGCCCAATGTGGGACTCGATCCCAGGACCCCAGGTCATGCCTTGAGCCAAAGGCAGATGCTCAACTGCTGAGCCACCCAGGCATCCCATTATTATCATAGAACATAATCTGTATCAGTTCAGTTTTTAAATATTTCTTGAGATCTCCCCACATCACATCAGGATATGGTCTGTCTTGGTAAATGTTCCATCAGAACTTGAAAATAATATGGACATTTTGCTGTTTGATTGTGTGTTCCACAAATGTTTATTATAGCCTATTTGTTGCATTTTTAAATTCCCCTGTATCCTTGTCTTTCTAGTTGACCTATAAACTTTTCAGAAAGATCTGAAATCTCCAAATATAACTGTGAATTTGTCTATTTCTCCTTCCGATTCTGTCATTTTTTGCTTCACATTTTTTGCATCTATGTTGCTTGGTGCATAGACACTTACAATTGATATCTTTCTAGTGGATTGGCTTTTCTGTCATTGTGTAATGACTCTCTGTGTCTGATTATTTTCTTTGCTCTGAAGTGTGGTTTATCTGATATTAATAAAACTTATTCATTTCCTTTGATTAATATTTGCATGACACATCTTTATTATTATTTTGTCACAATTTTACTGGCATCATTATTTTTCCAGTTTATTGATGTGGAAAAATTTTCCTTACTTTACTTCCATTTACCCTCCCGCATTTACAATATAAATTATCCTACACATTTAGTCTACATAAGTTTACAATAACGTTAAGACTGGGCTCTATGAAAGACATTCCCAAGAGAATAAGAAGACAAACCACATACTAGGAGAAAAATGTCACAAAAGACACATCTGCTAAAGGACAGTTATCCAAATATACCAAGAACTCTTAAAGCTCAACAATAAGAAAATGAACAACTCAACTAAAACTGGGAAAGTGATGGAGACAGAACTGTAAAGGGGTAGAGATTTTGTACTTAAATACAAAATTATCATTATTGAATTTAAGCTGTTTAAATTCAAATTAGAGCATTAATCTTGAGAATAGTAAATGTTATCACATTGTAATCACAAATAAAATAGCTATAAACACAAAAGGAAGTTGTTGTTGTTTTTACCTTTTAAATGTGTTTATTGTGGTAAAATAAACATGATATAAAATTTCCCACCTGAACCATTTTAAAGTATAAGCTTTAATGGTACCAACTCCAGCCATATTGTCATGTAACCATGACCACCATCCATCTCCAGAACTCTTTATCTTGCAAAACTGAAATTCTGTACCCATTTGACAGTAACTCTCCATTCTCACCTCCCCCCAACCCTTGGCAACCACTATTTTATTTTCTGTCTCTATTTTCTTTCTTTTCTTCTTTCTTTCTTTCTTTCTTTCTTTCTTTCTTTCTTTCTTTCTTTCTTTCTCATTCTATAGTTGACACACAATATTACATTAGTTTCTGGTGTACAACATAGTGATTCAACAAGTTTAGACATTATTTTATGTCCCATAAGTAATTATTTTAAATGTAGATGGACTAAGCTCTCCAATCAAAAGAGAGAAATGGGCAGAATAGATGAAAACATGTGATCCAAAAATGTGCTGTGTGAAAGAACTTAGTTGAGATCCAAAGAAACCAAAGGTTGAAAAAGTAAAGATGGAGAAAGATATCCAAAAGAGATCAGGGCTAGCTATGCTAATATCAGACAAAATAGACTTTCAAGTTACAAGAGGTAAAGAAAGAAAGATTATATATTAAGAAAGGTTCAATTCTGCTAGGAGGTATAACAATTATAAACATTTATGCACCTAGTGACGGACCATCAAAAAATATGAATCAAAACCCTACAGAACTGAAGGCAGAAATAGACAGCTTCACAAAAGCAGCTGGAGACTTCAATACCACACTCTTAGCTACTGGATAGAACAACCAGATATAAAATGGGTAGAAAATAGAAAACTTAACACAAGAAGCCAGTCAGACGCAGCAGACACAGGCAAAACATGCTACCCTGCAAAAACAGCCTGCACACTCTCCCTCCAGGACACACGGGATGGTTCTCAGGGTAGGCCTTGAGCTGGGACACAAGTTAAGTCTCTGTAGATTCAAACAGATGGATATCTCACAAAGTGTCTTCTCTGAATATAATGGGATGAAACGGGAAATCATTGACAAAAGAAAAAATTAAAACTTCAGAAAGTTGTGGACATTAAACAATATACTTTTAAACAACCAGTGGATCAAAGAATAAATGCAAAGGAAATGAGATGATAATTTGAAATGAATGATCACAGAAACACAACCTACTCAAACTATGGGGTGCAGGGAAAGTGGTGCCAAGGGGGAGATCTTTAGTTAAAAATGCTTACTTTAAAAGCTAATAGAGATCTTGAGGCACCTGGGTACAGTAGTTGGTTAAACTCTGACTCTTCATCTTGGCTCAGGTCATGATCTCAGGGTCATGATTTTGAGCCCTGCATTAGGCTCCATACTCATCAGGGAGTCTGAGATTCTCTCTCTCTCCCTCTGCCCTCCTCCAGTTCTCGCTCTCATAAATAAATAAATAAATAAATAAATAAATAATAAATAAATATTAAAAATTAGAAACTTAAAAGAGATCTCAAACAAGGATGCCTGACTGGCATAGTTGTTTAAGCATCTGACTCTTGGTTTCAGTTCAGATCATGATCTCAGGATCCCAAGATCAAGCTCCTAGTTGGGCTCCACATCCAGTGCAGAGTCCACTAGAGAGTCCCTCTTGCTCTTCCTCTACCACTTGTGCTTTCTCTCTCTCTAAAATAAATAAATAAATCTTAATACAAAAAGAGAGAAAGATCTCAAATAGGCAACATAACTTTACAATTTAAGGAGCTAGGAAAAGAGGAACAAATCAAACCCAAAACTATCAAGATGAAGAAAACAAAAACATAAAGATTAATGAAACAGAGAATACAAAAAAATCAATGAAACTAAAAGTTGGTTCTTTGCAAAAATTAATAAAATTGACAAACTTTTAACTAGATAGATAATCAAATTACTGAAACCGGAAATGAAAGTGAGGGCATTATCACAGATTCTACAGAAATAAAAAGAATAATAAGCAAATACTATGAATAATTGCATGTCAACAAATTGAGTAACCTGAGTGAAATGAATGCTTAGAAACACAAAACCTATGAAGACTCAAGAAGAAATAGAAGATCTGGACAGATCTAAAACTAGCCAAAAGATCAAAATCAGCAATCAAAAATCTCTCAACAAAGAAAAGCCCTGAACTTAATGGCTTCACAGTTTAATTCTACCAAAAATTTACAAAATTAATATTAATTTTTCAAATATTTCAAAAAAAAACTGAAGAGAGTACCTCATAACATATTCTAAACATGTTACTAAAGCCAGACAAAGACAGTACCAAAAAAGAAAGCCATAGATCAATATCTTTTAAGAACATGTATGTAAACATCCTCAACAAAATACTAGAAAGCAGAATTCAGCAGCAGCGTATGAAAGGGATAATACACCATGACCAAATGCTGTTGGAAAAAAAAAAAAAAAAAGGTACTGATAGACTTGCTTGACACAGGGTTGCCACAAACCTCCGATTTGTAAAAGCAAAGCAAAACACAATATTAATGAAGTGCAATTTCAATCAAGTGCAATACGAGGTATGCTTGTATATCCAAATGATTTAAAAATGTATATACACACAAAAACCTGCACATGAAGTAAAAGCATTATTCATAATTTCCAAAATTTGGAAGCAACCAATATGTCCTTGAATAGGTAAGTGGATAAATATGCCATGCTACATTAGGCAATGGAATATTATTCCATGCTAAAAAACAAAAACAAAAAAACCTATCAAGCCATGATGAGACATGAAGTAAAAAAGCCAATCTGAAAAGGCTGCATACTGTATGATTCTAAGCATATAACATCCTGGAAAAGGCAAAACTATGGAGACTGTAAGAAGATCAGTGGTTGTCAGAAGGAGGGATAAGAATGGGTAGATCACAAGGGGTTTTTAGGGCAGTGAAACTATTCTGCATGATGCTACAATGGCAAATACATATTATTATACCACTGTTTAAACTCATAGAATGTACAACCCCAAGAGTGAACCCTGATGTACACTGTGGGCTCTGAATGATTATAATGTGTCAGAGTAGCTTCATTGACTATAACAAATGAACCACTGTGATAGGGGATAGTGTTAGTCGGGGAGGTCATGCTTAACTTTGTTGTGAACACAACAGTTTGAAAAAGCAAGTCTATTAATAAAAAAAAAATGCTGTCCTTTTGGACTCTGTGATTCTTCATGAGATATCTGCTGTCTTTTGAATTGTCTCCCCACACCCATCCCACTATGTCAACAGCCATTTCTCTTACTACTTTCACACTTAATTTTGTCTTTATTTTATAGAAGTTTGACTCTGAGATGTCATGATATAAATTCTTCTAGGTTTATCCTCTTTGGGATATGATCATCTTCTTGAATCTATAGGTTAATGGGCTTTTGTTTGGTTGGTTGGGTTATTTTTTTTCTTCAAATATGAGACATTTTCCGATACTATTTGGGTACATTTTAGCCCCATTCTATTTTCCTCTTTTTCTGGGGCTCTGACAACATAAAACTCAGATCTTTCATTATGATCCTACAGGTCCCTTATGTTAGGTTCTTATTTCTCAATCCATTTTTCCTCTTTTGTTTAGACTGGGTAACTTCTGCTGCTCTGTATCCAGTTTGGTCAAGGTCCCCTGTGTCTCTTCCTTTCTGCTCATGATCTCAGCAATTTCAGCTATTGTAATGTGTAGGTGTAAAATTTCTGTTTTGTTCTTCTTTATATCATCTTTGCTGAAACTTTCTACTATTTTTCTGATATTTTCTACCTTTCCATTGGTTTCAAGTATGTTTGGAATTTCTTGCTGAATTTTTATCATGGCTACTTAGAATCTTTCAGATAACTAACATCTGTCATTTCATTCTTGCATTTATGATTTTTTTAGAGTTGAGATCTTTCTGGTTTGTGGTTTGATTGACCAAACTTTGGAGTGAAGTCTAGATAGTTTTTATATTATGTTTCAGGGTTATGGATTTTATTTATATTTTGTCATTTAGCTGCTTTCTCTGATGCTGCTCTGATGGACGAAGGCAGGGACATAAACTTTTCTGCCAAGTGAGGTAAAGTCCAGGTACCCCACTTGACCACCTTTGGCACCTGAGAGGGAACTTCTTCTTACTGCTGAGTGTGGGTGGGATTTCTGGCTTCTTTATAGGCTTCCACTGATACTACCCTGTCTGAGAAAGGTAGAGATGCTTCATTACTGTTCAGTATGTGTCCTCCACAGACACCCTGTGGGAGTGGGTAGCTGATTGCCTCTGCACTGCTGAGTAGTGGGTCAGTCCTGAGTTTTCACTAGATCTCCTCTCAGGCCACCCTGAGCAGACAAAGAGGGCTCCTCATTACTGCTGGATGGAGTTGGAAGTTCAGGATCCCCACAAAGGTTGGGGGGTCATTACTTGCTGGAGGTCATGAAAGTACAAGCTCCCACCTGGACTTATCTGACAACACTTTGGCCAGAGCTCAGCAGGTGATGGGATATTAGGACACCTCATAACAGCTAGTGATTTGGAAGTCTCAGCTCTCCACTAAACATTTCCTGAAGAGAGTGAGGTGAGGCCACTGTTTATCTGAAATGCTTTAGCTTCAATCTAGTGATTGCTGTCTAAAGGTCATATTTATAGATTCCCTCGTTGGCTTTTTAGGAAGCATTTTTCTTCTTTGCTGTGTTGTTGACTTCTTCAGCTCCAAGAATATAAGCTCCAAGTGATATAAAAGGCAAAAAGAAAACCCAAGGAACTCACCACCATGTTATTATTCCCTGTATTCCAACATTTCTAGCCAATCTGCCTTCTTTTCACCTTTCAGAGTCTTCTTACAGATGTTTTATGTATAATACCCAGAGCTTTTAGTTATACTTAGTAGGAAGAATAAGGTAAAATATATCTAATCTATCTCCCCAGAAGTGTAAGTCTCTAGATTCCTTTTTATTTAGAATCACTTTGATTTCTGTCTTTTTTGACAAAGGATATATATGATCATTTCTTATAGTCACATTTGAAAAAGCTGGAGATAATTATTATGCCTTTCACAGAAAGTGATAAAATAAGGGGGATGAGGTCATATGAGACAAGTGCAGCACACTGGAATTCACACATGACCAGAGATAGGGGGGTCAAAGCCACTTATCCAAAGCAGCAGCAGAAACAGGCTAATCCCTCGCCACATGGAAGCCATATTCTCAGAGGAGAAAAGTGGACTCCTACTGAAAATCCATGCAGCAAAAAGTAAATCTATTGGAAGTAGACCCACACCCCAGTGAGTCTTGAGGACTTCACAAAGCAGAGAGGAGCAAATGGAAGTTTTCTAGAAGAGCCACAAATAATTTCTATAATTGCTGGCATGAAAATGTTTTACTGGTGTCAGTTTTAAGGGCTTGTTAGCAGAGAATGCTGTTTTTTAGGTTTTATTGGCCTAAGCTTAAGGGTATCACACAACACTCCCTCAAATTATGGTTACTTTGTCACCTGTAAGACTGTGCCAGGTCATACCTGAGCTCCATGCCATGGGCTTAGAAGTTCTAGTGTCCATTCTCCGACCTAAGAATTCAATTATGAGCACTTTGAAGAATAAATAATGCAATAAAAATATTACGCCTTAAAAATATTGATAAATGAATTTATGAACTTGTTAACTTCAATCTCACTTTCTGGTAGGTGATTTTTAAATTTTTAAGTTAATTATATAGCTTTTCTAAATATTATTAGTCTGAGGGTCAATCTGCATAGAACCACTAGTTGAATACTCTACAGTTTTTGACTTTTTTGTCCCTGTTAACTGGATCACAAACAGCCAAGATTCTTCCATTGCCATATGCCCTTGTTTTACAATACATTAGTTTCATAGCCTCAATAATACCATCTACTGACGTTATTTCAACTCTTTGAAAATCCCCAAAGTGACTCATGACTTACTGAGATATACTATTCTATCCTTGCATCATTCCTAATTTTTGAAAAATTTTCCTTTTCAAACTAAATTTTTTTTTAATTTTTATTTATTAATGATAGTCACAGAGAGAGAGAGAAAGAGGCAGAGACATAGGCAGAGGGAGAAGCAGGCTCCATGCACCGGGAGCCCGACGTGGGATTCGATCCCGGATCTCCAGGATCGCGTCCTGGGCCAAAGGCAGGTGCTAAACCGCTGAGCCACGCAGGGATCCCTCAAACTAAATTTTAAGTGCATGTGGTTTCTACTTGCTTTGTCCACTAGAGAAAAACAGAGCAAGGTACGTATTTTCTTCTCCTTAGGGATCATATTTTGTAGCACTCCTCTCTGATCCTAACTCTTATATTTTCTAGCCCAAACAAAACAAAATAAAAAATTTAAAAACAAACAAACAAACAAACATAGAAATAACAACCAATCCTCTGGTTCTTTCTGCCATTCCTCTCATGAAGTGATTTGAAGTCCTCTTGCCACCTGATGTCTAATGTAGGGTCACTTCCATGTGACAATGACCTCCCCAACTCACCCTTGTGGCCCATGTCTGGACACTGTACATGTTGATTGACCCAAGACCACATTAACCCTTAGTTACATTCATACAATAGCATTCACTGAGGAACTATTTACTGTACAACTACTTTGCTGAGAATACAGATGTCTGAAATGGGAGTCAAGGACTCAAACTGGTACAGTGTTGTTGGGATCCATTAAGGTGTTTATAAATCCACAACATTTTAGGAAGAAAATGGCAAATGCCAGCAGAGAGCTAGAGCTTGTGTCCTATGAGAACAGAGATGACGGAAAGATCATCTAATCAGGAGGACACAGGATGCTTTATAATGCCAGAGGCCTTTAGGATCAATTCTTGACAGGTGAATGTGACTTGAACTTACAGAGGTAATATAGAGGGTACATGGCTAAGTTGACTGATAGTTAATGTCCACTCAACCACCAAAGTGTTTCCCCCAGTAGCTGAGTCTAGGTTTTGGTCCCTATTATGCAAAATTGTTCCTATTATTCCATGTACTTTTAAGCAAATGTGAAGAATTATATTAATCTCTATTAAGCTTTAGTTATTAAATTCTTCCATATACTTGAGATGTTTTAGTATCCTTGTCTAGTTATCCTTCATGTTCATTACCCACTCAGCTTTCTGTCATCCAGTAATTTGGTATATTTTCCTTCCAGGTCTTCCTCCAAGTCCTTAAGGACAAGGGGCCAGGACCAAGCAGAAAGCAGGCCTGAGCTCACACTGAAGCTGCCCTCCGAGGTGACCTTCATCTCACTCATCACTCTGTGGCTCTCACATTCTTTGACTCATATCTCACCATCTTTCCAAAAGGATAACAGGAGACCCCTGTCAGATGCCTCATTGAAATCCAGATCTGTTTACCAGCTGGCAAGACTGATGAAAAAGGAAATTAGGCTGGTCCACATACCAACTTGTTCTTAGTAAATCCATGGTAGCTTTGATGATCATGTTTCCTTTCTAAACATTTAGAAATTATTTCTCAACTCTTGTTTAAATCCATAGCAGGCTTTCAAGTCTATAATGGTAGATTTTTTTCCCTAGTAAAGATACTGGAACTTTACTTCCCACATTCCTATTCTTGCTCAAGTTTTCTACTGTCTTCAACAATTATCCACAGTGGTTGAGTGACCACTCACTCATTCAACAAACACATAGAAGTTTTATCCACTCAGATCTATGATTCATTTTGGCCAAGAGATTCAAACTGTAATCAAAGAGAACTTTCTTAAGATTTCCTTTGGCTTAGATTTCCTCTTAAAAATATTTGTTTTACCCTTTTTGTCCACAATGATTTAGTTTAATTGTGGGGGACTGAATCAACACAGGAATTAATGAGTTTTGTTTTCTGCGTATTATTCATCAGCATTTCCTCACTGACCTCTGGCAGATCTGTTTAGTTCTCTTTGATGTTTTGGGGACAGCTTTGTACAGTATAACTGGGTCAGAGCATGGCTCTGAACTGTGGATGTGGGTTACAAAACTGCTGACTGTGAGCAGAAGACCTGGCTTCTCTAAGTCTCCATCCTCTCTCTGAAAATAGGGATAATGACACAAACTCACAACCCATTATAAAGTTAAAAGAAATACAACCTGACTCTAGTAGGCAACCCATAAGTAGTAATTCATAAACTATTTTTTATTTATGTATTTGTTTAAGATCCCTGAAATTTTTTTTTCTATTTTTGTTCCCTTTGTATTTACACCATCTGTGAAACCAACATTATATATCCTGTCATTCTTCTATATTTATTCTTGCTTATATATCATCTTTCTATTTGTGGGCATGCCTTTTTTATATCAGAGCTAAATTTAGATCAATTAAACCAACATGGATAGCACAGTATTTAAGAAAAAAACCTCATTTAAAAGCAAGTTAAAAAGGTGTATTTAAAAACATATTCATGTTTGAAAATTATTCAGAAGAGCAGAATGATATACCCTTACCACTCAGAATGGAGAGTCCCTCAGGAGAAAAAGTCAGGAAGGGGGGGCTAGCTCCTGGCGCTACCAGACATGGTGGCAAATACCATATGATCAGCTTGTAATAATTCATTATGCTATGTATTTATCTTTTATGTTTATTCATGTGTCTTGTGTTTCACAATAAATGTTTCGAAATGTTATTTAAAGCTGACTTAAATATACAAAAATACATAAAGTGTATGAAGATGGGAGCAATGAACACGATTTTATTAAAAGCATAGAAACTGTCAGGTTTGATTGGACTTTATCCTTACTTAAAACTATGGAGGGCCAAACAAATGATGAGTATCCTTGCCCTGCTTTGCAGTAATCTTTATTACCAGAGTTCAGGTCCTTCTCTTGTTTCCTCAGTCTTACAGTTCACAATGCCTATCTGATTTCACACACAGGTGTGACAGTGTCAAGTGGGTGGCATATTCTGGGAGGCTGTGTAGTCGTGTGGGAGAAGTCTTGAACTTCCCTCTAATCATCCTGTGTCTTTTTTCCATTCCACTCCCAAATATCTCACGTCTTTCTCCACACACACATAGAAGCCTCTGGTCAAATAAATCAGTGCTCTATTCGACGCAATTTTGAACAAGAGAGATAATTCAACCGCACTTCATTAAACCCATGACATTTCTTCTCCACTCCCCTCATCTTTTGAACCTTATCTCATAGATGAATAAAATCCAGTACAGCTCAAAATAGGTTAGAATAATAAAGGAAATTAGTCTGTACACTGTTCAAATAAAGCATCATAAAGGATGCACCAGTAATCAAACAAAGCAAATTCTTTTAGCATCTGCTAGACACCAACGTCTCAAAACATAGAGAAACAAATCTCTGGTCCCAACAGGATGGCATAGATCCATTTCTTTCTGTTCTCCCTGACTAAATACAACTATAAATCCTGGGAATTGTGAAACAAAACCAGTGAAAGGCAGTAGAGAAAGATGCAAGCATTTGCGAAGCTGGGACTTGAAGAAAAGCTCCTGGACGGGAGGGCCACAGCCCCTCCCCCACCAGCAGAATAAAGTAGTCCTGTTCCAGGGCTTCTCAACCCTCAACCTCTAACAGGTTTGTTCCCCCAGCAAGCCCATTCCTTGCTGGGGGAACAAGGTCCTTCCTACAGCACAGGTGGCATCACCACAGTTTAGGGAGAGGGCTCCTTCCCACTAGACCCAAGGGAGACCTACTTTACCTCAGAAAGCCTGAGACTCCCCTCCTCACTGGAGAAATGGAGTGGGCCGGTATAATCAGGAAGGTTGTGGCCACAACAAGCCAACCAGTTTGTCCCACAGTCTGAGACTCAACCTCCCTCACCAAGATATACTCCACAGATGCACAAATATGCTGAACAGATTTTTCTCTAACAGACTTTATTTTAGAACAGTTTTAGGTTCACAACAAAGTTGGGAGGAAGACTTCCTCTATACTTTCTGTCCCTATGTATGCACACCCTCCCGTTTTATCAACATTCAGGACCAGGGTGGTATATTTATTACAAATGATGAACCTACATTGACACATTCTTTATCACTCCAAGCAATGAGCATTTGGGTTCATCCTGTGATTGTGAAAGTTTCATACATTCTGTGTGTTTGGACAAATGTTTCTCCCAGTCTGTGGCTTATCTTCATACTCTGTATCTTTCACAGAGCAGAGTTTCTGATTTTATTAAAACTACTTCTTTCATGGATCACAAATTTCACGTTATATCTAAAAAGTCATTGTCAAATCCTAGGTTACCTAGAATTTCTTCTATGTTATCTTGAGAAGTTTTATAATTTGGCATTTTATATGTAGGTCTGTGATTATTATCCACATTGAATTTATTTATTTGGTGAATATAAGGTCTGTGTCTAGATCCCAGTCTACACATATGGATGTCCAGTCACTCCAGCACCAGTTGTAAAAAGCCTATCTTTTCTCCACTGTATTGCTCTACTCTTTTATCAAAGACCAGTTGGTTATATTTGAGTAGATCTATTTCTGGGCTCTCTATTCTGTCCTATTGTCCTATTTGTCTATTCTTTCACCTATACCAAACTGTTCTTTTTTTAAAAGATTTTATTTATTCATGAGAGACGGGGAGAGAGAGAGAGAGAGAGAGAGAGAGAGAGAGGCAGAGACACAGGCAGAGGGAGAAGCAGGCCCCATGCAGGGAGCCCGAGTGGGACTCAATCCCGGGTCTCCAGTTTCACACCCTGGGCTGAAGGCGGCACCAAACTGCTGAGCCCCCCAGGCTGCCCCCTAACTGTTCTTAACACTGTAGCTTTCTGGTAAATGTTGAAGTGGGGCAGTGTCAGTCCTCTGACATCACTTTTCTTCTCCACTATTGAGTTGACTATTCTGGGTCTTTTCTCCTTTCATTCAAACTTCAGAATCCATTTGCCAATATTCACAAAGTAACTTGCTATTACTTTGAGATTGACTTAAATCTATTTAACACCTTGGTAAGAACTGACTGTTGATCGTATCAAGGCTTCTTATCAATAAGCATGGAATCTCACTACTTATTTAGGTTTTTAAAATCTATTTCATCACAGTTTTGTAGTATGGATCCTATATATATATTAGATTTATACCGAAGTATTTAATTTTTTAGGACTTAATAAAATAATATTGTGTTTAAATTTTAAATTCGAATTGTTCAATGATGGTATATAAGAAAGTGCATTTTATATTAATTTTGTATTCTACAACCTCACTATAATTAGTTCCAAGAGGGTTTTTTAGTAGATGCTTTTTAAATTTGTTACATAAACAATTATGTCATCTGTGAACAAAGCCAGTATTATTTCTCCTTTCCCAATCCACACACCTATTATTTCCTTTTGTTGTCTTATTGCATTAGCTGGTACCTCCAGTACTATTAAGAATGAATGGTGCATAGGGGTGCCTGGCTGGCTCAGTTGGTAGAGCGTATGGCTCTCAATCTTGGGCCTGTAAGTTTGAACCCCATGTTGAGTATAGAAATTACTTAAAAATAAAATATTTAAAAAAAAGAATGAGTAGTGCCTAATAAACAACCTAAGCTAGTTGAGCAAGGTCAACATTGACAGTTATAAATCAGGTCAATAGTATGTAGCCTTGGTTTGATGTGATGAAAATGACACTTCATCTCTGTGATCTTTATCCCAAAACCATTAACTTCAGCCTAATCTTGAGAAAAATATCAGACATATGCCAATAGAGCAGCACCCTACAAAATACTTGATCAATGCTTCTCAAAACTTTTCAAAGCTATCAAAATCAAGGGAAATCAGAAACTGCCGTAGCAGAGAGCAGCCAAAAAAGAAATGATTACTAAATATAATGTAGAATCCTAAGTAAGATCCTGAATCAGAAAAGGGACATTAGATAAAAACTAAGAAAATATGAATATACTACAGACTTTAGTTAATAGGAATTATTAATACTGGCTTAATGAACCATACTAACATAGGTGATAATAATAGAGGGAGCTGTATATGGGAAGTGCAGGAAGTATATGGGAACTTTTTGTACCACCTGCTTAATTTCTTTGTGAATCTAAAACACTTCTAAAAATTAAAGTCTATTAATAAAAAAGGGGGCAACAAAAAGGATCCTTATGGTAATGAAGCTCTCAGTATCTTGTCATTGATGGTAGATACCCAAATCTATATATATGATAAAATTGTATTGCGTTAAATACACACACACACGAGTACAAGTAAAACTGGAGAAATTTTAATAAGAATGATGGATTTTATAAATGTCATTATCCAAATGACTATAGTTTGAAAAATATTACAATTGAGAGAAACTGAGTAAAAGATATAGCTATGTGTAAATCTACAATCATTTCAATGACGATTTCAATTACAAAAAGAATTGAGCAGCTCTTAAACGCAAGGAACAACAAGAGAGAAAAAGCTTTGAGGGATTTCATGACTCTGAACTCAAACTTTATGTGAACCAAGGAATATCCAAAATGGAAGGGGAAGGGCAAGGTAATACCAATACTAGTAATAATAAGAAAGAAGGAGGATAAAGGGAAGATAGACAGGAGATGTGGAAGGGGAAATATTAGTGCTCCCATTAGTAACCGGATGTCAACATGTTTCAGAAGCTAGAAACACTCTCTTTGAAGAGCTACAAGCATCTCTGTTTTCCAGCATGGAGGTTGGTTTTTACTGGGGAGCAGAGAGCTTCTTTATTTTCAATGATTGCATTAATATTTCTTTTTTAATGCAAGTGAAGGCTATTTGATCTAAGCATATAGCATACTGACTAACAGATGGAAGATGCTACTAAATAATTTTTGAATAAAAGCAACCAGAGGAATAATCAGGAAATGTTGAACTCTGATCTTAAGAACTATTCAGTGTAGTTAATATTGGGTATTCTCAAGGATAAAGGCAGAGCACTAAACCTCTTGTGTGACACAGCATGGGCTACCTTAATAAAGCAAAATCAGGTTTCGTGTACTAGTGAGTTGGACAAGGAGTAACAAGCTCATCAACCCTGAGTAACTGAGACAGTCTCATCTTAATGATCCTTCCAGGTACAGCTAGCAGCACCATGAGTATCCATCGTCAAGGGTGGACATGGCATCCATCAAGGCAGGGAGAAACTGCAGGTCCATGGCATGAGAATTGAAAAACTAGTGTTTCTACTGAAGCCGTTAGTTTCCAGATGTCAGAGATCCTCTTAGGCTTCCACTGTGAGAAAGCCTCAACATGGCACTGCATAGATAACCACTTTATACCACATAAAAGTTCAGATCAGGGCAGCCCCTGTGGTGCAGTGGTTTAGCGCCGCCTGCAGCCCGGGGCGTGATCCTGGAGACCGTGGATCGAGTCCACGTCGGGCTCCCTGCATGGAGCCTGCTTCTCCCTCTGCCTGTGACTTTGCCTCTCTCTCTCTATGAATAAATAAAATCTTAAAAAAAAAAGTTCAGATCAATAACTTAGAAAACTGAGCCTCTCCCGGAGGCTCTGGATTTTTTTAACACTTGGCTCCAGGGTCTGGGTTCTTTCTGCTTTTTCCTGCACCTGCACCCATATTGAATCAGCATCTGCCCCTATCACATGATCCAGGTACAGATGAATCGTGTTGAGCAGATTATATCTCCTCATCTGGCCTGGCATTTGTCTGTCATGCTGTGGCCGGAACATGATACCCACTTGACAAAACACAGCCCTCACATATGTTAGTAGCCCTTTGTTCCACCAGGGTGCTCCTGCTGTTTGGAGTCCTCCAAAAGTTCAGGGATTCAGGCCTCTATCTCCTTGGCCCTTTCAAGACAAATGGCAGATCACAGATCACAGCAGGTGCTGCTCAGCTCAACATTTGCATCTCCCCATACAAATGCACCTCTGCCCACCACATTTAAGAATCAATCAAGGAAGCTTCATAGTCCTGTGCACACCCAAGAATGTGCTTGTGTATGCGTGTGTTTGTGCCCTGTGGTTTGGAGTGAGTAGGTTCTTAGCTTTGATGTTTCTTTTTTTATCTTGAGCTTTATCCTAAACTTCTTTGCAACCTGATGAAGTGGCAGTTAACAGCCAGGCTCAAGGGCTCTAACAAAGAACTCTGTAAGAAGTCACAGATGCAAAGTATCTGCTCTGATGTGTGGCCTAGGATGCAGGAAAGAACAAGGATTTCATAGTCCAAAAGGCAAGCACAGCAATCTCCCTTCTGAATTATAAACAGTATTCAGACCTCCTAGGATGGGAAGATGTGAAAAATGTCTCATTTAAATTCTCTGAATCGACACTTAAATAATATAGTGGCAATAATTCAAAATTATTCATTTATTACCAAACATTAGAATATTAATTAGTCTCCTCAAGTTTAGACCAAAGAACAGCCCCTAGAAAAAAACAGGCATTTACTAACAATAAACTCATCCAATACCAAAGCATCAAAGAGTAAATTAATCAATCAATTCCTGAAATCTTCATTCATACCACATACTCAGTGTATATATTTATCTCTAAAGGATATTATTACAATTTTTTAAAAGGGTCACTATTAGGGCAGCCCTGATGGCCCAGTGGTTTGGCGCCGCCTTCGGCCCGGGGTGTGATCCTGAAGACTCGGGATCAATTCCCACGTCAGGCTCCCTGCATGGAGCCTGCTTCTCTCCCTCTCCCTCTGCCTGTGTCTCTGCCTCTCTCTCTCTCTCTGTCATGAATAAATAAATAAAAATCTTTAAAAAAATAAAAGGGCATTATTATTATTATCATTATTTCCTCATTATATATGAGTTGTATATATCTGAGTAATCAGTTTTTTATGGTCAATAGACAAATAGAGTTAGGATGAGCTGACTTTATCTGACAGTGTAAAATTTCTCCATTGACCCTCTGTGTGAGAAACACCTCAGTAGCCATAAAATCCTCATGATTTAGTTCTTTATATTCTAAATGCCCTTGTGTTTGCATAAACTACCGATGCTTAACAGTATACTTTGTGATACATGCTAAAATCTCGTCTGATTGAAAATGATAAATCCAGGTTTTTCTTAAGAATGACTACAGAAATTTGCCATTAAAATGGCTTTTCTTTTTCAGTCATTTTTTATATTTTTAAGGATTTTATTTATTTATTCATGAGAGGCATGGAGAGAGAGACAGAGACACAGGCAGAGGGAGAAGCAGCTCCATGCAGGGAGCCCAATGCGGGACTTGATCCCAGGACTCTCGGATCACGACCTGAGCCAAAGTCAGATGCTCAACCGCTGAGCCATGCAGGTGCCCCCAGTCATTTTTTATTTTTAAGAGTGGGTCCCAGCATTTTAGTTCTCACTCTAGGACAGGCAAGGCTCACTGGCACAGCAGGTATCAAGGTGTTTCTACCAAGTTGTTTAAACCTACATATACCTTTCACAAGATTCCACTTAATGAAAAGTCCCCTCACGTTCCCTGCAAGGCCCCAATGTGTGAGGACATCTGGGGACAGGCAAAGGGTTCAGTCTTGTGGTCTCTGAGGCACATGGGCCCCTCCCTGGAAGACAAATGACTGCAGAGACCACAGCATGGACCCCTGAGGAACAAGTAGAAATGACATTCATTAGGAATGTCAAGATGATCTCCACAGTATACCCCACCTCTAAGCTTCCGGTATTCTAAGACCCTAAAACCAAGTAAATGTTGAATGAGCAATGCATCATCCCTCGGTACATGCATGAGGTTGCAAAGCAAGCATGGTTCAACGCTGATGCACTGAATACCATCTGGATGAAGGCTGTAGTTTCTTCATTTTCTGCAAAGCAGTGCAGGACAGTCATGTACGGACTCATCTCTGAGTTCTTTTATTTTCCTGATGCCAAGCTGTCCACTTCTAACCAGGAGGAAAGTATTATGCAGCCACAGGACATTTTGAACCCTCTGCTAATGCCCTGAGGTCCTCTCTGCCACTGGGCTACTTATTCAACAATAAAATCTAGTCTATCCTTAAGGTAAGTCCTTAGAAATATTGGAACCTGAACCAACATCTTAATGTTCATTTATTGAATTATTTTAATGTCCCAGGCACTATACTTAGTGCACTGGAGTATGCAAACTTAATATGTCAGGGCACGCTCTCAAATAACTGTGATTGTGGGACAAGCATCAGATGTTGAAATCATGGCAAAACCAGGTAGCAAAGGAAAACAAATATGAAATTTCTATTGACTTAAGTCATTAAGGACAGTTTTGTGGAGTAGATAGTCTTTGAAAAATGGTCAGGTTTTCAAAAATTGGGAAAAGGAGAAGAGGAATGGAAATAACTGGAAAGAAAAGTATATGCTAAGAGAACAAAGTCAGCAGGGGAAAAGAGATGAGGGGTTGTAGGCTGTGCTCCAGACCCAGAGAAGAGTAGGCTGGAGCTGAAGTACACTGTGGGTGAGCAGCAGGGCTGGCCATAGTTGGTGAGCCAGAGTGGAAGCAGACCATACACAACATGGCCACATATCTGGTGAATTTAGATTTTGTTCTTCTAGCAATTGCAAGTCACTGAAGAAGTCTGAGCAAGGAAGTAACATTCTCAAGCTAATTCTGCACAGTGAAAGGAAACTGGAGCTGGCAGAAAGGTGGTAGACAGACGTTATGAAATGTGGGATATTTTGCTGCTGGGCTTTTGCCCACCACACTTTAGCCCACTTGCTCCCTTACTCTTCCATCACTTTAGCCTCCTCAACCTAACTCACATTACCCTTCCTGAAGTAAGGTATTAATCTTTTTTGAGAAATCTTCACTTTAGGGGCACCTGAATAGCTCAGTAGTTGAGTATCTGCCTGTGGCTCAGATCATGATCCCAGGATCCTGGGATGGAGTCCCACATCGGGCTCCCTGCACAGAGCCTGCTTCATCCTCTGCTTATGTGTGTCTCTGTGTGTCTCATGAATAAATAAAATCTTAAAAAAAAAAAAAAAGAAAGAAAGAAAGAAAGAAAAAAAGATTCTCACTTTAAAGTAAAAATTCTTAAAAAAGTGAAAAATCCTCAAGACCCCAAATAATGTCACCACAGTGGGAGGAAGGATGGGTGCTAGCACCTAAGACCATGTTACTTGCCCCCTACCCCCACCCCTCCTGCTCCCAATCCTTGTAGAAGGTGGCAGCGGGGAAACTGCATAGGAGGGCTACTGCTCTCTGGGCTGGTATTCCAAGTGACTTTGAGGGGAAAGCAAAGGAGAATGAGAGCTCAAAAAAGCTTCCGTTTTAATACTGACTCCTCCCCAGGGAAACCCCACAGCTCTTGAACTGCCCTAAAATCAAGGTACAGGCACCAGTCTTTAAATCCAATGATTAGTCATATCCTTTTCTCAAACTTGAGGGTTCCGCTTTTCTGCCCCCAGTGAGGCACAGTTCTGGAAGGAAGGCCAGCAGCAGGAGCGGAGCCGATGCTGGAGCTCTGCAGGCCTGGGAGCGAAGGTCCTCACTTCATTGCAGCCTCCTCATGTCCCCTTCCTTTCAGAGAACAGGGATCCCACAGAGAAAGCTCTGTGTTCCAGGACTCATTGCTTACATTCTTGTCTTTAATTGCATCATATAAATAGTAATTTTATTTCTGACCAGTGTATATAGGTTAAAAGTGGGGATAAAAAGAGAGAAATGAAGAAAGCTGAGAATAATAATAAAAACTCAAAGCTAAATTCTTAATACATATATATTTTTTAAAAAGCATGCAAGAAATAGGAAGAGGCTTTCAGAAATTCCTGTGGTCAAATCTAGGGACCAGTGATTTTAGATACAACTTATTTTTCTGATGACAGAGCCAAGGACCCAGAGGGCACAGTGACACTAAAACCTCTCCTCTCATAAAAGCTCAGGGGACCAGCTTCTAATTTTTTAAATCAGGAGAAAAATCCAAACAGGAAAGAAATGCGTGTTTCTCCACTAACAAATGGGCTTTCTGGAGCTTTCATTTTCCATACACCATGTCTCCAGGCTCTAGGACCTGGCAGGATCTCAGGTGACCACCCCTGCATCTAGAGTCATCTCACACAAGAATGGGAGGCCCTTCTGCAGACCCCTACCCACTGGGGCAGACAGGACACTCTGAGGACACTCTTTACTGAAACATTGCTGCCAGGGAGAAGATGGTCTCCTTTCCACTCAGACGCACAGCCTCTAAGCATAGAGGCTGAAAAAGAGGAGGGTGGAGTATGATTCATTCTGAGCTGAGAAGTGACTCAAAAAGGAAATTGCCTGGTGTGCCTGGATGACACAGTTCATTGTAACCTGCTATGACTAGGCCTGTCTGTCAGGCAGCTGTCTACCTTTGCCTTGGAAATCAGTCAAGTGAACATGCCGGGCACACTCCAGGCTTCATCCACCATGCAGTGACTAAGACTTTTCCTGGCTAGGCCTCTCACTTCTGACCACTCCCAGCCTCTGTGCCCTGTGATCACTGAGAATCAAGGAAACAATTTAGAAACAGAATAGAAACAATTTAGATGTAAAGAGGGGGCTTCTGGAGTACCAGAAAGAAAAGTGAGGAAAAGGGGAGGAGAACCACATATGCTCAGAGTTCTTAGGACCTATGTTGTAACTTATCCAGTGTCAGTATTTCCTGCTTCATGCTTAGAACTCTACAAATCACATAAAGAAGATGGAAGGAAGGAAGGAAGGAAGGAAGGAAGGAAGGAAGGAAGGAAGGAAGGAAGGAAGGAAGGAAGGAAGGAAGGAAGGAAGAAAGAAAGAAAGAAAAGAAAGAAAGAAAGAAAGAAAGAAAGAAAGAAAGAAAGAAAGAAAGAAAGAAAGAAAGAAAGAAAGAAAGAAAGAAAGAAGAAAAAGAAAAGGAAAAAGCTCACTTTTGTTTTTACAACTGACTTTTTTTCTTTGTAAGGTCAAGGGGCTTATACATTTTAAACCTTGAAACAGATACTTCCTGAGCTGTTTTAAGGCTGAACAGTAAAGCATAGAGTAAGCTATGTGGAATTACTATTCTGTTAAGACAAAAAATGGACAAATATCTTCACTTTATATAGTTCAATCTAATAGACTACGTGAGGAGTAGTCAAAGCTTCCTCAAATATTGCCAATGTCTTTTTCAAAAAGCTTCATTGGCATCTCATAACATGTTAGCTTGCTACCAGATGCCTGCTACCTCTTTCTTATCAACTCACCTAGTAGTCCTCCCCAGCTGCTCCCCATGAGTCAACTGGGGATAAAGAGAAGGAATAGTATCCTGTCCTCCGAGAGAGCACCCTTTCCCAGTGCCACAGCACTCGTTCCCTGGTGTTGGTTTTCTCAGGTTTGTCAGAGAACTCTTAGTTCTTTCTGACTCCTAATAAACTGAACACTGAAGACCAACTTAGTAAATTTAACCTTTAATATGACATTCTTATTTTATTGAAGTAAAATGTACACACAGAGAAATGCACATATTTTAAGAATACAATTTGACATTCTGATAAGCACCTACACCTGAGAAACCACCAGTCTAATCAAGACAGATTGTTATCAGCCCAGAAAGTTCTCTCAAGCCCTTTTCCAGACAATACTATGCATGCAGAGTTAACCACTTTTCTGCTTTATTTCACCATATATTAATTTTGCTTGTACTTCAAATTCACATAATGGAATCAGAAAATATATATTCTTTAGGGATTGACTTCTCTCCCTCAGCATGTTTTTGAGATTCATCCACAATGTTTTATTTGACAATAGTTTTTTTTTTTTAATTTCTAAGTAATAGTTCATTGTGTGGCTACACAAGTCCTTTATCCATTCTCTTTTGATAGACATTTGGTTTATTTCCATTTTTTGGCTTTAATGGATAAAGCTGTTATGAATATTCTTATTGTAGTCTTTACAGACCTATGTTTTCAGTTCTCTTGGATAAATACTGGAATAAAATGGCTGGGTATGTGTTTAAACTTCAAAAGAAATTGCCAAACTATTTTCCAAAGTAGTCACACCATTTTATATTCCCACCAGTAATGCATGAGAGTTCCAGTTACTGAATATCCTTGCTGATATTCAGTGCTGCCAGTTGTTCTAATTTTAGGTATGCTAATGAATATGGAAGTATATCTCATTGTGGTTTTAATTTGCATTTCTCTATGATCCTGAGCATTTTTTTCATTCGTTTCTTGGGCATTGCTGTATTTTTCAGTGATGTTTCTATTCAATTTTTTGCCCATTTTTAACGGATTGTCATTTTGAGAGATGATAGATACATGAATACATACACACTTACGTACAGAGATACATAGAAGTCTCCCTTCAGAAACATGTATTTCAGTCTTCTTCCAGTCTGCAGCTTATGTTGGCATGTTCTCAATTTTTATGAAGTCTGACTTACCTTTTTTATTTATCTTTAGAACTTTTTCTGTTCTCCCTAAGCAATATTTGTCTACTTCAATGTTGTAAAGATAGTCTCCATTGTTATATTTTGCAAGTTGCAGACTCTTGGTTTTTATGACTAATTCTATGTGTCACAAATTAATTCAGGAATGTTTATGAATGATAAAGGCTGAAAATAATTTTTTCAATATATTGATATATTGAGTAGAACAGATTTTTTGCAAATTCCAATGACAAAACTTTCTTTCTTACCACTGAATAGCCTTGACACCTTTGTCAGAAATGAAAAATATTAAAAATAAAACTACCGTATTATCCAGCAATTCCACTTCAGGGATATAGCCAAAGGAAATGAAAATACTATGTCCAAGAAATACCTGTACCCCCATGTTCACTGCAGCATATTTACAATAGCCAAGACATGGCAACAATCTAAGTGTCCATCCACAGATGGATGATGAATGGATAAGGAGGATATAGAATCTAATGCAATGGAATAGTATTCAATCATAAAAAAGAAAAATCCTGCCATTTGCAATAATACGGATGGGTCTTAAAGGTATTACACACTAAGTGAAATAAGTCAGATAGAAAAAAAAATACTGTATGATTTTATATATATATTTCCATTTAGGACCTAATATTTCCCCTTCCACATCTCCTGTCTATCTTCCCTTTATCCTCCTTCTTTCTTATTATTACTAGTATTGGTATTACCTTGCCCTTCCCCTTCCATTTTGGATATTCCTTGGTTCACATAAAGTTTGAGTTCAGAGTCATGAAATCCCTCAAAGCTTTTTCTCTCTTGTTGTTCCTTGTGCTTAAGAGCTGCTCAATTCTTTTTGTAATTGAAATCGTCATTGAAATGATTGTAGATTTACATATAGCTATATATTTTACTCAGGATTCTAAATGTTATTAACAGCTGGTGATTCCAGTGGACTCTAAGCTCTCTGTGAGAAAACCACTGTGATTTTGATTGGGATTGTGTTGAATCAATAAATTAGGAAAATCAGTATGTTAATAACAATATGTCCTTCAATCCATGAACATGGTTGTTATTCTTCATTTATTTAGAGCTTCTGAAGTCTCTCTCAGCAGTATTTTGTAGTTTCCAGTGCAATAGTCTTCCATATTTTTCCTAAACTTATTCTTAAGCATTTTATTTTGTGCATGTGATCAAACACTTCTGTTTTGTTCTCCAGTTCTTTGCTATTAGCATATGGAAATATAATTGATGTCTAAATATCAAGCATGACCTTACTGAATTCGGTATAGGTTCTAGCAATTGCTTTGGAGATGTCTTAGCATATCTATGTAAACTATCACATCATCTACAAATAACTTCCAATCATTATGCCTTTTATGTATGTCTATTACCATACTGCACTGGCTCAAACCTCCAGTAATACCTTGAATAGAAGTAATGAGAGTGAATATCCTCACACTTGTTTTGGAGGAAGGTTCTAGTATTTCATGATGAAGTTTGGTGTTAGCTATAGTATGGTCTTTTTAATCCATATTCTTTACAGATAAGGAAGTTACTCTTTATTCCTACCGTACTGCAAGTTTTTATCATGAATAAGTGTACATTTTTTAAATGATTGCTCTATATCTATAGGTATTATTATATAATCGTCCTCATTTATTCTGATAATATGATAAATTAACCCAATTAATATTTAAATTAGCATTTTAATATTTAAATATGAAATGCAACTTTGCATTTCTGGGATAAACTCTCCTTGGTCATAATGTACTATCCTGTTTGTATATTGTTGGATCCAATTTTCTAACATTTTGTTTAGCATGATTGCACCTGTGCTGCAGAGGGACACTGTTCTGTAATTTTCTTTTCTCCATTGGCAGAAATAGAATGCCCAGTTTTAGACTACTTGTGGGGTTTCTGAAAATTAGCAGTAATGAAATTTTAGCAAAAATCACTCCAACTGAATAATTTAGAAATTCAACGTGTTACTAGTTATTAACATTTTCTCTCATGCAAGGTAAGTATCATACTCCCAAATGCTTAGATCCTCAAAAAGTGAGACATCAGATTACCTTTTATGAAGTAAATCAAGAAATTTCCCCATGATTCTGGGTTACAAGAACAAGTTTCCAAGAGATAGACTCTGAGTATTCATTTTCACACAATTTTTAAATGTGAAGTAAGTGCAAGTCACTCTATAAGCCACTAAGAAATGCTTATTTGTCCTGTAGAAAAAACCAATATTGTAAATAAGTCTGTGTGTCCTCTCCTGCCTGAAAGGATACCATTCTATCTTCTCATCTCAACAATCCCTATGCTATGAAATGGTTGATATTGGCCAAGATGGAGATAACTCTTCAAAAACACCACTTTTTCCAGAGTCTCTGGGCATTTTCCTAAGGTCTGCCCTAATGTGAGCTGTTTCATGGAATGAGATAATGGTAGGGCTAGCTTCCACACTCAGGTAGCATACTTATACCAGCTTTGAGAGGAGGTCTTGAATCTTAAAAGAAGACTGTATTTTGAACATTTTACATAGTACTTATCTGATATTGTCTATACCTATTCCATGAATATTCAATGGCATGACATATGGAGGTATATAATTTAGGGCTTCCAGAATGTAACTTCTCTCCCATACAATAAGTTAAATTTCCTAATTTGGCTTGGAAATGAGGAATAATATTTAAGGTGATCATATAAATAAAACATAAAAGGAAGGCACAAAGCTCAAGCAGGATTGGGTGTAGGGGGAATCTGCCTAAAATCTCCCAAAATACTAATTCAGAAATAGAAGACTGATCACTGACCATGGAGCATTAAGAGCATACTATGTGTTACATGTTTCACCTGTGCAATAGGACTGAATCCTCACAATAACTGAGCATGATAGTTATTAAATCTGCCACTAAGAAAGAAATGGAGGATGTGTGCTAGGTACTAAAAAGTGATGGAGTTGGGATTCCAGCAGGAACAATTCTAACTTTAGTGCCTTTCCTCTTTACTGCATTGCTTGTACAAGAAGCATTCAGGACCAGGCCTGAAATACATCACAATATAGACAGAGGGATTACATTAATGGTGCTTATCATTGTAGTAAATGGAGCACAGTATAGAGCCTCCTCAGCCAAGGTTTGATTTCAGCTATAACATTCAGTTGAATGAGTGTACTTGGTGGGGAGATGTAGAGAGAGCTGAGTTGACAATGAAGACCACGGTGGGATTTCTGCTATCTTGATGATGTTAACATCACACATAGAGATTCAGCATGAGATGAGACTGTCATTCATGGGATGGTGTGCAGAATGGGTGTGAGTGAGGGGCTGGCTCTTTGGGGGTCTGCTTGCATACAGGGACATAAGTGTGGGACGTTTTTCGTCACAGTAGAAGGAGGGCATTTTACCATTATTATTTTGTGCTAATAGTGGTGAATTAAACGGAATGAAAAAGACCTTGGACCTTCTTCACTTTCTAACCAGTGAAGAAATTGTTTGTGAGAAGGCTGGTTTCTGGGCAGAAGTAGGCTCAGACCCTGCACATAGTGGGGAGAGGAAGCTCTTGGTGAGTACCTGCAGCTTCATGGGCATCAGGAAGCAAGGTACTTGACACCAGGCTTGCCTTTTCACTATGCAGCTTGCAAACAGTGCAAAGCGTAGGTGCCCCCCTGAAGCATTGATGAAGGAACATGTCAGGCACCCAACACACAGCAGAAGGAACGGAAACAGGGCTCTCTGTACCAGCTGGAGTGTTCAGGAGCCCCGCCAGGCAGCCCTTACAACTGATGCTGCTCTGTAAGGGGCCTAACGAGGTAAGAGCCAGGGGCCACTGTAATTTAACCATTATGTCACAATGATCTCATTCATTTATTCATTTTATTTTATTTTTTTAAAGATTTTATTTATTTATTCATGACAGACACACACACACATACACAGAGAGAGAGAGAGAGAGAGAGAGAGGCAGAGACACAGACAGAGGGAGAAGCAGACTCCATGCAGGGAGCCCAATGTGGGACTTGATCCCGGGACTCCAGGATCACACCTTGGGCTGAAGGCAGCGCTAAACCACTGAGCCACCCGGGCTGCCCCATTTATTCATTTTAAAATACACATTTAACACAGTCTATGTGCCTTAGCACTGTTCTAAGTTGCTCAAGGTACAATAGTGAGCAAATCAGACCTGCCTTCGTGGAATTTAGACTATAGGAAAATGGCATTTATTCAAATAAGATCAAAGTCACTATATCATTACAAAATAAGATCTATGCTATGAAGGAAAAGCAAAATGTCTTGTGCAAGCATAATAGGTGCTCCTGACCCAGGCTAAGTGATCGGAGGAGAGCAAGATGCCTGAGGAATTTAAAAGGTAATATGGTGAAAAAAAGGGCTGAGGACACAGAAGGTGTCAAAGATGACTGCTGGGTTTGGAAGAGTGCTGTGGAGGAATGGCATGCCCCACACTAAGGTGCTTGTCTGGCAGCAGCCGGTCCTGTATTTTATGAATGGAATGAAAGCAGAGTAGTGGCTATTCCTTCCTTCATTCACCTGGGAAATACTTAATTCATGCCTGAAGGCACTAAGCACTTTGCCAGACATGTTTCAATGTCAAAACTTTTAGTTCACATCTTAGATTCTTTTTTATGCAAAATCTTTAGATTCCAATAAAAATAGCACATTTGTAAAAACTACACCAGGGAGGCAGTTAAATCTCTTCTAGTTTGTTGTTATATGCAGTCAAATCTCAGTGGAAATGCCCTAAAATGAATGCACAGAAATAGTTTAATAGATCAGGGTTTTTTGTTCTGTTTGCTTGCTTTTCAGCCTTCCTTTGTTAGAATTATTATTATTTTTTGCTTTGTTTTAGCATCAAAAAGAAACTTTTCAGCAAATGTGTGACTTAGAGAGTGTTGGCCATATTTCTTGAGAAATAGATAGTTTCCGCATGTTTTATCCTGGAGATACGGTGAAATTCCAGATCCTTGAGAATCACTTTAATAAGTAGAATTCTTTTCTCTCTGCAAATATACTCTCAGATGTTTATTCTAGCATAAAAGCTTTCCTACATTATCAAATAAACACCATAGAATAATTTCAATTGAGAACAGAAATGCTTATATTTAGTTTCATCTCCAGCAGTGATTATATTTATTCACGCAATAAATACTTCCTAAGTGGTCTCTATATTGTGAGCCAGACACTCTTTAATAACTTAGCTAAATGACTTTCTTTTACTGCCTTCAATTTACAAATGTAATTAGAAAGTTCTTCCCCTTTGGAATCATATGCATAATGTTAACTATATATGCATATATATTCATATATAGCTATATACTCATAGATACATTAGCTATAGATTCTTAAAAAGTAATTATTACACAGCATAGAATTTCCAATGAAAGTCTAGATAAGAGATACAAGTGTTTTAACAAAAAAGATATTATGTATATGGCATATTATATAATAAACTACCACCTCAAGAAACTTGTATATGTACTTCCCTTGAATTAAATCCACAGTGAGAAGAAGAACTATTCAGGACAAAAACAAACATCTGATTGCACTTTCTTTCGGCTTGTGTTCAGCGACTCTGCGGGTGCAAAACAGGGACAGGCCTACAAGTCCACTGGGAGTTCCATTTCTTCTGAGGGTGCTGAGGTGCACCTCCACTTCTAGGCATCATCACCAGCCTCATTATGCTGTGGTTTCAGCCAAGATCCAGTCCTCTAGGATCCAAGAGGCAATGTTTACTGTAACTAGACATAAGCAGCCAGCTTGTTAGGATCTTCTCACCTGCTGTGCAGTAATGGTTGTCACATCCTTCTCAGTACTTGCCAGAGCCATGTGGAATAATAATATCCTCAAGCAAACAGAATCGTTCACATGCAGATGGATAATAGGTGCATAGATGAGGTGGCCACATGGGTAGATCAGGAGTCCCTGCTGGAGTCTGCCATATAGCCAGAGCCCTAGGTCCATGCTGAGCAGACCCTTCACTGATGCTCTCTGAATCAGAGCCCTTTCTGTGAGCTTCCCTCCATAGCTATTAAAGCAATTTTCTGGTCTGGAAAAGTTATGAGGGCCTTTGAACAAAGTTTGCCTTAATGACTTAAAGAAGTGGATTTCTCAATGAGGTATAAAAAGCTTTCAGAGACTCTTCATCAAAGTATTTTTCCCAAAAACTCTTACTTAAATGTTCAGCCTTAAGTTTCCTAGACTATTTCACTTAGAACTAAAGATTTTCAGGTTTTCTCTCCAGAGGAGAAAGTGAAGATATTCCAATGGATAAGAACTATGTTTGAAGAAGGTATATAAGGCAGTGATACTAAATAAGTTTATATGCATGCATTTTTTTCTAAGAGTAGTCACCTGAGAAATGTTAGAAATATCAGAGAAACAACAGAGTAAAACTACCAAAAGTACATAAAATTTGAATTAAGGGAAAATTACAATGTGAAAGTGAGTTATAATCTACCACAGGACCACAGAGCTGGAGGACAAACCACACACAATGCAGGAAAGTACAAATGTCTTTGCCTTGGTAGTTCTGAAATTACCTTTGAAAGGATAAAGAAAAGGCCCTGGATATGACATGACACTGAGGAAGAGATATGATGCATTTCTTTACTTATGACACCATAAACCCTATGAGTGGTTGAACTTCCATGAGGTTAATGCATTAGTGCTCATAATTTTAAGTAAAAAATATTTATTGCTCAGGTAGTAAAAAGCCTGGAATAATCTTTCAGATTCATTCATTTTATCTCTATTAATTCCACTGAGGGATGTCTGGGTGGCTCAAGTGGTTGAGCGTCTGCCTTAAGCTTGGGGCATGATTCTGGGTCTGGGATCTAGTCCCACATCAAGCTCCCTGCATGGAGCCTGCTTCTTCCTCTGCCTGTGTCTCTGCCTCTGTGTGTGTGTGTGTGTGTCTCTCATGAATAAATAAATAAAATCTTAAAAAAAAAAATCCACTGAGCCCTGGCTCCAAAAATCACAACCCAGTAGTATCTTTCTGTGACAAGGAGAAAAATTTTGCCTTCTTTACCTTTAAAGCTTCTTCAAGAATACTCATTTTGTAGTATATGCAAATGAGAAAAGGGCATACACACTTATCTCTTGAAACAGGCAATACTGACCTTGAATATGGAATTGTTATACCATTAGCCAAGAGCTTAAATTCAGATCAAACTGTTACTCTTAGATTCAAAATATGCAGTTCTTATTTGTATTCCAGGGTCTTTGTGTGTGTCATGATTATAATACTAGATACTCTCACCAAGGGAGTACGCCATCTTACTTAGGACAATTTGAATCAGCTGCTTTCTCTTTTGCACATTTCCTTTGACTTTTCAGTTTTCAAGTGCAGAATTATAAAGTAGATGTTGCTTTGAAACTTGCAGAACAATGATGAACCAGAATGGATGGTAAACCGCAACAGTGACTTAGAAAAGAGCCATGGCATAAGAAGCAATGCAGGGTTTTTGTAAGCTAAAGATACAAACAGAGCTGCCAAGACATAGCCCTAAGTCTGCTGTCTATATCTGGTAAATAAGTAAAGACTTCATTAATTTCCCTTACATCTTCCTACAGACCAATTGCCTCTGATTAAGGCAGAAAACTTGGTATTTCAGAGCCTATTTGGCCCTTTTGCCAAAAAAAAACACAATATTTTTATAAGCAGAGGTTTGTCAAATGAGAAATCTGGAACTCAGTGCATAAGTCAGCATGGAATACTATGTGCGATTTCACTCTAGGCACTGATATGCTAGGAAAATATGACTATGATTACATCATAACACTGTGAAAGAAATAACTACAAACAGTAAAATGAGAAATCATGAGCATGAAATAAATTTGCTTCCCCACTGTAACAGAACTCAGTAAGCAAATCTTTGACTGTACATTTCCTATATAGATAAATGTTTCTCTCCCTCACACTGGCAAATCCCTCAGATCCCACAGTTTCCATGGAGCAGTGCTGCACTCTATTCATTCTGCAGGTTCTTTTTGCTGTTTAGCCTTTGGAGGACAACAGCATGGCTTGGAAAGGCCATAAGTTCAATTCAGTCCACAAATGCAAACATGGGTTGGGTTTCTACTATATCTCATGAACTTCACATGGCAACTGGGTGAGGCTCTGGGAGTTGGTTTGGCGTGGAGATAAAGCATAAGACCTAGAGAAATATCACAGTTATCCCATTTATCTTCAGAGCCATCTCACAGGAATCCCTGCCCTGCCTGCCCAGGCTTCAGGGAGGGGGCAGTTTCTTTCCATAGCCAGGCAGCTAGAGCCCAGCCCTTGGGACCACCAGCACCTTGGGGATGTCCCCTCTCAAACTGTCCAGATTCTACAGCTCCTGTCTCTCATCAACTCACCCTTGAAAATCAAAACTCTGTACTGACAGTCACTTGTCACCTCATTGGATCTAAACCCAGCAAGAAAGCTATCTTGGTTATTCCCTGTGTGTACTTTCATTTTTGAGAAAAGAGATGAATATATTGACCAAATATCCAAAAATGGTTGCTTCATACAGTCAGAGCATTCCTCCCCACATCCTTCATGTGAGCAACCACACTCATTAACAAAGACTTTGGCTTTAGGAGGTGCATCCACAAGGCGATGAGACCCGTGGGGCAGAGCATGGCCTGGGAAGTGCCCTCAGCATAGGGTGAGTAGAGAACTTTGGCCACAGGGCCCTGGAACTTCCCAAGGGGAACATCAGGGATGAGTGCCAAACACCAAGGTGGTAGCACTGAGGTTTATAGGGTGTGGCCATGTCAGCCTTACTGATTTGGAGTAAGCAAGCAACAGCACATTCACAAAGCCCCCTGGACTTGTCACAGGATTGAGGAAATGCAAGGAAAATTTTCTCCCAGTGCAGGAGAAACTGTTTTGTTTTGGTTTGGTTTGGTTTGTGTTTTTGTTTTTGTTTTTTTGTTTGTTTGTTTGTTTGTTTGTTTGTTTGTTTTTGCGGGGGGTTGGGGTGGAGATTGCAGTAAAACATGCATTCCCACCCCTGTGGACAGAGTCCCAAGGCTTTCCCTACCTTCTGGCCACAGACTCCTACATTAGATGCGAGAACAGAGCCCATAGATACAAACAAATCAGTAAAGATCTGAATAACATAGGAGAGTACTGCAAAGAAATGTGTTATGACTCACCAAGGTCTTGTTATGTATAGAACTGGAGCCCAGTAAGAAACGCAAAGCTCCTAGCATTAAGACTTGGAGTAGAAGTAAATATGGCCACATTTCACAAAACAGTTCAAAACTCTTGTCAAATTGATTGTATTACACAAAAATAAACACATCAACTTTATGGTTATGCACAATGGCTTTTATTTTATGTTTCTCTTACCGGAGACCATATTTTGGACCCAACAAACAGACCATTATGAAATAGCAATCCACACCCTTTGTGGTCGAATAGAGGAACAGTTATACATAATTTCCATGTCATAGTCCCCCAAAAACTAAATGTGAATTTTCCAGTATTTCTTCTGCTGCAGAGTAGAAAATGTATATCTGAGAGCACAAAGCATATAAATGCTTCCATGCCCAGGGGCAATTACTTACTTAGCTGTTACCAAAAGAGCATTGCGTAGTATTTTAAAGATAAACTATGACCACTGCCTTGAGCAAGCTCCCACAACCACATATGCCATTGAAAGGAACTAAGTTTTAAAAAACTAATCTATTAATTGATTAAAATTATATAAATTCAATTAACTGACTACATGGTAAACAAACTTTTAAGGTAACAACAGAGTAGATTATGTTGTGAGGGTATTTTTTTTAAATAAAAGATGACAAAAATAACTTATTTATGCTCTTTCTGCTACTTTCTACACTCTTGTCACTGAGTCCAGGAGACAAAAATCAGTAGAGAAGGCGAACAGATGGAAGCCAATGGTGGGAATGTGTTGGGCTGAAGGAGAAAAGACAGAGAATTAAATATATTTAGCATAGACCTTGGAAGAAGAGAGTGGAAGCAATGGCAGGGGAGCAGATGTTTTCTATGAACATCAGGATGGAGTGACTGTGTGAAAAAGCCTTTCTCTGGCCAGCCTGCCCACGCACCCTGGTGCTTGTTACTTTGGCTCTATCCACAAAGCATAAGACTTTAACAGAAATAGAAAATGCAGTAAAAAAAAAAAAAAAAAAAGAAGAAGAGGAAGAAGATAATTTTTTAGAACAATTAAAAGGAATGCCTCATAGCTGATCTTTATACACCATTCTGTAAACTACTGATTTTGTCTCAAATATAGATTCTTCTAAGGATTCTCAGTACTGCTCATCTCTCTCTTCATGTTTAAACTTGATGCTTTTTTCACTTACAGTTTGGGGATACAACTGACAAATAAAAATGTGAGATTTTTAAAATATACATTGTAGTGGTTTGATATACACATCGTGAAAGAATTTCCCTGACCTAGTTAATATATCCATCAACTCACATTTTTATCTTTCTTTTTCTCTTCTTTTTTTCCTTTTCTTTCTTTCTTTCTTTTTCTTTCTTTCTTTCTTTCTTTCTTTTTCTTTCTTCTTTCTTTTCTTTCTTTCCTTCCTTCTTTCTTTCTTTCTTTCTTTCTTTCTTTCTTTCTTTCTTGCCGAGAACATTTAAGTTCTACTCTCTTAGTAATTTTCAATTATACAATACAGTGTTATCAGCAATAGTCACCATGTTTTACACTAGATCCTTCAACCTTACTCATCTTAGAGCTTAAAGTTTATTCTCCTTTACCCGTCTCTGCTGGTTTCCCTTCCTTTCCCACTGCCTGCAACCATTTTACTACTCTCTGTTTCTTTGATAAACTCATCCTAAAATGGAAAGAAAATAAAATTACCCACAATGTAAACAACTTTAATGCTAGTTTTAAGACGAAGTATCCACAAAAAGCAGTTATGTTTAGAGTTTTTATATTACTAATAAGATAGAAAGTTCTGTTTACTAATAATAAACCACTCCAACTTTATGTATTTTTTATTTTTTATTTATTTTTTTTTATCTTATTTTATTTATTTATTTATGGTAGTCACACAGAGAGAGGGAGAGGCAGAGACACGGGCAGAGGGAGAAGCAGGCTCCATGCACCGGGAGCCCGACGTGGGATTCGATCCCGGGTCTCCAGGATCGCGCCCTGGGCCAAAGGCAGGCGCTAAACCGCTGCGCCACCCAGGGATCCCTATGTATTTTTTAATAGTCAATGTTTATTTGATAATCCAAACCCTGTAAATTTGGGATGGGCTGGTGGAAGCAATCCAACAACTAAAATTACATTATAATAATATAAATGTCATATCATATTTATAAATGATAGAGCCAGGATTTGAATCTGAATCTTATTCCCCAGCCTTTACTTATTCTAATAGAAGCAATTGACTTTCTCAGTTGACATATAACAAATTAACCTACTCATGTCAAGTTACAATTTCCAAACTATATTTTTTCTCTGACCCTGGTCTGTCTCACTATTCCACCCACTTCATCTCCACCCCACCACTTGCCCACTGTGAAGAACATCCAGACATTAAGAGCCTGTGTCCCCACACTGCTGTTCAGAGGTGTAAAATCCCTTCTGGGTCATGTTCTCATTTACTGGTGTCTCTATAATAACCAGTTAGCATACACATTCTAAAGTAAATCAAGATGAATTTAAGACATTTTTCATTTTTTAATATAATATTTACATTTTGTCTATATCATATTTATAAAATTCATTGTAAACATGGGATTCAAAAAAATTCCTTTAAATACTAGTAAAAAAATTCTGGTTAAAAACCAGATATTTAAAAAAAAAAAAAAACAGATATTTAAAATAAAAACAAAAACAAAAACAAAAAAAAACCCAGATATTTAAAGAGACATTGTAAAAATGGATATCATCTATTTATTGATGGCTTAATACAAGATTAACTGTACTGCATAAACAGATTTATTAGTTTCTGAGAATAATGATGACAATACGTGAAATGACACAATGGATGGTGACTTCCCAGCCAGGTCAGTAGCAAGAAAGAAAATCAAAACATATACAAATGGAGGAATAAATATTTAAGTCAAAGTTATTTATACAATGTAATTTTACAAAATAGTCCTAGGTCCCTGCCTGGGGTGCTTTGAATATGTTGGGAATAATTTTTTTTTTTTACTTTTTTATGTAGAAAGAATTAATGGCTTAATATAAAAAATGTGTGCAGAATTCAAGTCTGGTTAAAATGAGTCTGTAGGATTATTCAAAGTAATTTGCTGCATATTTCTAAAGAAAGAAATGAGTCAGCTTTAATGTTTCTACTAGCAGATACTATAATGGGTATGAAAACAGATCAGACTGCTATATAAGTGCAGTTAGAGTACTGAATAATCCAAAAATTCAAAAAATAATTTCTATTGAGTTAGTTTGAAGTTTATGCTTATGTGACATCTTTAGAGTTTAAAGGAAAACAGACATGCAGATGTCTCCTTTTCTGTATTTTAGTACAAATTCACAGAGAAAAACACGAATATATATTATTTTGCTAAACTTTTGACATGTGTGCAACAGAAGTAATTTTTAAGAATTTGTGTTAATTTTAAAAACATCTTCAATAAGTTGACAAGTGCTATATATTGATGCTATGAAAGTTATAACAGAAAGAAACACAGTATCATGGGTACTGTAAAAACCTCTAGAGAAAATTAGTTTCTCTGTCTACAGAAAGACTTTTAAAAACACTGACTCTTAAAATGGTAGCATCTTTCAAAACACTATTGAATAATGACATACACTGTTGTTTTTATTAGCTATGGTCTTTAAGTTTCATACTTCTCATTTTGTAATGATTTTGTTTGGCAATAAAGAGGTTCCTGCTGGTAAAAAGCTTGAAAACATTTAGAACTTAAAGTTATTGGAATAAAATAATCACTTACCAAAGGCATTTTTTGGGGGGAGGGTAAGCAAATAACATCTAGGTAATAATGGAACTAATTTATATCAATTATTTATTCTGTTCCAGGCACTATGCTAAATGCTTTGTGCCAGTAATTTCATTTAATAATTACAAGAGTGATGAAGTAGGAATGGTTGCCTCTCTCATTTTACACATGAGAACACTGAGGCTAGAAGGCATCCTGGCTTGGCTTAGTTGGGAGTGAGCAAGAAGGACCTGTAGAGACATCTGGGTGGATGAGCACTCCTGTGAACTCCACACCCCATCCCGTGAACCCTGCTTTCTCAAGGGCTCTGACTCTGTGTAGCCACAGTGAGGGCAGAGCGGCTGAAAGGGTCACTGCCTGTCATCTCTGCTGTGAGGAATGCCAAATGCTATTTGTTAACTAGTAGTAAATTACCAAGGTTTGTACATTGGAAAGTATCCGATCCACCCCATAGTAAAATCACTCCTGAGTGTTCTAGTGTTTTCTTGAGCAAAAAGAAAAGGGGTAGACTTACAGCTGGCTGGATAGCATGGGTTAGTCTTCATGGGTGATTCAGACGTAAATCACACATCTGTTGGTGTCACAACAGAAAGGCAGGCAAAACAAATACAGAGGTGAAAGCCACTGGCCAGGCTGGGCCCAGGATGGACACTTCAGAGCTACAGAGAATGGCCTTGTCTGTCACCTGGGCTTTGGCAAGATCTGAAGTACATGTTACTCAGATGTTTAAGACTGCACCACGGATTCAATATGGACCTTTTCATTAAATGCTCTTGCAGGAGAAATGACAGTTCTTGGGACAAAGGAACTACTAGTTTACACAGCACTTAGCAACATAAGGAAGCCAGCATCCTAAGAGCTAAACTTATAAAGAAGTCTAAAAAGGTAGGCACATTCATAGATGGTAGTCCTCAAGGGCTGCAACACCAACTCCATGCTCGATCTTGCATAAGTCATATACATAATTATGCTGATCATATTCTCTGTAAAATGTAATCACTGTCATTTTCTAGATGGAGATTTCTCAATCTTAAAAACATTCAGGGACGGTGGATGGCTCAGTGGTTAAGCACGTGCCTTTGGCTGAGGGCTTGATCCTGGGGTCCCGGGATCCCTGCAGGGAGCCTGCTTCTCCCTCTGCCTGTGTCTCTGCCTCTCTCTGTGTGTCTCTCATGAATAAATAAATAAAATCTAAAAAAAAAAAAAAATTCAAATGTCTTTGGATATATACTTTCTCCACTATTTGAAAAGTTTGTTTTACAAAATTAGTTTTAGGCCACCGTTTGGAAGTATTTATTTTTTCTTTTCTTTGGTATGCCATAAGAATTATCCCCTAACAAGTCCCTCCCTGATCACACTGCTAATTCTTATTTAAATAATTAGGGTGTTAATAAGAACTAATAGAGCAAAAGATGAGAGGCAACCTCTTGTTACTTGAGCCAGAGAAGGAGGAGATTTTAAAAGATGGTAATATCAATATTATTGTCTAACCCATAGTTTTGAAACGTAAAACCAGGTTTGATAAAGAACCACGCAAGGGTAGTGAAAACACTAGTCAATGTCCATTAAGAACACATACATTTCACAGATTCTATAATTTATTGAAAATATTTGCCCACTGTAAAACATAGTGAGCCTCCTTATGAATTAGTCCTAATGCCTAAGTTCCCAGAAGCTATGAAATAAAAAATAAGTTGACTAAGTTACTAAATGCACAATATTGCTGAGCAATCTGGCTTAGCCTTAAACAACTTTTCCTTGTACAAGACATTTCAGAAAGGAACTCCTGTGAAATTTATGTAAGTACTCACCCTATGGGTAGTGCTATAATATTTTAACGAAGTTTACTCAGAATGGTGACTGAATCCAATTATACACAGTCTCCAGGGCTATCCCCTTCCACCACTTCCCCACATACAGGCACACAAATGCACACACACACACACACACACACTTTCAGGCATGTAGGCACACTTATGGAACTTAGCTAAGGTGGATCCTCAACACATTATATTTATTTTTCAAAAACTTGAAAGTATTTAAATGTTGATGAGAATTTAAAAGTATCTCTCCTGCTTCTCTTGTTGTTTAAACTCTGATGCACGTTTTAAATATACAGTCATCACTATTTAGTCTAGGCAGGCAGAGACATCCATAGGGATTGGAGGGTGCTGTCTGCAAACCTAGGATGAGGAAGGATTGCAGATAAAATATGACTTACTTCAAACCCTTTTCCGTAATAGATGCTGAAGTCAAGCCAAAACTGCTTTGAAGAGCATAATAAGAAGAAAAATTGAGTTCACTCTAGGTTTTGCTGCTTTTAAATTATCATTAATCTACAATATCTGCAGTTCTGAATCCTTATTATAGCTAAGTACTGTTAAGAAAAATGCCATAACCAATAGCTGGCCAACAAACACTTATTGAATGCCTGCTATATACCATGTACAAACAAATCAACAACTAATTCCTTGGGAATCTCTGAAACAGGTAATGTTTGGGATACTGATTGAAATAAAATGCAATGCTCTGCTTCAGTCAAAAATGCCAATATAAGGAAATGGATTTTTCCATACTTCTATGCTTTCCAGTTTTCTTTCTCTCTTACAGAAAGAGGTCTTATAGTGTGGCATACTTCTTTGAGAAATCTGTAACCACAGTTATAAACAATTAGCTATTTGCCAAAGGAACATTTGTGTATGGATGGTCAGCACCCTATCCATAAACCTCAAAGACAATGGATAATCAGTAGCTGAAACTGGAAATCATACTAGTCTCGTACCCATAAGAGAAATTGAAAGTCAGTATAGCATTTGTCAAAATGGATAACTTTGACCAATGTTTAATGTTCATTTCCAGATTCCCTCGACATCAGTGTCAATTCTACTTAGACTATTCACAATCAAAAGGATGAACCCCAGATTTAAAGGGCCATAGAAATCCCAGGACTCTACCAGGCACTTGAATACCATCTGCCACATGCAGAGCAAGTAATAATACTGGATGAAAGCATTACTTTTCATTTAAAAAATTAATTAATATAACAAATTATGTAGACAGTGCAAGTCCACAGAATAGCACTGTCAAAATGAGGCTTTCATTTAGAATGAAGACAGTTCTGTTGTTAAACTCTCTTCAGACCCCAGTCCTGCCACTTACTAGCTCCATGAAGCTGTGTGAGTTAACCACTGTGGAACTTACTTTCTTCTATAAACTGGGAACTTATACTACTTACTCCATGAAGTTGTAGGGTCTGTTAGCATATGCCTGGTGCAAAGTAGGAATATTCCATCCCTAGTAGAGAATAGTGACTTTTCAGCATCAAACACCTCCTTTGTCCTCCCTCACAGGTGACATTTCAGGCACCCACCTTCCTTACCAGAACTGCCCACCTGCCTCAGGGGAGTTGGCCTAGTCAGGAATGGGCATGTGACCCAATTTTGGCCAATAGGATGATGAGAATTTAAAGGGTATGGAGGGAATAGCTTCTGGAATCAGAGTTTATCTCTTAAAACAAAGAAACAGGAAAAGACTCATCCCCCCTTGTCTCCTTCTGGGTGTTGTGCCTGGATCTGACAACTGGGGATGAATGTTGTCACATGAATACTAAGAAAGAGCAGAGAGAAGAAAAGAACCTGGATTTTGTTATATATCCATAGTGTTTATGTACCTAACCTCTGAAATGTGTATTGTATGACGTTTGAATCAAGAGTTCTAAAAGAAAAAAAAAAAAAGAGTTCTATTAACTTTCATGGAAGAGTACCCTAAATGACCCAGAAGATACATAAGTGCTAGTGTGGGGAGAGGATGTAGAGGGAAGAGAGTCACCCTGTTCTAAGGATCACATAAACTTCATTTGATAGAATGGAATCAACTTAGGGTATCTATAGCACAGTAAAGTCTGGTTTGTAGAGAACTACTCTCCCATTCCCTTCCATTCACAGGCTCCGAGTCTCCCAAAGCAAAGAACTCCTAACTCCAAGAACTTTTGTACCTAGAGATACTTAAACTGTTAAGCTGTCAGAGCAGCAGGGTGCCTGAGACTCTGCCCCACCCCCACCCCAACAGGCAGCCATCCTTAGCAAAGGTCCCTGTAGCACCAGGTAGCTGAGCTCCGGGTGTTCTCCATAAAGCAAAATTTGAAGATCTTGCAGCTGGTCAGGATACCTTTTTTTTTCTTTTAATCAAATGAAGATTTTGAAATAATCTATACTTATTTTGTAATAAGTGTAGATACACATACAGATATAAGGAATAATTGGATGAGATCTAATGCACCTTTAACTAGTTCTTTCAGCAATATCTTGCAAAACCATAGTACAATATAACAAACAGATATTGACATTGATACAATCAAGATACAAAGCCTTACCATCCCCATTGGTCCCTACCTCCTGCTCCCATCCTTTACTCCTGGCAAGTACTAATCTGTTTTCCATCACTGCAATTTTGTTATTTCAAGAATGTTATACAAATAGAATGATGCAGTATGTAACCTTTGGGATTGGCTTTTTCTTCACTCAGCATATTTTTCTGGATATCATGCCCCTTGTTGCTTGTAATTCATTCCTTTTTATTACTGAGTACAATTCCATGTATGGATGTACCACAGTTTGTTAACCATCCACATATTGAAAGATATCTGAACTGTTTCTAGATTTTGGCTATGAAAACTGCTCTATTTGTATGAGATTTTTGTGTGAAGAAAAGGTTTCAATTATCGGGGATAAATGCCCAAGATAGTAATTGTTCAATCATATGGTAGTTGCATGCTTAGTTTTTAAGAAACTGCCCAATTGTTTGTAGGACTGGATATGCCATTTTACATTCCTACCTACAATAGATAAGTGACCCAGTTTCTCAGCAACCTTACCAGCATTACTAGTATCATTTTTTATCTCATCCATTTTGCTTGCTCTATCTCCTTATGATTTTAATTTGCATTTCCCTAATGGCTAATGATGTTGAGAACATACTTTCATGTGCTTGTTTAGACGTCATTTACCATCTACAAACTCTGTTCAGTGAAATTTCTATTCATGTCCTTTGCCCATTTTCTAATACAATCTTTTTTTTTCTTTTACTGTTGAGTTTTGAGATTTATTAAAGTTGTTTAGCTTTTTGTTAGCTTTTTTTGGTTAGCTTTTTTATTTTGCCTTTCAACATTTTACATTTTAAAGCAATCTTGTCTATATCTACAAGAAAATCTTCCTTGGATTTTGGTAGAAAGTGTGTTAAACTTGTATATCAATTTAGGAAGAATCAGCTCCTTTACTACGTTGAGTTTTCTGATTCATGAACCAAGTATCATTCTCCATTTATTTAGATCTTTGACTTTCCTCATTAAAATTTCACAGATTTTAGTATACAGCACATGCTTTCTTGTAAGTACTTTTGTATTTATAATTCTATATCCCATGTGGTCATTGTTAATATAAAGAAGTACAATTGATTTCTGTCTGTTGATCTTATATGCTGTAAACTTGTTAAATTCACTTATTTCTAAGAGATTTTGCAGATTCCTTTAGATTTTATAAGCAGATAATCATGTAATCTGCAAATGGTGACAGTTTGATTCTTTTCCTTTCCAATCTGTTTGCCTTTTATTTTCCATTCTTGCATTATTTCAGCAACAAGACTTAAGGTGCTATATTGAATTTAATGGTGAGAGCAGACATTTTTGGCTGTTCCATCTTAAGGGAAAGTAATCTTTTATCATTAGTATAATGTCAGTTGTCAGATTTTTGTAGATGCTTTTTATGAAATTAAGGAAGTTTCTCTATTATACCTATTTTTAGGAGAGCTCTGATCATGAATGGGTGTTAGATTTTACCAGATGCTCTTTCTGCATCAATTATATGATCATGTGATTTTTCTTCTTTAGCCTATAAATACAGTTTATAACATTGATTGAATTTTTAATGTTAAACCAGACTTGTGTCCATAATTCATATAATTCTTATTTTACTCACTGCAATTTTGTTAAGGATTTTTTACTCTGTATCCATAAAAGATATTGGTCTAAAGTTTTCTCTTGTTGTATTGCTTTCTCTTGTTTTGATTTTAGTATAATAAATTGGAAATGTTTTTTTTTCCTCTTTGATTTACTGCAAGAAATAGTTGGTGTTGATTCTTCTGTAACAGTTTGGTAACATTCATCATGGAAACAATCTGTGCCTAGAGATTATGTTTTTGGATTGCTTTTAGTTACAAATTAAATTTCCTGCATAGTTAAAAGGCTATTCAAATTACACACTTCATAATGGGTAAGTTTGGTACTTTGTGCTTTTCAAGGAATTGGTCCATTACATCTAAGTTGTCAAATTTATGCGTGCAGACTTGTCCATTTTACTCCTTCATTACCATTTCGATATCTGCAGGATCCATAGTAATAGCCTCTGTTTCATTCCTGGTATTGGAAATCTATGTCCTCTCCTCTCTTCTTTGAGGGGTGTGTGTGTGTGTGTGATTTGTCAGTTTTGTTGATCCTTTCAAAGAAAAAGCTTTGTATTTCATTGATTTCCTCTACTGTTTCCTCTTTTGTTGTGCTTTTCATTTCACTGTTCTTTTCTGTAACTTTCCTTCTGCTTGCTTTGTGTTTACTTTTCTAGGTTCTCGAGGCGGAAGCTTAGATCACTGACTTGAAGGTACCCCCTCTTCTAATATAAGTATTTAGTGAGGTCTGTTCCCTCTCAGAACTGCTGTGGCCATGTCCCACACCTTTTATAGGTGGTATGTTCATTTTCATTCAGGGCAATGTATGGTTTCTTTCTCCTGAGACTTCTTTGACCCACAGGGCGTTTAAAAGTGCATTGCTTGATTTCCAGGTGTTTGAGGCTATTTTTCTCCGTTTTTGATTTTTAGTTTGACTCCAATGTGGACAGCAAACACATTCCATATGACTTCAGTTTTTTTCAGGTTTGTTGCTTTTGTTTCCTGATCCAAGATACAGTCTCTCTTGATATGTCAACTCAATCCTGTTGGTGGATGGTGTTGCTGAGTTCTTCCATAGCCTTAGTGGCTTTCTGTCTAGTTGTTCGATCAAGCACATACAGAGAGGTGATGAAGTCCTCAACGACAACCACAGTGTTGCTATTTTTGTTTGCAGTGCTATCAGGTTTTGCTTCACATGTGATGCAGCCCTGTTGTTTGGTGCATACATATTTGGGATTGCTAAGTCTTCTTGGTGGCATAACCTTTTTATCGTTCTGTACTGTTCCTCTCTGTCACCTGTCACAGCTAATTTTCTTTGCTCTGAAGTCTGGTTCATCTGATATTAATATAGCTTTTCCTCCTTACTTTTGATTGTTTGCATAATATATCTTATTCTTTTTCTTTCTATGTAATCATATTTGAAATGAGTTTTTTTGTAGTTGATACATAATTGAGTCATGATTTTTAATCCACTTTGACATCTTTGTCTTTTAAATGATGTGTTTAGACAACCAAAGATAGTGTAATTATTAAGCTGTTAAGGCTTAGGTGTGCCATTTTACTTTATTTTTATTTTTCTGCTTATTCTTTGTTTTCCAGTTTTCTGTGTCTTTTTTCTTGGCTTTCTGTAGGTTAGTTGAACTTTTTTCTTCTCTTTTTTTAGTTCCATTTTGATTTATCTCTCTGTTTTTTAACATAAGCCTTTATAGAGCTTTTCAAAAAAATCACATTGTACTGCTGTAGATATTTTACTAACTTGAGTAAAGTTTAGGAACTTTACTTCCTTTTATACCTCATTTTAACCTTGCTTAAAATCTAATTATCTTACATATATCTTCTATACATGTTTAGAGCCACATCAGAAAGTGTTATAATTTTTGTTTCAGCCATCAAGTGTAATTTGGGGGTTTTTTGTTGTTTTTGTTTTTTTATTATTTATTATTTATTTTATTTTATTTTATTTTTTATTTATTTTTTATTTTTTTAATTTTTTTTACATCAAGTGTAATTTGGAAAACTCAGTAGGAGAAGGAAAATGTATTTTATATATATATATATATATATATATATATACACACATACATATACATATATATATATACATTTTACTCTTTCCATTTGTTCTTACTTCCTGTTATACCAAGTTACCTTCTCTTAGCATTTCTTTCTGTTTAGAGAACTTCATTTAGCCATTTTTTATGGTATCTCTTATGGTTGAAATTCTTCCTTTTTTTTTTTTTTCAGCTCAGATGCATTGAATTACCTTTATCATTGAAGGATATTTACAAATATAGGATTCTGGGTTGATAGCTCTTTTCTTTAACTACTTAAAGAATAATGTGTACTCTAATTTTTGTAGATAATTTTATTCCCATTCAAATTGTGTTTCCCCTAAAGAGAAGGTATTCTTTTCTGCTTGTGTAAGACATTTTTCTTTTTTTGCGTGTGTTTACACTACTAATGTGGTTATAATGTTTCTCTATATGGATTTCTTTGGGTTTGGGATCTGTTCAGCTTCTTGAATCTGTGGAATTATGTCTTTTGTCAAATTTGGAGATTTTTTTCCAGCCATTATTTCTTTGGATATAATTTTTTTGACTCACGCTCTTTCTCCTTTCTTCGAGGGACTGATGCTATGAGTGTTATTATATTTTAATAGACCTACAGGTCCCTGAGATTTTCTTCATGTTTCCTTTTTCTTTTTTTAAAATATTTTATTTATTTATCCATGAGAAACACAGAGAGAGAGAGGCAGAGACACAGGCAGAGGAAGAAGCAGGCTCCATGCAGGGAGCCCAATGTGGGACTTGATCCAGGGTCTCCTGGATCACACCCTGGGCTGAAGGCAGTGCTAAACCACTGAGCCACCCAGGCTGCCCTCCTTTATCTTCCTCTATCTTTTTTCTTGAACTATTCTGATTGGTTAATGTCTATTGTTTTATCATCCAGTTCACTGATTCTTCCTCTGTCTTCTTCATGTTTTTGTTTAATCCAATTTAATTTCAGTTGCTGTATTTTTCTGTTCTAAGATATCCTTTTTGTTTTAATTGGTATCTTTTATTTGCTTAGACTTTCTAGGGTTTTTTTGTTTGTTTGTTTCAAGTGTGTTTGTCATTGCTCATGAAGCATGTTTATGACAGTTGCTTTAAAATCCTTCTCAGATAATTCTAACATCTCTGGTATCTTGGTGTTGGTGATTGTTGATTGTCTTTTTTCTATTCATAATGGGATTTTCTTGATCCTTGGTATAATGGGTGATTTTCTTGATCTTTGGTATAATGGGTGATTTTCTTGATCCTTGGTATAATGGGTGATTTTCAACTGAAATTTGGACACTTTGAGTATTCAGTTATGAGAGTCTGGATTTATTTAAACCCTGTGTATGAGCTGCCTTCCTCTGACATTGCACTTGGTCCCACACACCTCTATCTGGTCGGCATGGCAAAAGGTGTTTTGCTATTGCTCCCCACATGTTCTATGCTGACACTACATCAGGGGGAAGTGAAAATCTTGATTTTACCCAAGGACTCTTTATACCACCCAAGTGGGGAGTAGGAGGAGTTCTTCATTAACCTAGGGTGAGGGTGGATGTCTGTCCTCTGACACTGAAGGGGGGACTCAATATCCCAATTCAGGATGCAATCCCCAGTTCATTACTTGCCCTTTTGTGACACATTCTGGCAGGGTTTGTGGCATCTCATTACAGTTTAGAGAGACTGGGGAGCAGGCCCAGGAGGCTGGTGAGGTTGGCCTAGGATTACAGGTTTTTTTGATATTCAACTAGAGTACAGCAGTTATTTCCTAAAAGTTTTCTGTATTGCTGGGCTGCCCCTTTTCTGGTCTTTTGCCTAGAGACAGGCAACTAGAGAGAGAGAAAGACTTCTTTGGTTTGTACCAGTTAACACTTCTGGAGTGCCAGGGTCTTCAGCTTCATGCCTGGGATGCATAAGGCAGGGGAAGAAAAGCTAAGGAATTCATCATCATTTTTCCTTGAGCCTCACATATCTGTCTGCCTTCTCTCTGCCTTTAAGAGTCTTCTTATGATTGCATTATATACATTCTGTATGCTTTTTATTTGTATATAGGAGGCGGAAAAGGAAAGATATATATATTACATTTTTCTGGAAGTAGAAGTCTAGTCTAATCTAGTGGGAGCTGGCTAGATTTTTATGCTTTTTATTTTAAATATTTTATAAGCTTCTTACTCAGCAAGATTTTAGAATTCACTAAATTTTTGTAGTTTTTATAAAATAACAACTGTTTTATCACACATTTATTCTGTATATATAATAATACATGTAAAATTATATATTATTCTGTACACATAATATGTAATATAGTTAATTGTGTAAATTACAATATATATTGGAGGCACCTGGGTGGCTCAGTGGTTGAGCATCTGCCTTCAGCTCAGGGCGTGATTCCAGGGTCCTCCATCCCACATTGGGCTCCCTGTGGGGAGCCTGCTTCTCCCTCTGCCTATGTCTCTGCCTTTGTTTCTGTGTCTTTCATGAATAAATAAATAATATCTTAAAAAATACTAATGTATTAATTATAATTATACTATATTATATATTATACATTAGTTACACAATGTATTGATGTATTAATTTATATAATTCTATATGTATTATATATAAGGTATTATATGTATTATTAAATATATTTATGTTATTATATATTTGATATCAAACTGATAGCCCAACAAACAACTTTTGAGGTCCTTTTTTGTTTAAGGCTCAGAGCTATGTGTGTGTCAGGGATCAAAAGAAGTAGCATTAGTTTGTCGGGGCTGCCATAACAAAGCACTGCAGATTGAGTGCCTTAAACAATTATTTTCTCATAGATCTGGAGATCAGAAGTCCAAGATAAGGGTGTTGGCAGTGTTCTTTTTTGCTAAGGCCTCTCTCCTTGGTTTGCGGATGGTTCCCTTCTCCCTGTGTCCTCAAGGGTCTTCCCTCCATGTGCATCTGTGTCCTAATTTTCTCTTCTCAGAAGGACACCATTTATATTGTGCTAACGCCCACCCAATGACCTCTTTTTACCTTAAATACCTTCTTAAAAACCTCAACTTCCCATAAGGTCACATCTGAGGTACTCAGGGCTAGTTCATATTTAACACATGAATTTGTAGGCCTATAACAGAAGCCTAAGGCCTGACCACTGCCCTCTCAGTGAACTTGCAGTCCTGTGAGTGGCTGAGACATCAGAGAGAAGAGCAACAGGACCGGCATGCTCAACTGTTCCTGGATTTAGTGGTGGTGGCCAGGCCTGGGGCTGCACACAGAAGCTCCCTAACAGAGGTAGTAGCCATGTGCTGGATGTTGGAAGAAGTTTAGCCAAACTTCAGGGAAGGATGACTTCCTCCTGCTCTAAACCAGGAGGTATTCTCATTCACGAAAGGGGAATTGAGGCTGGGTGATGTGCCTCCCAAGCACTCTCATAGCTACAGCTTTTCATAGTACATCCTTGCCCAACAGTGCTCACAGGATAGGTCAGTGTTTTTTTTTAAATGATTGAAGGCTTGAAGACTTTTTTTTTTTTTTTACAGATTTTAAATAAAACTGATGTTTATATCTGAATGAAATAGAAAACAAACGATACATTTCAATATGCTCTTTGTTAAGAATTCACCTGCCTTGGGGATATACTCTTGGGTTTTTTAAACTTTTTTTTAAAACTGAATATAATGTATACACTTAGATTTACCAACTGAATTTTCTTTGACCTCAAAAACCTATGTAAACCAAGGTTCCACACATGTACATCTTTTTAAAAATATTTATTTATTTATTTATTTATTGCTTCCCGCCTCAAACAAATACACATTTTCTGTTGGATTCACAGCCCAGTGATATCTAAAGCAGCAGTTGGCAAGGAAAAAAAAAAAAACAGCAGTATAAAAGCCTCCTTGCAGGCATGTTTAGCAAATGCTTTCTTATTTTAATCTTTCATTATGATTTATAGAAGGATTCAAAGTTTGTCCCAGCAACCCGTCCAGCAACCCCAGCCTGTGGAGATAAATATCCTTACTGACTCTTAGCTACATTTGGCAACTTATTCATTGCTAATTTTTACTGCACCCCTAAGGAAATAAGAGCACTGTGTATTCTAGGGAAAAAAAACACTCCTTTCAAATACTCCTTTTTCCACTGCTGTGTGTGTGTGTTGTGTGAGCATTACCTGGTGGCAGGGAACAGAGTGGCTTTCTGTGGAGCCGCGGCTCCTGTCTCGGGCAGCAGACTCTGTGTCTGTGTGGGGAATTCCTGCTCCTGGCCCCAGCCCACAGGCCTCGCTTGAGAACAGCTAGGGCGGCCATGGCACACACCCTCTTCTTGCTTGGATAAGGATCTGTGCTCTGGAGACTCTTCCACGGAGCCCAGCAAGAAAAAGAGAAAGAAGCTTTCACTCCATCCCTGACTGGGAAACTCAGCTTGTTCTTTTTAAAGCAAACTTTCTCCTGGATCGTTCTACCAAGTAGTAGACAGAGATAAAAACCAACCTAACAGCCTTCGTGTCTCTTGAGAATGAGCTAGCTATGGAAGCCATAATTCAAAATTCATGTCGACAGCCCTGTGAGGGCTGTTCTTACAGGATGTTTCACACTTTTCCTCTCCCCGGGGTCTTATTTGAGTGACCCTGAGCTCTGCAGCTGACCAACTCTCTGTCTAAAGAGGACTTCTTGGCTTCAGATTTATACCAGGCCACCCAGGAAACCTATGGTTTCCAGAGCTGCCTACTTCTGTCACAAAAGAGAATACGGCTTTATGAAGTGGTGGACCTTGAAACTAAGACATGCTTACATCTTTAATCTGTGGCTTGTAAATAAAACACTTCCAACCCCTCTTCAGAGCAGAAATCTCTGGATGAGATCATTAACCCCTTATGGGCTGGCTTCACAGGAGAAGAAACACAAGCCTGGGAGTCTGGAGTTGGTTTCTGCTTATAGGTTTTGTTTGTAGGTATCTGAAAGATAAAGAATTCAGGTGAGACCTCTTGCTCCCAACCTTCCCTCAGCTCATCAGAATTATCCAGGGACCTTTTGAAACATAAGTCTCCCTAGAAGAGTCTGATTAACAAATGTGTTTGGGAAGTCACCTGGGAAAATACGTTTCTTAAAAGTTCCAGATGTGATTCTGACTCCAGAGAGATTTGGGAACCATTTATTTTGATGAATTCTGGTGTCCTGAGGAGCTCTGAGAAACAAGAGACAGGAAAGACCCAGAAGAGGAATCCTTCTGAATCCAGCCCAAGCTCCATGCCTCTTTCTATTTATGATAAACTATTGGTAGCATCATAGATGTAAAGGCTAAGTAGCTGAGGGGCTGCCCTTTCTGTATGGGGACCTGAGGAGCCACAAGGAAAAAAGGGAGGGGGTCTTCTGTCTGAGGGGACACCTGCATTTCCCTCAGCACAGGGGACTAGAGATTCTTATATGGAAACTTTATCCTGGTAACCCAAGGAATGCATTGATTCTTAACTAAATTTAAAAAATTCTCCTCTGCAGAGCCTAACACCTTGAGTATCTAAAACAAAAGATGGGGCCATTGACTTTTTTGGGGAAATATGTGTATTAACTATGCTGGTATGTTTCTCTTACCTGAATATCGGTGGCAAGAAGAGGGGAACTTCTTACTATTTAATGAATTATCCCCCCCTTTCAATAATCATAAAAGCTATTTACTGGTCATATTATAGTAAAAAATAAAATACATTTATACAAGCCCTTGAATTCCCAGACAGAAATGAAAGAGGCGCCAAGAGGGCACAGTGCTGGGCACATTAACTGTAACACTCACTAATATGTATTGATATTGAATCAATATGCACTGATCCATTAAGCACATGACCTGAGACTTAGGGCAGCTGAGTTGAAGCTTTTGACTTATTTGTTATCTCTTTGTTTATGTATTATTTAATGTGTCATATTTGTTCAGGGGAGTTAGACTGAATTATTTACTAACTACACCTATATATTTAGGATAGCATGGTTGAATTAATAACTTACTTAATGACTCTGCCTCACTCTGAAAACTGGGAATTCACCCTAAAATTGAGGAAATATTAAGTCTTTGCTTCTCAGAAACACCATAATCCCTGTTTATAAAACAACAAACTAAACCAAACAACCAAAAACCAAAACCCCAAACTGGCCCCCACCATGAAAGGAAGAGAATAGTGGATAGGATCAGATGGCTAGCAGTGGTGAGCTGGGCCAGCATGGCTACAGGATCTCTCTCTAACCCAGGACATGGCAAAGACCTTGCTTTAAGTAGGATGAATTAGATGTCCTTATGTTGGAATGTGGTCAGAAAAAAAATTAATAATTGTAAGTTTATCATTTTCAGAGTGGTTCATGGTACCTAAGTATACTAAATTGAAATGATATTAGGAAAATTAACTATAGTCAACATGTTAAAAAAAGAGAAAGCAGCTATCAAAAGCTATATTAAGGGGATCCCTGGGTGGCGCAGCGGTTTGGCGCCTGCCTTGGGCCCAGGGCGCGATCCTGGAGACCCGGGATCGAATCCCACGTCGGGCTCCTGGTGCATGGAGCCTGCTTCTCCCTCTGCCTGTGTCTCTGCCTTTCTTTCTCTCTCTCTCTCTCTCTGTGACTATCATAAATAAATAAAAATTTTAAAAAAAGCTATATTAATATCAGATGAACCAGACTTCAGAGCAAAGAAAATTAGCTGTGACAGGTGACAGAGAGGAACAGTACAGAACGATAAAAAGGCTATGCCACCAAGAAGACTTAGCAATCCCAAATATGTATGCACCAAACAACAGGGCTGCATCACATGTGAAGCAAAACCTGATAGCACTGCAAACAAAAATAGCAACACTGTGGTTGTCGTTGAGGACTTCATCACCTCTCTGTATGTGCTTGATCGAACAACTAGACAGAAAGCCACTAAGGCTATGGAAGAACTCAGCAACACCATCCACCAACAGGATTGAGTTGACATATCAAGAGAGACTGTATCTTGGATCAGGAAACAAAAGCAACAAACCTGAAAAAAACTGAAGTCATATGGAATGTGTTTGCTGTCCACATTGGAGTCAAACTAAAAATCAAAAACGGAGAAAAATAGCCTCAAACACCTGGAAATCAAGCAATGCACTTTTAAACGCCCTGTGGGTCAAAGAAGTCTCAGGAGAAAGAAACCATACATTGCCCTGAATGAAAATGAACATACCACCTATAAAAGGTGTGGGACATGGCCACAGCAGTTCTGAGAGGGAACAGACCTCACTAAATACTTATATTAGAAGAGGGGGTACCTTCAAGTCAGTGATCTAAGCTTCCGCCTCGAGAACCTAGAAAAGTAAACACAAAGCAAGCAGAAGGAAAGTTACAGAAAAGAACAGTGAAATGAAAAGCACAACAAAAGAGGAAACAGTAGAGGAAATCAATGAAATACAAAGCTTTTTCTTTGAAAGGATCAACAAAACTGACAAATCACACACACACACACACCCCTCAAAGAAGAGAGGAGAGGACATAGATTTCCAATACCAGGAATGAAACAGAGGCTATTACTATGGATCCTGCAGATATCGAAATGGTAATGAAGGAGTAAAATGGACAAGTCTGCACGCATAAATTTGACAACTTAGATGTAATGGACCAATTCCTTGAAAAGCACAAAGTACCAAACTTACCCATTATGAAGTGTGTAATTTGAATAGCCTTTTAACTATGCAGGAAATTTAATTTGTAACTAAAAGCAATCCAAAAACATAATCTCTAGGCACAGATTGTTTCCATGGAGAATGCTACCAAAACTTGAAAGAAGAATTAACATTAATTATATAAAATCTATTCTAGAAAATAGAAGGATGAAGTTACCCCCAGGCAGAAGGAATAGCAAATTCTGAACAAGTGCCAGGAGCCAAGAAGACACAGGCTCCTTCTGAGTCTCAAGCTTCAGGAAGCACTATGCTAGGTTTTTTGAGTAACTGAAAGTAATCTCGGGGTTTATTGAGAAAGATAGATAAAGAACAAATAATTTATACAGAATCTGATAAGCATTTCGAAGTGAAACTGGTACCTATGGGGACATGGAACAGGTAGGAATAAGATCTGAAATAGCAAACACTTTGGATTATAATGCATTTTAAATAACCTTAGTGTCAGTTCTTTGAAGTAATTGCACATCTAGTAATTTGAGCTGTTAAAAGGTTGGACAATAGGAGCACCTGGGTGGCTCAGTCAGTTAAGCCTCTGATTCTTGATTTGGGCTCAGGTCATGATATCAGGGTGGTGAGATCGAACTCCGTGTTGGGCTTTAAGCTGAGCCATGCACCCTGATTAAGATTCTTCGCTCTCCCCCTCCCCACTCCACTCATGCACTCCCTATCTCTGTCTCTCCCTCAAAAAAGAAGAAGAAAGGAAGAAGAAGAAGAAGAAAGAAAGGAAAGAAAGAAAGAAAGAAAGAAAGAAAGAAAGAAAGAAAGAAAGAAAGAAAGAAAGGAAGAAAGAAAGGAAGAAAGAAAAGGAAGAAGAAAGAAAGAAAGAAAGAAAGAAAGAAAGAAAGAAAGAAAGAAAGAAAGAAAGAAAGGAATAAATAAATAACGTAACTAAATAGAACTAAATAATTACCACGTAAAAATACATAAATAAATAACAATAAACAAAAAAAAGATTGGATGATGTTAATGAATAATTAAGTCTACATTGTAAGGGACATGTTGATTTTGCATATTATATGTATATATATTCTGAAGGACACAGAAATGTTGTCATGAATATACTCTATGTAAATCCTAAACTCTGCTTGTGTATTAATTTTAAGCAAATAACTCTTTATGTGATTACAAACTTAAATTGTAGCCAAGCTATGTGAATAGAGCAGTCTGACTTGCTGAGGTTTTGCTATAAACACAGATGATTTTTGGATCTGTTTTTAAAAGATGATTCTTGGCGACCAAGTAAGATAAGTCTAAACCATAATATAAAATGTGATGAAGCACACGAAATAAGTAAGTATGCTCATATGTCCTCAAGTGCACAAATATCTGTTTATTTCTCAGACACACAGATTCTACTCTTCACCTTTAACTTTTCTTTGCAGAAAGAAGTCTGCTTTATAATGTGCATAATAATATAAACAATCTGTCCCTGAGCCAAGAAGTCAAGGCATTCTACAAAGCAGACTCAGAGCAGGGCCTGGTGCTCAAATCACAGCATACCCAGGTCTGCTGAAAAAAACTCAGCAAAGAGGACTATGGAAACAGAACATTCTCTTTACCCAAAAAGCAGCATCCACATCCATCTTCCAAGGGAAATAGCTTTCCAGGGACTGTGGGCTGATAAGAAATGGCAAGTGATAAATGGAGCATTAGCGTCAAAGGACAAATGGCCCCCGAGGATGGAAAAAGTAGTTAAATTTTGACGGGAGTTATGCAGGTGGATGCGTGCCTGCCAAAAACATCACACACATGTGCACACACATACACACATATGCATAGGCAAGCATACACACACATGCACATACAGGAAACACATAAACAATCAGTCCATTTGGAAAGGAAACTGAAGCCCCTCTGAAGTGGGACTCCACCCTTTGCCTTCCAAAATAAGCAACTTTTCACTCTGAGCCTCAGTTTCCTCCATGTAGAACAGAAAAAAATAATATTGCCTACCCATTAGGTTCCATGAGGTTAGATGCTTTAATATACATAAAATGCTAAGAACAATGTTTAGTATATAGTAAGTATTTAATAATTTTAACTCATTCTAAAAAACAAGGTATAGATTTTTCACTGGAGTTTTTCTGGTGTCCCTCCTCTACCTCCAACTTTTTACCTGTTAAAACAAGAGTCTTTGATTATAAATGCTAGTGAATTCCAATAAATCAAGCTTAAAATCTGTTCTTAGGACAAATCTTTATCCTTAACCAACTTGTGCAGTCACCCTGGCTGTGTTTTCAGATGCCTGCTCAACACTAACATTTCCAATTTAAGGAAAAGAAGAGGGGAAAACCCTCCCTTCCTGCTGGGCTGTTTGTCCTCTATCCCCCCAGGCATAAATATCTGGGCACCAGCAGGAATGAGGAAACCCTGTCCTGGCAGTTCCAGAGGCCAGTGGACCTCCTGCCTCCTCCAGGCTCTGGGATAGTGGCCCACCCTCCCCGCCTTCAGAGCAACGCATCTTAGGCATGAGGTGAATGGCTAACGGCTCCAAGTCTCCCCTTGGAAAAGCACCAGCTATTTTTGAAACAAAGTACTTCCTCAAGACCAAGAAAGTCCATATTAGTAAAAACACTGGGGAGCAGCTTCTCTGGCTCTTCCTCTAAAATCTCTCTCTGGTTATTTTAAGTAGTTCCTTTCTCCCCGACCAAAAGTGAGGAAGCAGGGAGTATTCCCAGGATGAAATATCTGACTTCACATCTCCTGATAGCTCTGGGCCATGGCCAGGATCTCAGTGGCCGCAGAAGGTCACAGGGAAAGGCTCAGTGTGAAAGGCATTGGTAGAAGCCCCAGTTCTGGCACTTGTGCCATCTTGGGAAAATCACTTAACCTCTCTGGGTACGGGTGTCCTCACCCTGCAGTGCTGCTCTAAATTAAGTGATAAACGAACTCAACCCCATGCCGGCACGCCATAAATATAGGTTTTATATTTAGTAATAATTAGCAGTAGTTTTCTGCCTTGCTACTAGTTAGTTACATAATATTTACCCAGGCAATCTATTTCCAATAATTTTTGAAGATGTTCTAATATAGCTGGCCAAAACCTGAAGAAGTATATCTTAACAAAGTCACTAGAATCTGCAAGATCTACATGATTATGCCCCAGTACTTCTACCTTGTCATCCTCATTTACTCTTACAGTGGACAGTCTGTAAAGATGTGAATCCACAGTGATTCCTCCCACCTTACTGAAACGATCCTTGCGGTGTGACTTGGCCGCACCTCCCAATAAGAGGGACAACTTCCATCTCCCCCCTTGAGTCTGTGTTGGCCTGTGACTTGTTTGAACAAATACAAAGTAGCAAACAGAGTCTGGGGGACTTTGAAGGCATGCTCTCAGGGTGCTAACAACACCCATGCTAGCTCCTTCTGCTACTGATGTCTGTGTGAAGTATGAGCTAGCTTCCTCAGAGGTGTGAGACCACCTGGCAACAAAGACCCAGCCAACAGCTAGCACCAGTCCCAGAGCACCAATACCATTTCAGACCATCCCACTCCTGTTGAGCCATCACTTCCCATGAGACCAGTAGAAAGACAGTTCAGCTTACTTGAGCCCAGGTTGCCAACCCACAGAATTGAGATCTAATAATCAATTGTGGTTTTCACTATAGGGTGACTTGTTCCATAGAAACAAACAGCTGAAAAAAAAAAAAAAAAAAGAAAGAAAGAAACAGCTGATAAAACTCTCTTCTTCAGGCACAATGGCCTCCTTGCAGATTTGCAGGCATGTCAGGTTTTGTTCTAACTCAGGGTCTTTGCCCTGGCTGCTCCCTCCCTCTGGAGTGCTTTCCCCCATCATGTCTTCTGCATTGTTAGCTCTCTGGTGTTCTTCAGTGGTCTCCTCAACTGTCTTTCCCAGTGAGACTTCTCCTGATCCCCTGTCCAGAATTGCAGTCATTTTCCCCAACACCTTTGTTTTCCTTCTTGGCTCCCATGAACCCTGTGCCACTTATCCCTGTCTAATGCAGCAACACATAGCTAACTCCTTGGGCTGTTTGCCGTCTGTCTCCTGCAATAGAATGGGATCCCCATGAGGGCAGTTTTCACTGCTTTGGCCCTAAAACACTATCTAGCATGGTGAACTATGTTAGCTTGGCCAAGCTTGCTAGCTGTAACAAAGAAAGCCAATAACAATCTAGTGGCTTAAAACAGGTAAGTGACTATTTCTCTCAGATACAAGGTGAACTTTCCAGGCTGGCAGATGGCTCTGTTCCACAAAACCCTTCAGGGACTTGAATGCTCTACTACATTCCACCTGAATGCTCTACTACATTCCCTGCGTAGTTCAGGTTGGGTGGCAGACTTCCTCTCCATCCCAACTCGTGGGAAGCAAAATATGAACCTGCTTGGGTATCTTAAGTAACAGACCTCAAGGTGGTACAAATCTCATCTGCTTACGAGGTCATTCTTACCACATGAAAGGCTAAGGCCAGGGTCTGTCTGTGCAGGCTTATGCCCAGCCGGGGCCACAACATGAGGAGGTAAGGAAGGAACTAAGTACCAGCAATAGGCTTGGCCACCACTTGATCAGAAGTGGACAGTTTTCCTAGGAATTGTTCTTAAGAAACTTGTACTAAAATAACTAAAGTTGAAATGAACAGTTCAAAGGAAGAAATAAATCACATGCACGTGCGACTTTTTTGAGGCTCCTCAAGCTTAACTGAGAGACTTAATAGATTAGCTGGTGGGATCCACAGCCATACACACTGAAAACCAGCCAAAAGTCAGCGGATAGAAAATAAGCATCCAATCTCACATTAGGCAGGAAAGCAGAATGACAGAGAAAGCTATGATGCCAAGGAGTGTGCAGTGGATGTGGAGACACCATTCCTGGTTCAAATCCAACTTGGCCTCTAATTGACTGGTCTGCGCACTAATCAATTAACCACTCTGATATTGGCTTCTTCTCCTATAAAATCAGAAAGAGCTTTCAGAGTGTACTGTTGAGGATGAAATTAAATAATGAATATGAAAGCAGGCTAGAGACTAGAGGATTGTAGAAACTGCATACAGCCTGGGACAAGTTTGGTCCTTTGGAAATCTGCACTTCTCTGAATCAGCAAATTTTCTTCTGATATGACAGGCATACCTCTTACTACTTGGTTGTAAGGAGAAACATAAATGCAGGGCATTTCATAACTACCTTAAAGGTAAAATTTGCATTACTTTACAGAGTATTTTTTTTAATGCTACTCCAAATGCAAACACAGACACTTCATTTATCTGATGCACACACACAGGCCAGGCATACTTAGAGGTCTGTGAACCTCAGAGGAAAAAAAAAAAAAAAAAAAAAACAGAAAAAGGAACATGGAATACATGCAAGCAGTTTTGTTCAAAAGATGGTCTAATATACCAGAGGTGACACAGGAAGAGGAAATACCAGCCATACTCAAACCATTGTCTACAATGTCTGTTATAAAAGAGTAATGTTGAAAGCCTTCCCAGAGCCAGCTACAGTGGAGCCTCCCTTCAGAGAAAGTTAGATTGACCTTTGAGGTTCTCATTAAATTATTATTTTTCAGGAACTGTTATGAGAACAATCCTAAATAACTTTGTTTATATGAAACATAATTCTATTAGAGGTGGCATTTTTAAAGGAAAGCCTTACAGAAGATCTTATGCAAAGCCCAAAGGACAGAATGGGAGTACTTTTAACTGTGTACTGTTGTTCCTGACATCATAGAGAGCATTTATATATCAGTTATTCTTTGTGTTTCATTTGTTCACTATCTAGAGCTTTGTTAGTTAAAGGGAAACATTAAAATGAACCATTTTTTTTTACCCAAATAAGAATGACTTGGTTATCCATTTCCTGGTTATACTGGTATATACCCACACAATGATAAAGTAAATTTTGGTATAAGTATAATAGACATCAACAATTCAAACAAAAGACTTTGAAACAGAAGCATTTAAAAACTTGAAATCCAGAACAAGAGAAACTTCAGAATTTAATTACAAAAAAAGGCTTTACTTCTGATAAGCAATGGATATTCTATGTAAGTGATGAATCACTGAATTCTACTCCAGAGAAATCAATACTGTATGTTAACTACCTAAAATAGGGCACCTGGGTGGCTCAGTGGTTGAGCATCTGCCTGTGGCTCTGGTCGTGATCCTGGGGTCCTGGGATCAAGTTCCGCATGAGGCTCCCCACAGGGAGCCTGCTTCTTCCTCTGCCTATGTCTCTGCTTCTGTCTGTGTCTCTCATGAATAAATAAATAAAATAAAATATAAATAATTTTTTAAAATAATAATTAGGGATCCCTGGGTGGCGCAGCAGTTTGGCGCCTGCCTTTGGCCCAGGACGCTATCCTGGAGACCCGGGATCGAATCCCACGTCAGGCTCCCGGTGCATGGAGCCTGCTTCTCCCTCTGCCTGTGTCTCTGCCTCTCTCTCTCTCACTGTGTGCCTATCATAAATAAAAAATAAAAAATAAAAAAAATAAAATAAAATAATAATTATTATTTAAAAGGGCTTTAAAACACTGGCCCACTTTTTGTTTAAATGCAAGGTTCTCTGACCATTAAAAACTGACAATGTTTAAGTTTTTTTTTTTCAATGTTTAAGTTTTAGATTGAATTTGAAATTATAGGATTTCCAATGAATTTACAGCAGCACAGGCCAATCTCAGAGACTTTCTTACACCTTAAATTGAATCACTGTCCTCTCACTGAGATCTACTGGTCTCCTCTAATTCCCCAAGTACCTGCCAGTCCCATAACACTCACTTAAGCCTACAAACACCCACACTCCCAGCCACAACAGCAGCTTCTCAAATTCATTATTGCTACCTGCAGAAAACTTGTCTGTTAATACTGTAATGATTACAAAACAATGCTTAGTCAATGATTTGGCTTTCTCTCCTAAATTATCCAAAGTGGTTGTCTTGTTAACCATGTCCTCTAAAAGTGGTGTTAATCACACTTTGCTATTTTGATCCCCATGTCTGAATTGAATGGTTCTGTTCCAGGGGAGTCCAAAAGAAGCTCATCATAATTTTGAAGTTTCACTGACACAGTCAGTTGATATAGTTTTCCACATGCTGGATGCTTTGGGGAAAACAGCAAAACAACCTCAGCCTTTGTACCTTGACCTCTTGCCTACTAAGACTCTTGAACGGTCATGTATGTATACAATCAAAGCTTGAATAAGACACTCTTAGATTTACCAAAAAAAAATTTGACATCAATCAGGAGTTTATTTCACCAGGGATGCATAAAGAAGAAAAATATACTTGATTCCTCCTAAACCCTTCCTAAAGAAAGTAAGGTCAAATGTGTAAAACTGATATTTTGTTAAAGAATCTCTTGGGTCTAACTCTTGAAGTGTGGGTAAACTGTATTTATAGCTAATAGAAAGCAGAAGAACAGCAATGATATTCCTCTGCATCATAGAACTCAGTGTGGAGTGAAAAAAAGAAAGTGAAGGTCTAGTTGATCTTAAGGCCAACTTACCACCGAGGCCTAAGGAATAGATGATGAACAGCCATAAAATTGTAGGAAACTAATCATCTACAAATTCAAACCAAACTTTGACATGTCAAATGATGTCATTATAACTAAAGCTCTCTTTGGAACGTTTTATTGTTTAACATGCTATCTCCTTAACACAGGACATGATATCACCTAACAGAATACAATACAGTTCAAGGTAGACAGATGCTCAAAGACAATAGAAATGAAGAAAAAATAGAAAACTAATTTACAAAGTTTCAAGAACATCATTAAAAAGTATGCTTGAGGGCAGCCCCGGTGGCGCAGCGGTTTAGCGCCGCCTGCAGCCCAGGGCATGATCCTAGAGTCCCGGGATCGAGTCCCACCTCAGGCTCTCTGCATGGAGCCTGCTTCTCCCTCTGCCTGTGTCTCTGCCTCTCTCTCTCTCTCTCTCTCTCTGCATCTCTATGAATAAATAAATAAAATCTTAAAAAGAAAAAAGTATGCTTGAATATAAACTAAAAAGCTAAAGGGAATTTAATGTGATTTTGGGGAACATTATTAAGATTACTCTTCTTGTGAGGGAGAAAACACTTCTTCCCTAAAACAGGAAAGAAGGATAGATGGAATTTCTCAGGGTAGGAGGAAAAGAGGTAACAACTTAGAAGCTTCTCATAGGATGCTCTCAATTCTCTGTTTGAAGTAGGAAACAAGGATACATGCACAGGGGTGTGGTACCTACAGTAACATGAACAAAGAAATGCAGCAACAGAGTTCACAAATTGCCAAGAAAAATTCCCCAGGATGAGTTATTAAATTAGAATTGGTTTTGTTGTTGTTGTTAAGTATATCTTAAGGAAGGCTCTCAAATAATGTGTTCTCTTGATAGTGGAATAGTCATTGAGTTATCCTAAAACAGATATTCTGAGAATGTAGGGGAGGTGATGGTGGCCCCTTCATTTACTTTTTGGCTTTCACAATGTCATGGGTATTGCAGTTCACATATACCTAGTTAAGCAAATTTGTCGATTAAATTATTTGGTTTTACTAAACTAGCCTTTTAAAAAAGGACAAGTTAGGTTAAAATCATTCCTTCATGGAAATCTTCTGTTGATGAGTATAGAATAATGAGGAAGGCTCACCCACAACAAGAGAGAGACAGAGCTGCTCCTAACCTTTCCTAGTCAACAATATTGTGAAGTACAGTCTGCAGTGGTCCAGTCAGATTTGCAAGAAGCTCCCCGCACCCTGCAAAAAAACAAAACAAAACAAAACAAAAAAACAAAACAAAAAAAAACTGTTAATTAGAAAGCTATTTGGATTATGAGATTACAAGTAAATCATTGGAGAGAAAACTTGAATTTAGTGTGCACTGTGACTTAAAATATAAACTAATGGGATCCCTGGGTGGCGCAGCGGTTTGTCACCTGCCTTTGGCCCAGCGCGCGATCCTGGAGACCCGGGATCGAATCCCACATCGGGCTCCCGGTGCATGGAGCCTGCTTCTCCCTCTGCCTGTGTCTCTGCCTCTCTCTCTCTCTCTCTGTGACTATCATAAATAAATAAAAATTAAAAAATATATATATATAAACTAATGATAGCATCATGAGTAAGATAATTAGAAATAAATATGTAGAATGTGGAAAAATGTTTATAATTTTAAAAAGATATTTATAGCTGTGAATAGTTAACATAGTACTTTACAATTTTTTTTTATTTTTCTATGTATTCATTTGAGAAGAAGAAGAGAGAGAGGGACCACAAGCAGGAGAAGAGGCAAAGGGAGAGGGAGAAGCAGACTCCCTAGTGTGCTGGGGACCCAGCATAGAACTGAATCCCTGAACCTAGAGATCATGAGCCAAAGGTAGATGCTGAACTAGCTGAGCCACTCAGGTGCCCCAGTACTTTACAAATTTTTAATGAACTTAGTGAGAAATTTTTGTAAGTCTTGCTTGGTCTCTTATTTAACAGTGAAAGAAAAAAAAAAGCCAAATATCTTAGGGAAGCCCTTATTCCTCCTTCTGCTCTAAAATACATTGAAGTAATATGTGGGAAAAAACAGGTCAATGATATAGAAATCTTCAGCAAAACTACTAGAGGATGCTTATAAAAGTGTTTATTTAAAGCATTAAGAGAGAGTGACTCCTTTTACAGAGTTGGAAGATTTGCTATACCATTTTGCTATATAGATTTTTTATTAGTCAGGATTGGTGATCTGTAGCATAAAGCCCTCAAATCCCAATATTGTGGAGCAATGGGGATTTTTTATTCATTCCATGTCCACTGAAGGTCTTCCTGACAGGACACTCTGTCTGTCATCCAAGGAGACCCAGACTGCTAACAACATGTGCCCCCCACCGTACAGTGCTTTTTGCTTCCAGCTGCGCAGAACAGGAACCAATCAGATCAAGAGAGATATTGTAAGGTCAGGCCTGAATGCAGCTTCTCTCAATTCTATGTTCCATTGACTAGGACCCAGCTATATTGTTCCACCTTGAAGCAAAGGAGCTAAGTAGTTTACCCATGTGACTAGTAGGTATGCTAAAGATGTTTTTCAAACTGTCATGATATAAACCTAAAATGTCTAAGATTATATATTTGGCCAATTCTGCTTCCAGAAGGAAATTTAGTGAGCCTCTAAGAAACAAAATGCCAAAGAATTCTAATGCAAAATAAAGTAGTAAATAAAAAATATACTCTATTGAAAAACTGTGAATCTTTGACCAGAATGAAAAACTAACACAAAACAAAAACAACCAAGTAAGGTTATAGAGATGGCAGCAGACATAAAATGAAACTATCGCATAATTCATAGGCAAAGTACTTCAGTCAGGAAGTCAAATTCAAAGTAAACAAAATCAGTAGTTAATTCTATTTAAAAATAGAGCTTTAAAATATTATGAAATGCTGACAATAATTCACAATGAGAAAGGGAGTAGTTACAAACCCTTTCTGCTGTACTGATTTACTGATCAGAGTATGACAATGTTTATAAAAACCGTCAACTTTCTGAATGAGTTATGAATCATTTATTTTACTAAAAGACAAGCATTCAAGATTTTTGATGTCTTCTGTGATATGCAGCTCTCACCTAATAGACATTTGTGCCACTTCCAGCAGTGGTGGCTGAGCAATAAAAAATTCAACAACCCACTGATGATAAAAACCCTTAGGAAATTTGGACTGGAAGACAAATGCCCTAATCTGATATAGGGCATTTGTAAAAATCTACAGCTAACATCATATTTAATGGTGAACTATTGTGCACATTCCCTCTAACACAAGGAACAAAGCAAAGATTTCTACTTCTACCACTTCAACATGACATTAGAAGTGGTAAAAGTAGAAATCCTTGCTGTGTTTTTTGCGTTGGAGAGAATATGCCTAATATTTCACCATAAAAACACAGAGAAAAAACAGTCATTGAGATTAGAAAAAAAGAAGTGAAACTATCTTTATTGGTAGGCAACATCATCAATGTAGAAAATCTTAAAATCTACAAAAAAGATCTCATAGAACTAATATGTAAGTTTAGTATTATAAATATATTAAACACTATAAACATTAAACATTGAATTTATATTAACATCAAAAACACTTATGAACACATATAACATAAATGCTCAGATGTATACACTTAAAACCGCAAAATAATGCTGAGAGAAATGAATGAAAACCTCAATAAATGGAGAGGTATACCATATTCATGGATCAGAAAAGTCAATATTATTAAGATGTCAATTTTACCCAAATCTCTCTACAGATATGATATAATATCAGTCAAAATCTCAGCAGGGTTGTTTGAGGGTTTTTTGGGAAATTGACAAGCTGATTCTAAAATTAATATGAAATGAAATGATGTTAATTGATCAAAACAATTTTTTAAAATAACAACATTAAAAAATTTTCCCTACCTTATTTTAAGGCTCATTATAAAACTATAGAAATCAACACAGTATGATATTGGCATAAGGATAGAGATAGTGATCAATGGAACAGAATAGACAGTTCAAAAGTAAGCCCACACATACAACCATTTGAAAAAAAAAATGCCAAGGTAATTCAATAGAAAAATTATTTTATATAAATTGGATATTCATATGAAAAATAATGATCATTAACCCATAGCTCACACATATGCAAAAATTAACTAACATGACCAGAGCTCTAAGTGTAATAAACAAACTATAAACCAATGTAAAAAATACAGGAAAAAAATTTTTGTGGCTTTATGGTAGGCAAAAACTTTTTAGATAGGACACAGAAAGCATAAACTATAAAATTAAAATTGATGAATTGAATTTCATCAGAATTTTAAAATTTTACTTCTCAAAAGCCAACAGTAAGACAATAAAAGAAAATGAATGGTATTCCATCCATAATGTATAAAGAACACTCAAATTAAAAAAAAGAACCCTTACAACCCAATATTAAATAAAACTACAATCCACTAGCTAATAGGGAAATGCAAATTAAGACAACATTAAGGTAATACCATACACCCAATAGAATTACTAAAATTAAGGAACCTGGAAATATTAAATGCTGGTGAGGATTGGGAACAAATGGAACTCGTACACATTGCTGGGTTGAATGCAAAGTGGTATGGCCACTATGGAAAACAGTTTCATAGCTCATTATATAGGTAAACCTATATTTATCAGATGACCCAGCAGCAATCCCTTTCTCAGGCATTTACCCAAGAGAAATAGGTACATATGAGCTCACAGACTTGTGTTTGATGTCCATAGTAGCTTTATCGGCAATAGCCAAAAACAAGGTGTACGTGTCCACTGACTGGTGAAGGGATGTGGTACATCCATATAATGGAACAATACTCAGCAATAAAAAACACAAACGATATATGCAACAGCATGGATGAATTTCAAAAGCATTTATGCTAAGTGAACGGAGCCAGATACAAAACTGTATGATGCCATTTATATGGCACTCCAGGGCAAACAAAGAGACAATATGCAAATCAGTGTCTGCCAGGGTGGAAGGGAGGTAGTTCACCACAAAGGGGCAGAAAGGACCCATGGGTTGCTATAGCATGGTAATTTTAGGCGGTCCTATGAATATATCCGTTTTAAAATTCATCGAATTATATACTTAAAATTGCTGATCTTTATTTTGTGTAAATTATATCTCCATTAAGCTTTTTAATAGTTCCTTGGAATTTGGATGTTTATTATTATTACAATGCATGTTGAACTTTTTAAAATACTTGAGAATGTTGGTGCATTTATTTTCTATTGCTGTGTTATAAATTAGTAGCTTAAATTATAAGTTTACATTATAATTATACATTATAATTTTGTAGCTTAAAACAAAAACACAAAGTTCTGGCAGGCTCAACTGGGTTCTCAATTCTGGGTCTCACAGATCAGAATGAAAGTTGTCAGCCATCTGGAGGCTCTGTGGAGAAATCTACTTCTAGGCTCATTCAGCTTGTTGGCAGCATTCATTTCCTCATGGTGTAGGACTTGGCTTCTCATTTCCCTGACATGTAACCCCCTGCATCTTCAAGCCAACAGTGGCTCGTGCAGCTTTTTGCTTTGAACCTCCCTGCCCCCCCCCCTTCAATTTCCTTTTCTGCTTTTAAGGGCTCATGTCATTATATTATCTGATAATCAAAGATAACATCCCTACTTAAAAAGTCAGCAGATTAGTAACCTTAATGACATCTGCAATGCACCCTTTGCCATCTATTCTTCATCCTGGGATAGAGATGTGAATCTGGGGACCATAACACCCCCCCCCACACACAGACTACCACTGATTATGTGAGCTGCAAATGGAGGAGCACTGAGTGCAATCTACTGTGTGCCAGACAACAGGCTAATTGCTCCAGAGTCATCCCTCCACTTTGTCTTCCCAGCTACCATACAAGATGGGCACTATTTATTTGGTCATTGTCCAATGTGGCAAATGGGCATGGGAAGGTTTGAAAAGTGCCAGGATCACTCACTAGTTAATGACAGGGCAGACCTTAGATTCAGATGTATCTGAGTCCCAGAGCACTAGGCTGATGGTGGTTGCATTTTGGTCACTGGTACTCATTCTTGCCAGCGAATGTTACTTTAATACAAAGTAGCTATGTCCTCTCACCAGCTCTCAACCAGAATTGCTTGCACTTTCCCTTCACAACATGTTGCACAGCTTGTAGTTACCTACACTTTCAAGTATTTATCCAACATCTGTCTTTTCACTAAGGGACCAATGCCTTCATGTTATATTTCCACATCCCAACCGATGTTGGTTCATGGTAAGGGCTCGATATGTGGCTGCTGACCAACTGAGCAAGTGAATAACATGTAAGCACACAACCCTCTCTCGTCGTCTTCTCCAAATACTGGCCATTACTCCTTGCCTTTAAGATGATGAGAGAGAAGAATGGGAGTATGAATAATCAAAACCGTGCACTTGTAGCCCAACCTGCTCCCTGACAGATGAATTGTGATATCCCACCAGTGATCTCTGGAAAGAATTGCTAGGATCTCCTATCTCTCTGTGCTACTCACTTTTCTTTTCCTTTTTTTTTTTTTTGAAAGAGCGAGCAACAGTCAGGTTGGGAGCCAGATTGAGAGTCAGGCAGAGAGCAAAGGGAGAGAGAATCTTTTTTTTTTTTAAAGATTTTATTTATTTATTCATGAGAGACACAGAGAGAGAGGCAGAGACACAGGCAGAGGGAGAAGCAGGCTTCATGCAGGGAACCCCATGTGGGCCTTGATCCCAGGTCTCTAGGATGACACCCTGGGCTGAAGGTGGCGCTAAACCGCTGAGCCACCTGGGCTGCCCGGGAGAGAGAATCTTAAGCAGACTTCACAGCCAGCACAAGGCCTGACACGGGGCTCAATCTCAGAACCCTGAGATCATGACCTGAGCTGAATCAAGAGCTAGATGCTTAACCAACTGAACTACCCAGAAACCCCCCTCCTTTTTTTTTTAAGTCTGTGCTACTCACTTCTGTTGACAACTAATACTTTTATAATAATATAGGTCATATCTCATCATCATATTTGAATGAGTGAACAAATTGAGCCCCTGCAACTCTGTATTTTAGGAAACACTGCCTGGATTAGCACATCTAAAGAATGAATTTATTTATGGAACCGCACAACTTAGTCTTTCCAGACTAGCACATAACTCTCTTTATCCAGTGACTTTACAGCAGGATGGTCAGTGCCCAACAGGCAGGAACTGGGCAGAATTCATGAGTACCTAATGTGGTACGATTGAAACATATGAGCACCCAAAATATTGATTAAATGAATGAATAAATGCAACAAGTGTGCCACATTGAAACAGATCTCAATGACTTTTCTAAAATTTGTATCTTTAATAAAAGAAAAGTCTTTCTCCCTGAAATAGAATGAAGCAATATCCACAAATACAAGGATAATAATGCTGGCCAAATTATTTCTAGAATTTTTGAGTGTGAAATTGTCTTTCTTGATTTGCTTGGTTTCTAGTACTACAAAGACAATGTCCTTTTGATGTTCCTAAATGTAACCCCATGTTAAAGATTAGATCAGTGCAGGAAGGGTTCTCTTTAAACATGGCTGTAATTCTCAAAATGTTAAACAAAGTGTGTCATGAGTGGCTTAATTACCCATTGGAATATTAATTATATGGGTTCCTGGGTGGCTCAGTCGATTAAGCATCTGCCTTTGTCTCAGGTCATAATCCTAGGGTCCTAATGGAACCTGGAGTCAGGCTTCCTGCTCAGCTTCTCCCTCTCCGCCTTGCTCACTCTCTTCCCTGCTCATGCTCTCTCACTATCTCTGTCACTATCTCTGTCACTATCTCTGTCTCTCTCAAATAAATAAAATCTTTTAAAAAAATAGATAAAATAAAATAAAATACAGAAAATACATCACCACGGTTTTGTCATCCCCTAACAGTGAAAATATATCAGTGCCTGTTCAAGGTACAGCCTGTTCCAGGTCAGCCATTTGGTATATTACCCACCAATATGGGAGACAAGTTAAAAGAAAAATATCCCAAATTCCTCCCAACAGCAAAGCACAAACCTGGAATGAGAATCACAGGGAATTTGAATGGCTAAAGGATAATGTAGCCACTTTGAATTTGCAGATGGACTCTTGGCTTTGCTTAGTTAATTTGAAATATTAAGCTAACATAAAAAGATATCATGACACTTTAGACTGATGAGAGATCACAGTTTTTTGTAGGTCAAAAAAGATCAATTGCTAAAATTTTTATAAGGTTCAGCCTAGTGAAGAGGCTGTGAGAATAGATGAAAATCAAATTTTATTTTTGTTTTCAAGAATCACAAAGCCAGAAGGATCCTTAAAGAAAATGAAGTCCAACTTTCTTATTTTAAAACTTATGTTTGTAGGATTAGGCATGAATGAAAGTAGTTGAAAACCCTGAAATATCAATAGGATAAATGAGATAGAAGCTTATTTTATTTTAAGATTTTATTTATTTATTTGAGATAGAGAAAGAGAGAACACAAGCAGAAGGGGGTGGGGGAGGTGGAGGTAGAGGGATAAGTAAACTCCCTGCTGAGCAGGTAGCCTGATCCCAGGACCCTGGGACCACAGCCTGAGCCCTAGTCAGCTGCTTGGCCGACTGAGCCACCCAGGGGCCCTGAGAGAACCTCATGCTACATTTCTGTCCAGGAGTGCCTATTGTGTAAGAGACACAGCCCCTTCTACTTTGCCCCTCCACTCTGAGTAGCCCCAAGTTCCCAGTGATCCACATAGTCTAAGATGGCTGTTTAAGCTCCAGACATCAAATACACAGGGGCTGGTTGGAGAAGAGGCTTACACAGCAGGCAGAGGTGAGACCTTGAACTATAGAAACTGTACTATATGGGCATAGACATTGTCTTACAGGCAGTGAGAAGGCATTTCAATATGGAGCAGAAGGTAGACATGGTTGGATTTGTACAAATCCTTCTGGCAGCTCTCTGGATGGCTTGGAGAAGCTCAGGATGGAAAACAGTGGGCTAATGCAGGAGCTTATTGAGAGAGAACAGACGGATGAGACAGGAGGTGTGCACTGAGGCAGTGAGCACAGCCCACACTTTCTGAGAAAGCTGATAAAGAAAGGAAGAAAGAGATGATGCAGGCCAACAGGATTGATTTCCTTCCAGCTGCAAACAAGTGGGTATGAAAACATGGGCAACCTGTGCTGTGGGATATGTACAGAAGAAGCAGGCTTCAAAGGAGACATGGGAAGAGATGGCTGTGTGCACAGATGATGGATCATGTAAGGTAAATGTTCACAATTGAAAAAGTATTTGTTAAGCATGGTTCAAAGGGGTCAGAGAAATCTAGGCTAAGAAAGAGAGTTGATGGGGGTAAAATCATTTGGAGATAGGCAATTCTAGGAGCTTCCTTTCCTCTGAGTGATCAAGAACAATGGTTGAGAATGTGGTTCCAGGGCCTGGTCTCAAATATTTGGACTGGTCCAGGTCATTTTCTGGTCAGCATCGGCTCACAGAGCCAGGTAGTGCCAGGCCTGGTTGCTCCAGAAAGCTACCTGGCACTCTTGGTTCCCTTGGAACTACCTGGCCCCGTTCATAACCAAATAACACCACTGCCATGACCTAGCCCTGGGTACCCATGACCCAGCAGTCAGTAAAAAGGAGCATGGCAGGACCCATGGGATTTCTTGTTTGGCCCTGTGAAGCAGAGAAACAGCTTTCTTATTCAACCTGCTGACATAATGGCTGTTGCAATGATTACTTCTCATGTATCACATCTTAATTCACAACTACATAAGATGTAAGAATATTATCCTTAGTAAACCTTAAGTATTTGCATTTATCCACCAGTCACTTGATCATATTTTTTAAATGTTATCTACAAATATGTTAACACCAATAAATGTCAGTATATTTTGGGAATACAAAATTTTATTTTATTTTTTTATTTACTATGCCTTCACAGGGGTTCTCCACAATGGGGTTGTTGCAAGGGAACTGAGAACTCATCCTTGCTCAGGCAAATTCTCATGCTCCCCCTCCCTTAGCACAAATAATAGAACATGGACCGTGTTAACCAAACTTCAAAGATATAGACAGAGGGATGATAGATACAGAAATCCAGAAACAAAAATAGTCATGAATATAGGGAGAGAGAGAGAGAGAGAGATTATGTAATTTACAGTCTAGTGGGGAGAAGAGATCAGAGAAAGAAAGTAATCATGGTAGCAAGTGCTAGAAGGAATTGGGGTCCTGAGGCAGAGAATGACGGTTGGGTAGAGAAGGATTCACTTTACACAGGGAAGTAAAAAACTCTCCCAAGAGTTGCCTTTGGAGATGGGTCAGGAATGTAGAGTTCTGGGGCAGACAGCTGGGTGGCTGGAGGTACTGAAGGCAGGTTGTCACACAGGGTAGCAGCAAAGACAAGTGGCAAGAGAGAGTAGTAGAGATTCAACCCCCCAAACAGTTGGCTAAAATCACCTCCAAATTTCTCATCATTCTCTCTACACAATAAAATTGGTAAAATTGAATTTGTTATGTAGATAACTAACCTTTACACTAAAGGTTTGTAATTGACTTGAAAATCAATTCTATGATGTCATTTCCTAAACTGCTTCCAAACACCTTTATCATAAAAGGTCCTCATGAAGTAAAAGACTTTAATCAATTCAAGACTCAAGCTATTTATCATGGCAAAACTCCAATTAATTGTGAGTCAAAGGGAAGACAGTTTTGCATGAAAAATTAAAGGAAACATTTATAGCATTGATAGTCACTTTACTGTACTTTTATATTTATAAAAACATCCGTTACAAAGTGGAATTTTGGAAAGTTCTGTGATTGTATCATGCAGAGTAAAATTTGCATACAGTACAGATTAAATAGGGTTTTTTATTATCCTACTATTGATTGATTTGATATGAGGTAACTGTTCAGGCTTAATTACTTACTCTGAAAAAGCCCATGAGGGAGGAAGTGATCCTGTGTCTACTCAACACAAGCAACTGAAAACTACAAATAGGAATTTCAATTTGCTTTGAAATGAGATTAACTAACACTATCAGGCCTATAGCTTGTTTCTGAAGTCTAAAAATATTAAGTTCAAAACTTCACAAGAATGTAATGAACGCACTGAAGTTTTCCAGTATGATGAGTGACTTTGTCCACTCTCTTAGAGAAGTAAGTTTCACATAACAACGCATTTGGAAATTTTTCACTAAAAGAAGAAAGAACTTGAGGAAGGGGAGAAACGGGAAAAGAGTACCACAAAATGTTCTTAGCAGATTAAAGGATTTTTGCCTGGCAGAAAAGATTTGACGCTTTCAATCTCAGTCTTCTGTGGTATTTTCCTTACATCCTTTTTTCTACTTTAAGGGAAGATGGCTGCTGGGTCCCAAGCCTGAAGCTTGTGAAGAGCTGATTAGCCCAGCCATAGATGCTCACCAACAAGCTTTCAGGGTATGATGTCTGTGAAAACACCTGGACATGCCCATCCGTGTGCTTCCCACTGGTGGAGACCTGCTCTCTAAGACATGCCAGCACAGAATCTGATCAGAACACCTAATGCATGGTTTTTAACAGACCTGCCAGCACAAAGACAGGTGGGGCCCATGGCTTCTCTTATTTACTACTGACAGCCACTCTTCTGGGTCCTTGCCTTTTAAAATGAGTACTGTAGTAATCTCTATAAATGAAATATTTACTGTACAATACTGTCATTGAACAAAAGTCACTAGGGTTTCACAGGTGAGTGTAATTAGAATGTTTGGTCCTTTCCATTTTTTTTTTCTCTACAATCTGATTGGAAGTGTCACAGCTGCTAGACAAGAGGACCTATAGGAGTATTATGTAACCAGAGAATGGTTGCAAACTCAAAATCATTATCATTTCCTATTGGTTAACTGTTCTCAGAGAATTTGCTTTAGGATAACACAGTCCCTGCCTTCACGGAGCATCCTTGACTCAGGTTTCCAACAGCAGCCCAAACCTTCATTTGACAAACAAATGGCACAAGGAGACAAACTCAGAGACCTCGATACTGGAACTATTTCATTCTGGACTGTTACTCATGGAAGGCAGAATTTTTCTTTCAGTCTAACGATGACACTGCATATACTATGAAATAATTTGTCGTCTTATTTATTTGTGAGAGAGAAAGGCAGAAAACTAGTCGAGGGGATGGGCAGAGGGAGAAGAACAAGCAGACTCCCTGCTGAGCTGGACCCTTTGTAGTGCTTGATCCCAGGACCATGAGATCATGACCTGAGCGAAAGCCAAGAGTCAGCCCTTAACCGACTGAGCCACCCAGGCACCCCTGAAATAATTTGTTTTCAAAAGCATTTTCCCATCTGAAATAAAACAAGTAGACACACTGGAGAATACTGTAGGATTCGTGCTACCGGCTGAGCTATCCCATTTTAGTGCTGTCTTAATTCAAAGAGGGTCCCATCTGTGGTTAAGAAGAGCACAAAGTCCTCCCACATTAAAGGACACAGACTCATCTTTCAAATAAGTAAAGGTCCAGATTTACTAGGATATTTTTCAGAAAATGAAGGTTTTCGAAAAGCAACCCCACACAGAAGTGGCAGTTGTCAACATGGCTCTTGGGGACTTCGCCGTTTGACTGGCTTAGCATTGCCCATGGCCTTCCCCGGATTCCACCGACCGCCTCACTTCCACCTCTAAGAAGGAAGGAGGGAGGGGGAAGAACTATTCCAAGTCCCTTTGGCTCCCACACCACCACCAAAATCCTAAGGGCGTCTCGGTCCAGGCTACGTCCAGGCAGCAGAGCAGAAGCGGACACCCAGGAGTGGTTCGGCTTTAGGGCCAGCTCCTCAGCCCCACACCCCGCCAAGCCCTGCTGGGGGGTCACCGCCTGCGGACTCTCGACGCTCCTCCAGCTGCCCCGGCCCTCCCAGGCGGTTTCCAGGCTCGCTTGGTGCGACGCTCCATCCGCGTGTCCCCCCTGCTCCTAGGCCCTGCGTCACAGGGCGGCCCGTCACGGGGGCTGCGAACCCGGGGAGGCCCCTCGCGCGGGGCGGGGCGGCGAGCCAGGCAGCAGCCACCCGCGGCCGCACCGCCGTTGCCATGGCCACGCCGTGCGTGCGTGTGCGTGTGTCCGCGGCGTCCCGCGCCAGCCAATGGGCGGCCGGCGCAGCGTTGCCATGGTACCGCGCCCGCGTGCGTGGGGTCCCGACCGGCGAGGGTCCGCTCGGCCGCGCGCCCCTGGGCCCCCGCCGCCGCCGCCGCCCGCGCCCAGCCGGCATGAACCGCAAGAAGCTGCAGAAGCTGACGGACACCTTGACCAAAAATTGCAAGAACTGTAAGTAAGGAATCGAGTGCTGGACGAGCAGAGGCTCCTGGCTCGTAGGGCGGCGCAGCCCTGCTTGCCCGTGGCCCTAAGGACCGTACTGCAGGCGCCTGGCACCCGTATGCTCCCACAAGGCTCCGGGTCGCTTCTCAAACCCTCTCCTTATCTTACCTTCCCCTTGTAGACCTTTCCATTTCTATTTCCAAGCACCTTTTCCATTATAGAAACGTCATTGACGCACTGTCACAGCAGGTGTGGTTGTAGCCGCGGATAGTACTGAACCCCGCCGGCCCCAAGGAAACTGGCACCGCCAACGTGTCCCTGCCTTTTAGCTCTTTGTTGTGCCAATAAACCGGCAGGGTCCAAGTTTTGAAAACTTACCAGGAGGTGCATAAGGGAAAATTGGTTGTCAGTAGCTGAACATCCTCAGGAAAGATGAGTTGAAGTGGCACATCTCAGAGCAAGGGAATGTGTCTCGAGACCAAAGAGTTCCACAAAGCCAAAACGCAGTCAAGAATCCGCTCAGTTGCCGGTGGGGTTGTGAGGTAAAGGAGACTTCGTAGGTGACAAAATGAGCACATATTAAAGATATCTGCTCCAATCACACATTCCAAGACGTAGTCCTAGAATTTCATAGGTGACTTTACAATTGTACCCAGACTGAAAAACAGAACTGTACTTGCTCAAGGAAACCCAGATACGGTTTAAAATGAGAAAGATACTGTCTGACAAGCAAGCTTATAAATTGTGTTGCTGATTACAAACTAATGGCCACTTGAGAAATTAGGAGAAGCCATAATTCCAGGACTACCTCCACTGTGCAAAGGAGGAACAGGTGTAACGTAGTTCTAGAGCTTATAGGATCTGGTGCCTTCTAGGCGTATTTAGTATCGAATGTAATGAGTGGTGGGACGCGCCCCCTTGGTGAAGTGGCACTGTAAATAAAATTATGGTGTGTATAAATGCCTCAAACTTCTTAGAAGAAAGTCATCCTATATATTAAGGTATTATTATGGTTATTATAATGTGGTCTTGTTCTGTTGTTGTTTTTCTCCAAATCCATTTCAAGGAAAAGATCAAATCTTAAACATCTAGAGAACATTTTGAATAAGCAGTGCAATAACTGATATACACAGTTTGATTTAGTACCGGTTCAGTAAGTACACCATGAATTGCAAACAGTCATTCTGTGAGCAATCAAAAGGTGAATGTATTAAAAGATAAGTGAAAACCTGGCAGTAAAAAATAGTCAAGTCTTTGATTTTTGTCCTTACGTAAAATTCTTAAAGTGGGCCTTAAAAACCTTGATGATTACCAGTTAAATTCTATAGAAATAGTTACAAGTCATGGGCATTATAATTAAAAATTTTTTTTAATTAAAATTTTTTTAATGGAGAACTTTTCCCCTAAAGTCAAATTTCCTTTTAGTTGCCAGTTGTAATCCCACTAGGATGAAATGGATAAATTCTGTAGAATCAGAGAAAAAAAATACCTTAAGTGATTGCCCACCATTCTACAGAAATGATCTGCAGAACACACTTAGACCAATCCAAAAAGATGAAAATCCATTCTTGAATTTCTCTTAATTTCATTTAGTATTTTATTCTGGAATTTAAAAAACATTTCAGCAAGTAAAACTTTCTTGTGGCTAATCTTGGATCCTTTGGGTAATAAATGAAGATAATATTCTTTAATTTTCATTTTAGCCAAGATGGAAATATGGCTAATAAACAACCTCTCTGCTAAAATTTCATATACATGAGCATCATTTTAAATACAGGCTTTTCTTCTCCAATTACTAGCAAGCTCTTTTATTTTTGGAGGTGTGTGTGTGTGTGTGTGTGTGGTTAAATATATATATATATATATATATATATATATATATATATATATAACAAAAATTTACCATTTTAAGTGTACAGCTCTGTGGCATTAAATACATTCACATTGTTGTGCAGCCATTACCAACATCCATCTCCAGAACTATTTCATCTTTCCCAGCTGAAATTATGCCCATTAAACTATAACTCTTCACTTCTCCTGTCCCCAGTCCCTGGCAACCACCATTCTACTTTCGGTATCTGTGAATTGTACCATGCTTGATACATTATATAAGTGATATCATACAATATTTGTCCTTTTATATCTGACTTATTTCACTTAGCAGAATGTTTCAGGCCTCATCTGTCTTGTAACATGCGTCAAAATCCCCTTCCTTTTCAAGGCTGAATTGCATGCATATACTACATTTTACTTATCCACTCATCTCCTGATGGACACTTAGCTTACTTTCAGCTTTAAGGCTATTGTGAATAATATTGCTATGAACATTGATATACAACTGAGTCCCTACTTTCAATCCTTTTAAGTATATACCCAGAAGTGGAATCACTGGGTTACACAGTACTTCTATGTGTAATTTTTTTTAAGAACTGACATGTCATTTTCTACATCAACTAACAGCTCTTTTTAAAATCATAACCATTATATTGTTTTCTACTATTTAACCACTTTTTTTTACTAAATCATTTATTTCCCCAAATTTTTCAATATTCCTTCTAAATTGTGGTATCCCAAACCAGAAATCACACTCAAGCCTGTCTTGACTTGTAGATCGAGGTATGATTTCTCCATTCCTATCTGCTGTCATCCTTTATATACACACAGATTTCATCATTGTGCTTTAAAGTACTTTTGAAATAAAACATTTCTCATCGTCCACCTATACTTCATATTTAAACTCACTTTTATGGCAGGCAATAACACTTCCACCTATGTACCTCAAATGGGAATTGGAGCACAAATAATTAACTCAGCGGTTTTTTTGTTTTGTTTTGTTTTTGTTTTTGTTTTTTTTTAACTCAGCGTTTATAAACACTCTGTGCATTTATGTGTATGGGCCAGAATATATGTCCGTATATTTATTTTCAATAAAAATTCCCTTCCTCCAAAATACTAAATACCTACATGTTAATATTCACATCAGGTGCAATAAGAACCATAATGGGTGCTGGAATATGGTTAAATGCTTCTTTATTGGAAAATAGGTTTCTGATGTCCAAAATCTGGCTTACTGATTTAACTAAGGCTGATGTGAAGTTAAAATTGTTGCCTAGTGTTCAGGAGTCTGGTATCTATCTCCAGGCAAAAGCGTAGTTGTAAATATCATAAACGCCTATAAGCAAAGTTACCATTCTTAAGCGTTACCTTGCTTACTTTGGATTGCACCTCTACTGCCTTTAAAGTTTAGCATCTGACCTCATAATCGTTATTCAGGTAACTTGGCTATTATTCTTTTCTTCCTAAATGTGACTGAATTTAATATTCAACTCCTCTTTGGAGGAAATGCTCTAGAGAAAGAGAATATTTTAGAAGAGAAACCTCTGTAGTGGCCATCCTTTATTAATTTAGTTAATTTTATTAATTTAAGGGTCACGAATCTTAAAACAGGATAGTCTTCTGTTGAAAACTAATATTTGATGTCCTTGATGTTGTCTATAAACTCAATAATGCAAAATTTAAGTTAGAAATAAAGGTTTAAAATGCATTTTTGTTATATCTTATTTCTTCACAGTTAATAAATTTGAAGTGAAATGTCTTATAGATCTTTTTTATAATTTGATGGGAGAAGTAACAGAGCGGCAAGGTATCACCATTGGACTAGATCGCAATGCATTTCGAAACATCCTGCACATGACATTTGGAATGACAGACGATATGATTATGGACAGAGGTAAGAAGACATACAATATTCAAATAGGCCAGATCCAGCCATAACTGGGAAAAAAAATCTTGGAGTTTAGACATATTCTTGATAGGAAGCTTAATGTTCTTAATTCCCAATTTCACTTGAATATAAAAAATCAATTTGTATGTTAGGGAAGCGTCATAGTGAAGGTGACTCTACCCACTCTATTCTGTGTATTCAGGAAGAGGACAAAGTCCAGCTTGAATAATTAGATTTTCCTTACTTTATACCCAAAAACCTAAAATATTTCTATTTCTACTTCGTAAATATAATAATGAAAACAATGGTTTTAAAAGGACATATAGATTTCCTTATGTCATCAAAAATATTTCAGTAAATTTAAGTTATAACTTTATCATGTAATAGCATTAATTTTCTTGAGTAAGAAAAATATAAAATTACATATTTTATGTCAACATATCAACACATTTATTTTTTTTCTTTTTTTTTTTTAATTTTTATTTATTTATGATAGTTACAGAGAGAGAGAGGGAGAGGCAGAGACACAGGCAGAGGGAGAAGCAGGCTCCATGCACCAGGAGCCCGATGTGGGATTCGATCCCGGGTCTCCAGGATCACGCCCTGGGCCAAAGGCAGGCGCCAAACCGCTGCGCCACCAGGGATCCCTCAACACATTTAATATACAATATATCCACATATTAGTAATCATTGATTACTCAGAACTTACTTTGTTTCTACAAAATATGAAGAGAAAGTGTGAGAGTTTAAATAAAAGAGCTTTCCAATGTTATAATGTCTTAGTTTTCCTCCTTTGTCAAAAGAGAATGGTGGACCATCTTATCCTGGAGTTTTGTCCAAATTTTAAAAGTGAATAGAACCAGTGTAAATATATTACTGAGAACAAAAATTCAGCACAAGTATTATGTTGTGCTTCTTTCTTAGTATTCCGAGGTTTTGATGAGGACAACGATGGTTATGTAAACGTATCAGAGTGGATTTATGGATTATCAGTATTTCTTCGAGGAACTTTGGAAGAAAAAATGAAATGTAAGATTTCAGGTTGTCCTGAACTTTTTACATTAGGATTAATGTATCTAAAGAACTTATGTCCATTGTCTTCCAATGTGGCCATTGAAATAGGTTTGTCTTTCGGTTGGTTGGTTTGAATCCCCATTAGCCTCTTCTATGGAGCAAATTCAAGTCAGTTATAAAGATTGAAAGAAATAAATACAAAGGAAAATCAAGAGATTCTGAGGAGTAATTCATGTGAAGCAAGACTGCATAAGCATTAACTATATATACTATGACATATGCATTTATGTATTAAGGTATTAAATATTTTACATATTTCATTACCTGCATTGTTAACCATGGAAGTAGAGAATACTGATTCAAGTGCTCTGATTCTTAGTTAATTCTTAATTCATTCTGATGAACTCTGTGTAAGGATCATATTTCAGTCAGTTTTCTAAGAATTTTAAGATGAAATGGTCAAATCATTGTTCCTTGGCTTTCTTATTCATAGCTGAGTGAGCGTAAGGAGCCATTTTCTAAGGGTTGTTGACTATATTCAACAAATAGACATTAAACATTGGCCATGGAAATTAGATTGCACTAAGTCCTGCAGGGTTGACACGGACATCCACAATACAGACTTTGGCCTTGAAAATTTTATCAGAGCAAATGTTCCCTTAGTCATAGTATCAAATTCATAATTGGTTATTTTTTTTAAAAGATTGCTTTGAAGTGTTTGATTTGAATGGTGATGGATTCATTTCAAAGGAGGAAATGTTCCATATGTTGAAGAACAGCCTTCTCAAACAGCCATCTGAAGAAGACCCTGATGAAGGAATTAAAGATTTGGTTGAAATAACACTTAAAAAAATGGTAAATATGGGAAATGTAGGGTTTTATATTGACATTCATAGGCCAGAATGGGATAGAATTAAGAATTCAACTTGTAGTAACTATCAGTTACTTGTTTGGTGAAATAAAACACTTATATTGTGTTTTTTAATTATAAGATTAAAAATTCTTTTCAATTTCATTAGTTTCTCATTTTTCCAACGTCTTTCTTCTGTCAACACTTGACCATGAAAAGACAGGTTTGTTTGTGATAAGTGTTGTACATGTTGACTGATACATGGCTGGTCAACTCCTAGGACCATGACCATGATGGGAAGCTGTCTTTCACAGACTATGAACAGGCTGTGAGAGAAGAGACTCTTCTACTGGAAGCTTTTGGACCATGTCTACCTGATCCAAAGGTAATGACATTACTTTCATTGAACAGTGACCCATATATAATATAGGAAAAGCAACCCAGGACTTCTTGGTTTGGTGAGTGAAGTATCAGATGAATTACATTCACCCACAGAGAATAGCTTCTGAGTAAACCAACTGAAGAAGAACCTGCTGATTCATTTCATAGTAGTACTATAGCCTAATGCTATTTTTTCCCATTCACAAACTCATCCACTCATATAGAAAGCAATTCTTAAAGCATAATGTATTCCAGAAACACAGATGAAAGGCTCCATGTCTGCATTCAAGGGCTAATATTTTCCTGAGAAAAGCCAATGGGAAAATAAGTACACAACAGTGTGATAAGTATTACTGTAATAGTAAGGGCTTGTTCAGTGCTTCATCTATGCCAGGCAGTATTTTAAGTACTGCCCCATATTACTTCATTTAATCCCCCTAACAATCCTATAAAGGATGTAGGATTATTAATCCTCATTTTATAGATGAAGCAGCTGAGTCTCAGAGAATTTGGACAAGTTGTCCAAGTTCAGTCATCAATTATGGAGTACTGCAGGCAGGCCCTTGAGCCCAAGTTCATAGATATGTGTAGTAGAGTGTTGCAGTAGTCCATGGCATCCAATCCAGCTGTATGGAATCACTGGTGAATGGCTGGTAGGACAAGGAAGGCTTATCTGAGTTGTTAGGCCACAATCGTCAGTTAAGTCAAAATGGAGAAGAGCAATAAAAATGAGGGAATGGCATATGCATGAGGGTGGGGAGGGGAAAGAGAAAGAAAGACTATTAGAAGAGCATTCAGTGTGGTATGAGACTGATGTTGAAGCTGGAAGTGCTTAGAGGAGCTAAGTCCAGTGGAGATTGGAGCTTAAATTTTGTCTTGAAGGCCATGAGGATTCATTGGAAGATTTTTAAGCAGGTGGATATTAACATGCCCACCTTCCCAATCTCTCGTCTATATCTCTAGTTGTCTACTCAGCATGTCCGGTAGATAATCTGAGTAAACGCTTGGTTTTCTCCTAAAAATCACTCCTCCCTCATCTTCCCTACCTCAACAAATGACACCCCTGTACAGTGTTTCAGTCAAAAGATGTAAACCACTCTTAATTTCCCTCTTAGAGCACTATCAGCTACTACTTAAAAATATATCCTTGAGTATAACCTCTTCTCCACACATCTGTGTTTGCCAACCTAAATCAAGCTGCCACTCAGTCATCCTGCCTCAATCATTAGCTTTCTTCTACTCTTGACCCCTACTGACTATTCCCCCACAACATCTAGTATATTTGTAAACACAAATTCTGTCATGCCCCTCCCTTGCCCCAAACCCCCAGTGCATTCTGAAGTCCATTCAATGGCCCCTTTTTCTCTCTCCAACTGTGGTCTCCTACTATATTTTCAATGGAGGGCTCCTGCCCTGGAGCCATTCCAGCTACCTCACTGTTCTCCCTAGGTGCCTTTGCACTTCTGGTAGCCTGCATCTAAGCATCCTGTCCCCAGACCTTCACGTGCCTCAGACCCTCACTCCATTCATTCTCTGTGCAGATGCCATCACCATCTTAACTACTATGCCCCTTCCACTCCTCACCACTGTGTCTTTCTACTTCATAGTCCTTATCATTATATAGAATATATTTTCTGATTTGCTTATTGTCTGTCTCAACACATGGATGGGAAAGGAAAGAAAGAAAAAGGAGAAGGAAGGAAGGAAGGAAGGAAGGAAGGAAGGAAGGAAGGAAGGAAGGAAGGAAGGAAGGAAGGAAGGAAGGAAGGAAGGAAGGAAGAAAGGAAGAAGGAAGGAAAGAAGGAAAGAAGGAAAGAAGAGAACTTACCTTAATCCACACCTACTTCTATTTTCTGTACAATGGCTTTCTTTTTCATAGTCAAATGCTGTAAGAGAATTATCTATATTTGTGACCTACACTACCATGGCATCTTCAGCACACTCCTGAAACTGTTCTTGCTGAGGTCACCACTCCCTACTTGTTAATAAATCCCAAACATAGGGCTCTTGGCTTCTTGTCTTGCTGTTCCACATCCCTTCACCACCCCAGCTCTCAGTGTAGCTTCTCAGCTCCAGGGCTGTAGGCAGCACCTCTACTCCAGCTATAGCCTGGCTGTGACATCATGTGACCTCTTGGACTCCAGAGCCCTGGTTTGCTGACCCTATCACATCCTCCCTACAATGAAGTAAGCTCAGTTTCTGGCCATCCAGCCACCAGGTTGAAGGTTCTTAGCTGTGTCATATGCTCTTGTTCATCTTTGTGGCCCCAGACCAAGTGTCATATTGGAACATAGCATAGTCACCATCTTCAAGTGGAAAATGCATGAGTGTCACAAGTTCTTGGTCCCCACTCCTTTTCAGTTATCTTCTGGCTCTTCAGACATTAAGGAGACATACAGAACATTTTGTTTTTCTTACCGTTTTATGGAAGTCTGTACTAATTTGAACATGTTTTTTTACAGAGTCAGATGGAATTTGAAGCCCAAGTATTCAAAGATCCAAATGAATTCAATGACATATGAATACCTAAATGTCTGTGTTGTCTCGAGTGAGTAAAAAAGGAGGTGCATGTGTATTGTTTATTTTTTCTACTTAGCTCAGAAAGATAACGTTGAATTGTGTGTTTGGGGTGGGGGATGGAGCTCACCAACAAGTATCATTCAACTGGTGCAAGATGCAAGCAAAATAAATAGACAACAAGAAGTCCCTTATTAAATGTTGGGTTTGGCAAGACAAGTTAGCATTGCCAGATATTTTATCATATAGACTATCTGTTAAAGCATAAGACTATCATAAAAAATAACTATCATAAAATATATTATAAAATGAAGATTATATAATCATGAATGATGGAGGCACATATTCTTCATATCAGAAGGATGCTGTGTATACATTTAAAACTCAGTGAAACTGGAGATCCCTGAGTGGCTCAGCAGTTTGGCGCCCAGGGCGCAAACCTGGAGTCCCAGGATCGAGTCCCGCGTCGGGCTCCCGGCATGGAGCCTGCTTCTCCCTCTGCCTGTGTCTCTGCCTCTCTCTCTCTCTGTGTCTCTCATGAATAAATAAATAAATAAATAAATAAATAAATAAATAAATATCAGTGAAACTACCGAATTTCCTTTGGAGCAGTAAATAATGAAGACAGCAATAAAAAAGAATAACAATAATGGCATTTAGCATTTAAATGCCTCTCTGCTAGGCATTGAAGGACATTTAGAGAGCTGAAAACAACATGGAGCCTACTTTAATATAATGCATATTATTATTTGAGGCTTTGCCACAATAACCTGCACAGAGAGTGAGCATCTGAGGGCATGGGTACCTGCACCCATCTTTATGTTTGTCACAGCAATTAGCACAGTCCTCAGCACACAATGAACATCATGGATAGAAAAGTAAGAAGACACAAGATAAATCCAAACACTCGGTGAGCGAAGGGGAAAGAAAAAGCTGGTTCTGTACATAATGGATGATGTGGCCACAACTTTCTGTCTATCTCTGGAGTCGCTCCAATGTTCCCCACCCCATTGCAGATGGCAGCAAAGCCCCCTAGCCTCCCCAATTTCTCCTGCCTCTCCACCTCAGCCTCATCCCTGTCCCCATCTCCCTGTCTGGGTGCACCTCGATGTCATCCTGCCACCTTTTGGGATCCCCTCAAGTAACCCTTACAGGAAGAACATCACATCATGTCCCACCAACAATGAACTCCTGAAAACAGAACAGCTTCCTCTCTGCCTCCTTCCATCCAACAGGTGCCTATAGGCATTGGATGCAGCATGAGAAAGATGGGGCCGACTTGGGTTTCTAAAGTTACTGTTTACTCCTGTCTTAAATGCATGCAAGCAGCTGAGAGAAGTATTATGCACATATCCCCTCTGTCCATATACAAATATTCAGAGGCTACTTGGGACGTTAAATCCCTTTTGTTACTACATATGTGTCAAGCTTAAGCAAAAGAGTACTTTGTGTAAAAAAAAATGGACTATTACAAATAAATGGAATAAATTATTCCATGAAATAAAAAGTATTTTACTGTCTAATTATTTTCTTAAAATTTTAGATTCTTATATAGATGGACTTTGATACAATTTTTCTTTCTGTCTTGAGTATGTAGAAGTAGTGAAATACATAGTGCTTTTAATTTTTAAAGTTTATATTTTTATGATTACAAAGTAATAGAAGTTCACTGAAGACTATTTCAGAAGTTTAGGAAATTAAAAATTAAAATTAAAATATTCATCAATATTCTGGTATAGATCCTTTCAGGTTTCTTAAGGCTTTTGAAAATATACCTATATTTTTGCACAGAGTATATCTATATTTTTTAGATGATCATATTGAAAATGCGCTTTTGCAAGCTGCTTTTTTAATGGACCACTATCTCATGGCATTTTCTCAGATCAATTAATATTTGTTGTCAAGCCTGACTTGCAATGGCCACCTGGCCTTCCGTTACACTTATTAAAGCACTCCCATCATTGACATTTCAGTTGTTCCCACATTTCTTTTACAAATAATTCCCAAGTAAAGTCCTTATGAATAAATCTTTTCATGTTTATCATTGATTGCTTGCTTATTCAGAGTAAGTTTTTAAAAGTGAATATTGGGTCAGAGTGTGAGGTTTCTAGCATGTTGCCAGACTACCCTCCAGGGGCCTGCTGTGCCCCATACATGCAATGCTGATTCCCCTTCCTTGTGGTACACATTCTTTTAACCTCTTTGCTGATGTTGTGGGCCATAATTGACCATGGTTTTAATTTATCATTTAAAGAACTAATCTTATACATCTATAACTAAACTTTTTATTGTAGACTATGTAAAAATCGACTTCTATATGAATAACGCTATTTTATTACTTGACATGATTTAAAACTAAAAAGCCTATTTAGAAAAGTCTAAATAATTTTAGTGAAACTTAAGATAGTGTTGGTGCAGACTCATTAGCTCTGTTTGAGAGCTTCCCCGTACATTATAGAATATATCCCTTCTGCTGTTCCTCATCATATCTGCCCAAATCATTTCCTTCTGCAACTGTATCTGGATTTCCGGATTCTCTTAATTTTACTAACATAGCAACTCATAAATGATTTTAACATTGAGAATTCTCTCAACTTAATAGCAGGATCATCCAAGTACACAGAGTACCTTTGAGGAAAGGCATCTCCCCTCTCACTTTGAGCTCTGTGGCCTGCACTAGGCCTTGCCTGCCTGCTGGTAGTTTGCCCTGACTCCCAACTCCCAGGTACAGCCAACTTGGCTCAGCCCCATCTTTGCCTGTCTTTGAGTGGCTGGGTTAGGACTACAGATGAGCAGTTATAATTTGGAGGGCTAATATAGACTTCCTCTCAATTGGCTCCTCAAAGCATTGGCTTCCCCCTCTCCCAGTGCCCTGGGAGGACCAGCAGAAAACCAACCAGGCCCCTCTGGAAAAGGTATACGTTGCATTGCTCACAGCATGGAGAACATCTGTCTGGGAAACAAGTACATTTTTTTAAACTACGGGATTTAAAAACTACCACTGAAAACTGGTAGTCCTGCATTCTTAACCTGCAAATATCTTTGTGTACAAGATTGCACTTGTTAAGAAGCCAAGCCTGCAATTGCTTGCATCATAAAGTCATCCAAAACATTCACCAAGTTCCCACTTGGTGCCAAACCATGAGAGTGAATATAGTCTAGGTCAGTTGCCCTGCTTTCACCTCACTTGTGTTGAGAATTCTATGCCCTGTGACAGCTGTGTCATCACCTTTACTAGTTGGATGCACAGTTACAGTCCCTCTCCTGTCCTTCTCCACCCCTCCCCCCAAAAAGTTATATCATGTTTAATTAAAGGAGATTGTAAAAGGGAATTAAAATCAAATATATTTTGAAACTGTGAAGACAGCAGTGTCTAGGAAAGGCTGCTCTGAGCCACTCCTTGGATTGTGCATTTTCACTGACTGCATTTTATCTGTGTCTATTTCCTCACAGAATCACCCCCAGCTCTTCCACAGTTACCCAGAACTGATGGTAAATCTCACCTAGTGTGGCTAAGAAAGGATGGCAATTGCATTTGACATAGAGAGATTATTATAAATGGTCCATAATAAAATAGAAACTTGACCTATGTATATGTTAACTACAATTTGGCAAATCTTGAGTATTGGCTGGTAATATTTCAAAAAGAGGGAGAAGTGATACATTTATCTTTTTTGATTTAGTGACTATTCTCTGTTAGAATGAAGCAGATGATCTCGTCAAATGTTTTCAGTCTCAGTTACCAATGAAGAAGGAGCCAACCACTATACATACCGAGCAAATCAAAGTCCCCTTCTCATGTGATGTCTCTCAAGGAAACTCTCAGTTTCGAAGGGGAGTGAAAAAGGAAGGCAGCCTAATAGTGAACTATCCTGTGTGAAACAAAGCATGCTTCCACATTTGAATGGCTTTATCAGAGTGCCATTAGCCTGAGCAGTAGTTAACTGCTTACAGTTCCATCGTTGGTAATTTGTGGTTTTCTGTGTACCTCCTGCCTCCTACCTAATCCGTCAAGAAAATATTCCTCCCCCTAAGACACACATCCTCTTGTTTATTTTCACCTCCCTCCTGCCTGTTAAGCTCTACACTACCCCTATTATGTGGCCCCAGCCAGACTCACAGAGAGTGCCCTGGGTGAGAAGCTTGTCAACTTAAAGGTTAGTAAATTGGGTGAAATACAGGCTGTCCTCCCCTTAACCTGCGGTGCACCTTCCTGTCTCCTGTCCCCAACAACAAAGTCAGCCCAGAGCTGGGCAAAGTGAGCCTGAAGATGGAGAGTTGCATGGAAGGAAGCAGAGGAATTTACAAGTTCTCCCTGCAAGAGACAGTTAGAGCTTGTGTCACTACCTCCTGGTAGGAGAGATTAGCGCCAAAGCCCAGGGCAGTCCAGAAGAGTAATTAAAACCACTTGGTAAAGTCCTCCTTAATGATCCCTTCAGAGATACAATAGAGTCAGAAAGTGAGATAAAACTATCCCCACAATCTCATTAATACATTATACAAAAATCCAATGAGCACTTTTGTTCTGGGCATTATGCTAAGTACTTTATATTCATCTTACTCATTTCTCACAACTATCCTAAGAGGTAAACATAAACATTACTTACTATCTTCCTCCTACAGGAAACTTGAGGAAACTGGAGTTTAAGAAAATCAAGAAACTCCCTAAATATCCTAACCTGGTCAAGAATAAAGCCAAGATTTAGACCTCGTCCAGTTCTAACATTGAAGACCTTCCTGTAAAGCAATATGTGCTCTTTTAGCCATATGTACTCCTGCGGTTTGAAATTACTGAGCACCCCTGCTTCCTAAAGAATCTTCAAATTGCCCCTTCAAGGCTCCCTGGTGGTGCTCTGTACTTGGCATGTTAGTGAGTGAGACCGTTGACAACTCTCTCCAAGGCACTGTTCTTATCTGGAAATACCTTAGAGTTTTCTTTCTTTAGTTGAAATTTCCCATTTGGATGTGAAGGTGCCCACTTTGGGAACCAATAGGAATCTAGACATTGGACTGGGACCTTGCCTTGTCAAGAGTCCACACATGGTGAATGGGGTTCATGAATAGTGGCCAAGCTGTCAGATTCTGTGGCTCTGTGGTCAGTACAAGATTAGAAGTGAGATGAGGGTCCACCAACCATGGAAGGAGAAAGCAGAGGCTGATACCATTGCTGATTTGTGAGGGAAAGGACAGAAATCCTTCAGGAAGGAGAAGAAAGGGCTGGACTCCTCAAATAAAGAATGTTTCTTAGGTCATCTTGGGTGATGTCAAAGAAAGATGTCTCTCTGAAGAAGAAGATGCCAATGATGAGAGGCCATGATCCAGTGGTGAACACCAGAAATTGATGTAGCCCTTCCTGGTGCCAATAACTGGCCCAAGGATGCTAGGTAAGGCATAGCTGGATTTGTAGTCTTCCCAGACCCTGTTCTAGCTCCAACTGCCTCTAATTGTCACAAGGTATCACATGGCCTTGCACAGGTCACACAAAACTTTAAAAGTCTGATATAAGTGAAAAGTGGTGTGTATTTTGATGGGGACATTGTATCTGTCATCCAAACTGAAAATACTGAAAGGAGATGCTACTATACTGGGACAATGTAATCCCAGGTAAAGTGAGATGTATGGCCACCCATTTATAGGCTACAGCCTATTCAAATTATATTTGATCTGGGCACCTAGGTGGCTCAGTAGTGGAGCATCTGCCTTTGGCTCAGGTCGTGATCCCGGGGTCCTGGGATCGAGACCTGCATCGGGTTTCCCTTGGGGAGCCTGTTTCTCCCTCTGTCTGTGTCTCTGCCTCTCTCTGTGTGTCTCTCATAAATAAATAAAATATTTTTAAAAATCACATTTGATGTAAAATGGGAATAATACCTATTCTCTGTGTCTCCATCACACAGGGTTTTTGTAAGAATTGAATACGATAATGTCTGGCATCATTTTGTAAACTGTGAAGTATGAGACAAATACATAGATTGATACAGGTATGCACTAGACAGTGGAATCTGTGCCCTGTCTTGGAGCATGCTTGTGTTCTCAGCAGGAGCTCATATATAATGATTCAATAAGAACAGCAACAACCTGGAAATGACATACATTGATTAAATGTGTGCCATTGCTTGAGTTACTTAACCAGTTAAAGAAAGCTGAAGGACATATCTAAAAACGTTTTTAGGGGGATCCCTGGGTGGCTCAGTGGTTTAGCACCTGCCTTTGGCCCAGGGCATGATCCTGGAGTCCCGGATCGAGTCCCACGTCGGGCTCCCGGCATGGAGCCTGCTTCTCCCTCCTCCTGTGTCTCTGCCTCTCTCTATGTCTATCATAAATAAATAAATAAATAAATAAATCTTAAAAAATATTTTTAGTGATGTATTTACAGAAATGAATCTCATGAAACTAGGATAAAACTTCAGTGTAAACTAGAATTTTGATGGTTGCAGTTAATGAAATCATGTCTCCTATTAACACACACACAGAGACTCTCTCATAACAAACTCACAGAAATACACATGGTAGTTTATTCCATTTAACAGACACATTAGAGTGTCTTGAATTTCTCTATCATCCTGTCTGGATACCACTAATTCTAAAGTAATTGGTACCATACTGTTAATGACTATAGTCCTGATTAACTACATTCAAGACTTGATGTGTTTGTTATGCTGGCTCTAAGATGCTAAAATATTAAAGAGAAATTAATAAGGTGCATGGTTTGTATGAAAGCATAGAAGTCAGAAAATCCACTGTGTAAACATGAACTTACATCCAAGTTATGTGAGCTCCAACCAGCCAAATTCACACCTTGGTCTACTTGCTATGTTCTTAAATTGGATAGTGTAAATTTGACTAAGGGCAAAACAGACTGCTGGGCTTGAATTTCTAAAAATTACTTGGTACTGCATTTTGATTCATGCATATGCAGAAAATAATACAACAGCCGTACGAATTATAGTCAAGTTATTAACTAAGAAAGTGGGTGAATCTTCCTTATTTCCATGGACCCTGAAAATCCTCATGTTTGGATTTATGCATGTGTACATGGCACTACATCTAATCTGCAGACTATATACTAGGCAACAAAAGGGATATGGGAAAAAGGACATTGTCTCTATAGGCAAGTAGCAAACCATCTAGGAAATCAGACTTGCTGTTGTCTTGGAGAAGAGGAGAAAGAGGAGAAAAAAGAAAGGAGAGAGGAGGAGGAGGAGGAGGAGGAGATGGAAAAATAAAATGAACTGAGTAGGAGCAAATAGTGTTTATGGCATGACCTTTATAAAAGAAAACGGGTAAGAAGGAGAGTAAAGGGGGTTTGTGCTTGTCTCTCCTTTAATAGCCATGTTATTACAGAAAATCAAGAGTCAGAGAGAAGAGAGACAACCTCCCTTGCAGAGTGTGTTGAGAAGTCAGTGGCGTGGAGGAGCTATCATCAGGGCAAAGCAGGATGTGGAACAGGCCAGGGCCTGCACACCCAGCACGAGGTATGTGACTGAGAGGCAGGGAGCTGGCCCGCGGCAGGTGCAGCACAGCCAGTGCCCGTCGGCCCCAGGAAAGGAAAACCTGCAGGTGCAGTTGGGACATGTCCTGAGCCTCCAAAGCCACGCGTTTTTCTGAATAGCTGTCCTATCTTCATTGTCTGCCTGCAAGATTATGGTTTGCTGTGGGAGGGGACGGGAGGCAGGGAGTGGTTTGGTGGAGTCTCCAGCTCTGGCGGCTTGGATGACACACATAGGCTGCTCCAGAAGTGAGGTGCAGTTGGAAGAGGCCAAGACTGGCCAAGGGGAATGTTGATGGTGGGGTCTTGCCCCGCCAGCCCCATGCAGCCACAGGTCCCCCCAGGAGGGCTCTCCTTTCTCCAGAGGCTGTGATGGACATGGAGTTTGCTGGCTTCCACTCAGCACTGCCCTCCTGTCCTCCACAGGGAGCATCTTCTTCCTTTCTCCTTCAGCCATCCGTGGGCTGAATAATTATCTTAGCACCCCAGAACTCAGTGCTCAAAAGCCCCAGAACTTCCTAATGCCACCCAGATTTTCTCTACACCTCCCCAGGAACCAACCAACACAGTGTCATACCCACTGTTGGGACTCACTGTCCTTTGTTAAAGGACCTCTCAGCAACTCTCATGACCTATAATCAGAGGCAGTTGTACAAATAAAAAAACTGCCATGTTCAGTTGGAAACAGGAGAAAGAAATGGAGCCATGTGTCTTTTGGAAATTCCCAACACTTGGTCAAGGTGAAACTCCCGTCTGGTTCAGAAAAGGTCTATTAGAGATGGGGGAAGATGTGTTAAGTATGAGAGCATTTTATATTTTTAGGAACTTAACTCAAAGGTCTAGTAGTTGCTATAGCAATGCCTATGACCAAAAAAATGAGGAGGAATGGATGGTGGGGTAAGAAATTGTTCTATGACTGTATGTGCAACCAGGGAAAAGATATAGTGAGCCATAAAAGGCAGTGCTGAGGTATGAAGAAGCCTCCAGAACAAAAATTAGAGAAAAAAGCAAGGAATAATCTGGTCCCTTCAAAACAGTACCCTAAAGAGTCATCCAAACCATGGCACAGTGCACTGCATCTGGAAAGAGGTCAGGGGGAAGAAAGGGTGAGGAGTGTGGAGAGACTGCTGGAGGGGGACAGAGGAGGCCACCAGGACTAGGGACGCAGGCAGGTGTCCTGAAAAGCCATGTGCTAGGGAGGCTCTACACATTTGCTTGGATCCCTTCCTCCCACATGCTGGCTTGTAGAGCTCCGGGCGGGAAGACCACATCTGGGTGGGTGGGGAGAGGTGCACCCGTGGAAAAGGGTGAGGGATTACTCTAGGTTGAATTCCTCCTTTCTCAGGTGACTGCATTCTGGCCGCCCCACACCTCCCCCTTTCATTCTTGGCCTGCCACAGTCCACCTGGGGCATGCAGGCAGCTGCTCCAACCACATGCCCTGTCAGGACCTGTTGCTTCCAGGGGAAGAATGCAGGAATATCAATTCCCTTCAAATGCTGAAAGGGGAGAGCCCTGCTTTGGGAGCTATAGGGGTGTGAAGAGTTAAAGTACAAAATCAGAATATAGAACAATTTAAGCCTAGACCCCAGGATGGAGGGGGGTGGGGGATGGGGGAGTCGAATTGAGTCTCTTTGGTTGGTGAGCTCAAAGAACCAGAGGTGGTAGAACTCCTTTGCCTCCCAGCCCTGGGGGAATGGGTATAGCACAGCACCCTTCTTCAGCAAGGCCTATGCTCCTGTCTGAGCTGGAGGGGTCCTGGGACTTGTGCCTTGTCCAATTCCAACACTCAGTATGGCACCCCCAGAACTTGAGCAGACATACCTTCTGATAGGGCTACTGAGCAGAGCACCATGCCAGGAAATGGGGTACCCTCCTTCAGAGCTCATGCACACACAGCATCCCCCCACACACCGTGAGCAGCCTTTGCATATACCTGGAGAGATCACACAAGCAGGATTAGGGGTGGGCTCTGCAGCCATGCAGGAGTGAGCACTGCTCTCACCATCTACTCATATGGCCCAGGACAGATGCCTTGACCACTCTGTGCCTTACTTTATACAATCTGCCACATAGGATTGTGAAGGTTTAAGTACATGAATAGATTAAAAGCTCTTAGAATGGTGTCTGCCACATAATAGATGCTCAATAAATGTAAGCTTTTATAATTATTAGCTATAGATGACTTATTATATAAAGATTGTGTGCTTTGGCTATATTTCAGGAATCTGGGACCTGTTTTATTATTCAGTGTCATGTTTTCAAGAATAACTGTAATACTGGTTGCTCCTTTGGTTGCTCCTTTGATTACCCCTTACAGCATTCACATAGCACTTAGTAAGCACCACTGGCTGCTGGCCTGCTGCAGTTCATGAGCAGAACTGGAATTCCACTATGGGCTGGCATCCTACATGGGCATGCTTGGAAAGGAGCAAAGGCAGGTACAGTTCTGCAGATGTGAAGAGGTAACTAGGAGTCCTCGGTCTATGAAGCAAAAATATTTCCCTGCAAAAGTTCTCAGCTAAGAATGAAATTGGCTTACTTTCATGGAATGCTAACCCTTGGCCACAATCAGAATCTCTATTGGCTGAACATCCAAGGGATTTCTCCACTTTTTTTTAAAGATTTTATTTATTTATTCATGAGAGAGAAAAAGAGAGAGAGAGAGAGAGAGAGAGAGAGGCAGAGACCCAGGCAGAGGGAGAAGCAGACTCCATGCAGGGAACCTGATGTGGGACTCGATCCCGGGACTCCAGGATCACGCCCTGAGCTGAAGGCAGACGCTCAACCGCTGAGCCACCCAGGTGTCCCCCAAAACCTGAGTCAAGCCGCACAAACACTACATGGTTATGCAAGTGGGTTCCTTAAATCATTCTTTTTAGAAGAAACCCATAACCTTGAAAAATATAAGCAGTCAACAAGAATGCCAAGATATTTCTCCTTACAAATATCATATCCTAGAAGCACACTGGCTACTTCTAAGGTGTCCTTCCTCACATCTATTATTAGCCACCAAATCACAATCCACTACTGTGTAAGTTTCAGTGTGCTTTGGTATCTGGTCCTGATTTTAGCTACGGTTGTGTTTGGTGTGTGTGTATGCCCTCACATTGCTCATGTTCACACACCTGAACTCACCTGTCCATGCAGTGAGACTTTCTCCTTTCCATATCTCTCAGATCTTCATTACCCAGCTCCACTTGTTTTTGCACTAATTTATGTGTCTTCCCATTATCTGGAAGCCTCCAGATTATCATGTGCTTTTTTTATTTGCCTGAAATAGATGATCTCTACCCTTGAACATTTCTGGTTATTTCATGGAAGGTGATGGGAAAATAGCCTCCACATTGGACTCAGAAAATAAAGGTGAGCTGGACACAGTCTTGGGGTCACTGGACTTTGACTACAACTTTCAGACCAAAGGCTGGTCCTGGATACTATCTCCTTAAGGCCGATCTGCAAAAGCAGCACTCCTCCCATTTACAATGGCAACAGGTGCAGGGAGTGAGCTGTCTGGCTAGTGCCCAGGGCTGAGTGGATGGGGAAGGAAAACCTGAGTCAAGCCGCACAAACACTACATGGTTATGCGAGTGGGTTCCTTAAATCATTCTTTTTAGAAGAAACCCATAACCTTGAAAAATACAAGCAGTCAACAAGAGTGCCAACATGTGACTACAACAGGCATCACTGTAGGAGTCCACATCGAAGCACAGACATCTGTTCTTACATGAGTAATGCCAAGCTAGATGCACACAAGGAGAAGAGGGAGGAAGATAGGCAAAGAGAAGTGGTGGGAGGCAAGAGGGAAAAAAGTAAATGAAAAGAAAAGAGAAGAAAAAGAACAGCATGAGCCTCAGCCTTATCTATGGATTGCCAGGTGTGTGGTATAGGAAAACAAAGATGTGTTTTACCTTCTCTAGGAAAAGCCACTTCTGATGGACATTAGGGGGAAATAGCTAAGCGCAGGCTCCAGGAATAATAAACAAACCAGACTTCAGGCTCTGTGGGGAGCAGGAAGAGGCGGCCTTCCTCACAGTGGTGTCCCTACACACCCCATGCTCATGGCACATGGCCCAGCTTGATACACCGGAGGCGGGTAGGATGACAAAGAGCTCTTAGGAATGGACTACTGGTTTAGGGTCATCCTTTCCCCTGGTCACAGCAGGAATGTGATAGGATGGTGGAGGTGAGCAGAGGGATGGGAGGGCACAAAGTAAGCACCTCAACCTCATAATAGAACACCCTGTATCAGGCCAATGCTTCAGCACAAGTGCAAGTATTTACTCATCCCAGGGTGCTCCCTTCTCTCTGGAAGGTAGGTCTGAACATACTAAGGGCCCATTTGGCCACAGAACATCTGCTGTCCACTGCCTGTGGAGCAGCAACAGCTCACGGGGGGCTGGCTAGAATTCAGAGTCTTGGGCCCCATTAGCCCTGCTGAGTAGGATCCCTCCTTTCCTTAGATCCTGTGGTGATGCATAGGCATGTACAAGAAGCTTGGCTCTGGTTGTCCTGGAGAGCAACTGAAGCATGACCTTCAGTACTAGCAAAAACTTTACAAATACATCATACATTGCAAAATAAATCAGAAATGAAAACTGAGGTTTGATTTAATTGCACTGAATCCTAAAAGAACAACAAAAATGGGGAGTTTATTTAATCCAAATCCCAATCTAATTTTACTCATGCCCTAAAGAAATTTTTAAAAAAGAAGAAAGAAAGAAGAAAAAGAAAGAAGAAAGAAAGAAAGAAAGAAAGAAAGAAAGAAAGAAAGAAAGAGAAAGAAAGAAAAGAAAGAAAGAAGAAAGAAAGAAAGAAAGAAAGAAAGAAAGAAAGAAAGAAAGAAAGAAAGAAAGAAAGAAAGAAAGAAAGAAAGAAAGAAAGAGTCCTTTTTTGCAGCCAGAAATAATTTGGTAAGACATGAGGAAGAATGCCTCGATAGATCATCAGTCCAACAATAGCATGCATGTTGTCCCTCCTTGGAATGCTTGAAGCCAGCCTAAAGACAGCAGTCTAGATACTTGAGAAGATCATGGGCTTATAAATGAGGAAGGAATGGAGCTGATATGAAAGGCTACCAGTCAATCTAGTATCTAAAAGAGATTTTACCTCAATGCGTACATCATATGGACACAGTGTCCTTACTTGCCTTTCATCCACATACATGGGCACTCTCCTGGAAAGGTCAGGACCAACATGGGGGGTGCTGAAGATATGCCAGAAATCCCCTTGGTATGTCATATCTTCACACAATCGCCAGCATCCTTTGGTAGGTTCAACAGCGTGGCCTTCATCCTTAGTAATTTGTGGCTTGCTGTGTACTCACACCATGATTTAATCCCTCAAAAAATATTCCTTCTCCTAAAACACACATCTGCTTGTTTATTTTCATCTCCTCCTGCCTATTCAGCCTACACTGCCCCTATTATGTGGTCTGCCCCACACACAGAGCTCCCTGCATTAGGGATTGTCAGGAGAAAGGACATTGGAATGAACGGGTAAAAACTAGGCTCCTTTCCCCCTTTTGCCTGAAACTCACTTCATAATCTACCACTCTGTGCCACCAGCATTCAGGAGGTGTCCTCACCTGCCAGTCACACATGCACAGAGTGTTCTTCTAGCCCTACACAAAATGGAGTTTGAAGGAAACACAAGTGTCGAAGTAAAAAATTCTAATAAAGCAGGAAACAAGACTTTAAACTCCTATCATTGGAAAATATTTTGAATACTTTAATCACTGTTTTGGCTAGAAAAGTTATGGCATGTGCTTAATCATTAATAGCAAAATCTTCACATTGTTCTAGTACTGAGTAACAAATCACAGAAGCAATATTATTAAAAACCATCCAGTCAAATGCTCGCTAATGAGTCAGGTAGTCAATAGATCTCAGGGGAGCGGGGCCATCTCAGGGGAGCGAGTTAGCAGAGGAATTCACTGCCCTTCCCTCATGCATGCACACTGCTTATGAGTTTTACACTGCTGCTTCTTGATGTCTCCCTCCTTGTCTTTCTATACAATCCCATTCCTGAGATATCTCTTAGAGCTCAAAACAAATTATTGAAATTTCCAAGGAAGGTACAGTAGCAAATAGTATTTTATTTTACAAAGCTGATGTATGAGTTCTGACAGAAAAGTACAACCAGCTCCTTCCTCAGAAGAGCCTTCCAATCCTACCAAATTCTTGCTTTCCTGATTGTTTTTATCTCTCTTCCAAGATCACCCACTGGTGTATACATACACAACTGAAACCCATGTATGTCACATTGTTTTGATCCTTGGAAAACTATTAAAGATGGGAGCTGATGAGCAGCAGGATGGATGAAGGTAAGTGAGGGCCCACCATGGACTGTGGCTGGGAGTGGGACCAAGAGGGTGGTGCTGGTCTCTCCTTTAATAGCCATGTTATTACAGAAAATCAAGAGTCAGAGAGAAGAGAGACAACCTCCCTTGCAGAGTGTGTTGAGAAGTCAGTGGCGTGGAGGAGCTATCATCAGGGCAAAGCAGGATGTGGAACAGGCCAGGGCCTGCACACCCAGCACGAGGTATGTGACTGAGAGGCAGGGAGCTGGCCCGCGGCAGGTGCAGCACAGCCAGTGCCCGTCGGCCCCAGGAAAGGAAAACCTGCAGGTGCAGTTGGGACATGTCCTGAGCCTCCAAAGCCACGCGTTTTTCTGAATAGCTGTCCTATCTTCATTGTCTGCCTGCAAGATTATGGTTTGCTGTGGGAGGGGACGGGAGGCAGGGAGTGGTTTGGTGGAGTCTCCAGCTCTGGCGGCTTGGATGACACACATAGGCTGCTCCAGAAGTGAGGTGCAGTTGGAAGAGGCCAAGACTGGCCAAGGGGAATGTTGATGGTGGGGTCTTGCCCCGCCAGCCCCATGCAGCCACAGGTCCCCCCAGGAGGGCTCTCCTTTCTCCAGAGGCTGTGATGGACATGGAGTTTGCTGGCTTCCACTCAGCACTGCCCTCCTGTCCTCCACAGGGAGCATCTTCTTCTTTCTCCTTCAGCCATCCGTGGGCTGAATGATTACCTTAGCACCCCAGAACTCAGTGCTCAAAAGCCCCAGAACTTCCTAATGCCACCCAGATTTTCTCTACACCTCCCCAGGAACCAACCAACACAGTGTCATACCCACTGTTGGGACTCACTGTCCTTTGTTAAAGGATTTCAGTCTCTCTGGGAGGGCTCTCCTCTGTCCTGATGTCTACATGACATTGCAAACTTAGACTGGGACCCCTGCTTCTAACACACAGTTTTGTTCAGCCCTCTGCTTCTCCAAAAGGCTTTGATCCTCAGACAGTGTTTAATATTTCTATCAGTAATTTTGTGAGAAAATGGGAGTCAGTGAATTGAATTAAGCTACCTAAACCTTACTTAAAAGGTAAATATGAAGTTCAATAGCATCATCATCACCATTTAATCTCATAAACCACTCAGTATTGTAAAAGGGAAGATTAAGCTTATGACCTTGGCCCTCAGAGGGGAGGCCCAGCCTGGCCCCCACATGTTGTGGTTGCCAGTAAAGGCCTCACACCCTACTGTTACTCTCTGCTCTTTTTTTTTTTTCTATTTACTTGTTTCATTGGGCTTTTCCTTCTACCAGAATGTGAATCTGTGAATATATAGATCTTGCCAGTCTCACAGTTGTCTGTTGTCTTCCCTGAGCCCACACATAGATTGTAGGCACTCAATAAATATTTGCTGAATGTCCTAATCCCAAAATAGGTTCTATTGGAATACCTTTGTGTGTGTGTGTGTGTGTGTGTGTGTGTGTGTGTGTGTGTGTTGGATCTCAACAGAGTTTGTGTATTCAAAGTAACATTGTCTTTTGAGAAAGTTGATATGACACAATTATGTGCCCCACAATACAAAGTGAGGGGCTGAATTGGCATTTCTTGGTCCAAAGTAGCCCTGAGGGCCTATGATTTTTTGCATGAAATCATGAGCGGGAGGCAGTATTTTTATGCTACCCATCATTGCATGGGCTTCAGTAGCATCTTGTCCATTTGGTCAGCAAACAAAACTGAAAATGGACCATTACAGAACAAAATGAGTTAACCAGGAACACTCACATACCTGGAAAAATTACTAGGATAAGTATTTCTTTGCCTGGAGAAGAGTAAGAGCTGAGTCAAGGCCTTTACTGGAACTCTACACATGGAAATTCATTAAATGGAATATATTTTTCAAATAGCAAAACAAAAGTAAATAGACTTCAACTGAAGTATAGAGTAAATTTGGTTTGACTTCAATAAAGTTTATTCTATTGACATGGCTACAATGAGCTGTGACCACCTGCTAAGGAGCAAACATCATTGTGAAACTTAAAAGTTGTATTGTCAGATATTATGTGATTGCTAAGATGAGCTTCTGCAGGGATCTGATTACTCTCAGGGGATGATGACTCTACTGATGTTCCAAGCCCTGGGTAAAGTTATAATGTCCAGGGTTTCAAATCTTATAGTTTTTAGTGCATGGCTAGCTACAAAATCTTAACTTTTAAAAGAAGGGAATGTGTAGGCCGACAGGATTGTGGTTTTATGGTAAAGGTTACACTAAGAAAAATTTTCCTTCCTTAGAAGGTATCTGTTGCATTTCAGAAGTGCACAATGTCTGCACCAGCTAGGAGAAGGTGTGAGGGCAGTTTGGTACTTCTGAAATGTTGCCTGATTCTTAATGTATCCTGGAGTGCTGTAATAAGAGCAGACTTTGAGAGTTACTTCAGGCTGTGTTTGCTATAATGCTCATATAGGTGGTCCACCAGCGTCCTGTCACCTCCACCCCTTCTTCAGAAATGCCCTTCCTTCCACCTCCTCCTGCGTGACAAAATCCACTCACCCTTCACATTAAATTTTACCTCTACTGTGAACCACATTGGTCTCTGCCAAGAGGTCTGCAACCCCCTACCTCCACAGAGCTTGTGCAGAGGTGTAGACCTCTCTTATGGCATCATATAGCATTGCACTCATTTATCAGCTTTGATTTCACACAGTCCAGGGACTATAATTCACTTCAGTGCCTTCATCTGACATATGGTAATTCTCCATCAGAGTGACAGATATGTGAAGTGTGTTCTCAGACCAAATTCTTCAACTCTAGAGAGCTCTGAAATTTCCCCAAACATATTCAGATCTTCTATCCTTGTGAATGACAAAGGTCTGTGTGACTACGCATCCTATCCTACCCTCAGGGTACCTAACCCTCTCAGCAGGTAAGCCACACCACAGACTTGGCCATCACTGGACTACATTAGCCTCTAAAAACTCCATTTTGATTGTTCTGAACTTTGAACACAATCTGCTAAATTCCTGCCTCTCAAACTCTAGGCTCATTTCACTTCAACACCCATATCATAGATCTCTCCATCATTTCATCCCTACACTTTCTCCCAATGACCAACTTGCACTAACCTTACTTTATTTTCTCTTCTTGACATCCCTTGTCCTTTTTCTCCATCTTGGGAATTCCTGGGCTTGCACCAGACTTGCTTCTGACCTTGTCTCTATCAAGAAACTGCCCCTGGTGATCCTTGGTGAGATGTTACCACACCCTGCAGACACCCCATGCCACTTATTGTACAACTTCCTACTAGTGTACCTTCATATTTTACAAAAGATAATCTCCTCAGGAATAAAATGTGCCTGATTTATCAGCAATTGCATGTTAGCATATGACTCATTAATATCTCATCTGTGTGAGGACTCTATCACAGCCTGGGTAGTGTCCGTAAAGCTGAAGGATTGGCAGAGGGTAGTAAGGTGCCTGGATCCTCTTAGAGCACTCCAGGAGTACTGCTAAGACCTAAGGAAAACAAAACCTATTTTGATCCTTCTCTATGGGTTTAAAATTCCAAATGGGAGAACAAAACACTTCTTCATTCAAGAGCTGACATATGTAAAGAATTTTACCTCCCATTTCCTCTTTCACCTACAATGCAATGCAGCCACCATCTCCTTGAAGATTTCTCTCTGTCTCCTGTTAATCTTTGGTTTCCCTACA